>NC_141542.1:110915833-111227500 GCF_021556685.1 Rattus norvegicus
CCAGCCTGGCTGACACTTGAGAACACACTGCTTCTGCCTCTCTGTGTGAACACTAATAGTTTGCATAATCAAGGCTGCAGTTCTGGCGAAGCGCTGCTCATGGTGAGTATGAAAATGAGTGCTAAAGAACAAATACTGTTGAGAAACTACTCAGAATGGCAGGGGTGGCCTTTATTTCTTCTCCCCTTTCTTCTTGCTGCCTGTGTCATCTCATCCTGCGTCTACAGGCATCTTTGTCTGTTTTATGTAGCTCCAAAGAAATAGAGAACATGCTGGCTTTATGAAAACAGATCGAAGCTATAAAAAAAATACAGACTTATAAGTTCTTCCATTGTTAACGTTTTATTCTTCTGATCTGTATTATACTGCTTCTGCGGATAGTATGACATTGTTGAGAGTGCCATCGCCTCCATTAGCATTCCCCACAGCTTCCAATTTGAACAGAAGAAAACACTTGACATTATACCTGAACTGTGTGTTCCCTTCACAATAGGTACATAATGCCACAATTTAGCCCTTTATATTATACAATCAGTATTAGAATATATGCTTGTGTTCCTCTCCGATTTTGTAATAAAATGCGTGACACTTTACTATCATGATTAGCCCAGTGACAAGCATGGGTAGATGCTTTTGGAAAATTGATTGAGGTATAGTGCATTGGATATAAATCAACATGTCTTTGTGGTCATTCAAGTACTACGTAACGAGGAAATAGCCTGGTAGCATTTCACAATTCACCTTTTCCCCTTCTTGGAATAAAAGGGTGAGTATTAATAGATTCAGAATGAGAAACAGCACGACAAACCTAAAATGTGTTTCTATCACTAAGAGGGAGCCCTCTAGACTTGTCTACTTATTACTTATTTTCAAGTGGTTTGCAAAATAATTTTTCCTGCAGGGGTTTAATTGTCACAATAAAATTAAGAGTAACAACATCAGGATTTATTCCATGTTTCTTTCATTGGCAGAAATTGGGGAGCAGCAGAGACTCAACACTATGGGGCACTCTCAGAAACTCTAAGGCTCATTAAACCAAGACCAACAGGAATCACACTGCAGTGAGAATCTATTTGCCAAAGGTGATGGTGTCGACCTCCAGGAGACCTCTTCAAAGATGTGAGAAGCCTATGCTTTTAAGAATCATTCCAAGACTCAAAACTCAAAAGTTCATGATACAGTCATCAAAGAAAAGAAAAACGGGATTGCAGCACACTTAGTAAGCATCTGCTAAGAGAGAGGGAGAGGGAGAGAGAGAGAGAGAGGGAGAGAGAGAGAGGAAGAGGAAGGAGGAGAGAGAGAGGGAGGGAGGGAGGGAGAGGGAGGGGGAGAGGGAGAGAACAGAGAGAAGAATGCAAAAATTATTTGCAAACCATGTAGTAATTATGGGATTGATATCCAAAATGATTTAAAGCATCTAAATAATTTAACAGCCAGGAACACACTAATTATTAAAGTGAGCAAAAGTTACAAGTAGATTATTTTCCAAAGAAAACATAACAGTGAACAGCTGGTATTTTTTAAAAAATTATATTCAATATGCAAATCAAAACTGCAACAAGTTATCACCTCCCAACTCTCCGGAAGGCTTTTATCTAAATGAACAAAAAAATGTTGGCCGGGAGGTGGAGGTCCATGCCTTTTATTCCAACACTTGAACAGCAAAGGCAGGTGAATCTCTATACCTTTGAGTCCAGCCTGGTCTACAGAACTAGTTCAAGGACAGCCAAGGTTACACAGAGAAAAACAAACACCAACAAACAAAAACAAACCAAGTGTTGACTGGATGGGGAAAGTGCCACTGAATATTGTCAGTCAGAAGGACACAATCATTCGGAAAACAATATGAAGGACCCTCAGAACATTTAAATAAAAGATATTCTTCTTGGGGTAATTTGTCAAAAGGAAGTAAGTAAATCATTTTCTAAAGCTACCTACATTCCTATTCATTATGGGATTATTCAAAATAGCCAAAATACGGAAAACATTTTAATGCCAATTTAGTGATAAATTAGTAAAAATTCTGATACATGTATGTGTACAAATATATCCTGTAACTGTGTATCAGGCACATGGAAGAGATCTTATTATTTACAAAATTATAGATGAATCTAGAACTGTGGTTCTCAACCTTTGTAATACTGTGACCCTTTAATACAGTTCTTCATGTTGTGGCAAACCCCAACCATAAAATGATTGTCGTTGCTACTTCATGAGTGTAATTTTGCTTCTGTTTTCAATAGTATTGTAAATATCTGTTTTCTTTTCTTTTTTTTATTAACTTGAGTATTTCTTATATACATTTCGAGTGTTATTCCCTTTCCCGGTTTCCGGGAAAACATCCCCCTCCCCCCTCCCCTACCTTATGGGTGTTCCCCTCCCAACCCTCCCCCCATTGCCGCCCTCCCCCCCATAGTCTAGTTCACTGGGGGTTCAGTCTTAGCAGGACCCAGGGCTTCCCCTTCCACTGGTGCTCTTACTAGGATATTCATTGCTACCTATGGGGTCAGAGTCCAGGGTCAGTCCATGTATAGTCTTTAGGTAGTGGCTTAGTCCCTGGAAGCTCTGGTTGCTTGACATTGTTGTACATATGGGGTCTCGAGCCCCTTCAAGCTCTTCCAGTTCTTTCTCTGATTCCTTCAACGGGGGACCTATTCTCAGTTCAGTGGTTTGCTGCTGGCATTCGCCTCTGTATTTGCTGTATTCTGGCTGTGTCTCTCAGGAGCGATCTACATCCGGCTCCTGTCGGTCTGCACTTCTTTGCTTCATCCATCTTGTCTAATTGGGTGGCTGTATATGTATGGGCCACATGTGGGGCAGGCTCTGAATGGGTGTTCCTTCAGTCTCTGTTTTAATCTTTGCATCTCCCTTCCCTGCCAAGGGTATTCTTTTTCCTCATTTAAAGAAGGAGTGAAGCATTCACATTTTGATCATCCGTCTTGAGTTTCATTTGTTCTAGGGATCTAGGGTAATTCAAGCATTTGGGCTAATAGCCACTTATCAATGAGTGCATACCATGTATGTCTTTCTGTGATTGGGTTAGCTCACTCAGGATGATATTTTCCAGTTCCAACCATTTGCCTACGAATTTCATAAACTCGTTGTTTTTGATAGCTGAGTAATATTCCATTGTGTAGATGTACCACATTTTCTGTATCCATTCCTCTGTTGAAGGGCATCTGGGTTCTTTCCAGCTTCTGGCTATTATAAATAAGGCTGCGATGAACATAGTGGAGCACGTGTCTCTTTTATATGTTGAGGCATCTTTTGGGTATATGCCCAAGAGAGGTATAGCTGGATCCTCAGGCAGTTCAATGTCCAATTTTCTGAGGAACCTCCAGACTGATTTCCAGAATGGTTGTACCAGTCTGCAATCCCACCAACAATGGAGGAGTGTTCCTCTTTCTCCACATCCTCGCCAGCATTTGCTGTCACCTGAGTTTTTGATCTTAGCCATTCTCACTGGTGTGAGGTGAAATCTCAGGGTTGTTTTGATTTGCATTTCCCTTATGACTAAAGATGTTGAACATTTCTTTATGTGTTTCTCAGCCATTCGGCATTCCTCAGCTGTGAATTCTTTGTTTAGCTCTGAACCCCATTTTTTTAATAGGGTTATTTGTTTCCCTGCGGTCTAACTTCTTGAGTTCTTTGTATATTTTGGATATAAGGCCTCTATCTGTTGTAGGATTGGTAAAGATCTTTTCCCAATCTGTTGGTTGCCGTTTTGTCCTAACCACAGTGTCCTTTGCCTTACAGAAGCATTGCAGTTTTATGAGATCCCATTTGTCGATTCTTGATCTTAGAGCATAAGCCATTGGTGTTTTGTTCAGGAAATTTTTTCCAGTGCCCATGTGTTCCAGATGCTTCCCTAGTTTTTCTTCTATTAGTTTGAGTGTGTCTGGTTTGATGTGGAGGTCCTTGATCCACTTGGACTTAAGCTTTGTACAGGTTGATAAGCATGGATCGATCTGCATTCTTCTACATGTTGCCCTCCAGTTGAACCAGAACCATTTGCTGAAAATGCTATCTTTTTTCAATTGGATAGTTTTGGCTCCTTTGTCAAAAATCAAGTGACCATAGGTGTGTGGGTTCATTTCTGGGTCTTCAATTCTATTCCATTGGTCTATCTGTCTGTCTCTGTACCAATACCATGCAGTTTTTATCACTATTGCTCTGTAATACTGCTTGAGTTCAGGGATAGTGATTCCCCCTGAAGTCCTTTTACTGTTGAGGATAGCTTTAGCTATCCTGGGTTTTTTGTTATTCCAGATGAATTTGCAAATTGTTCTGTCTAACTCTTTGAAGAATTGGATTGGTATTTTGATGGGGATTGCATTGAATCTGTAGATTGCTTTTGGTAAAATGGCCATTTTTACTATATTAATCCTGCCAATCCATGAGCATGGGAGATCTTTCCATCTTCTGAGGTCTTCTTCAATTTCTTTCCTCAGTGTCTTGAAGTTCTTATTGTACAGATCTTTTACTTGCTTGGTTAAAGTCACACCGAGGTACTTTATATTATTTGGGTCTATTATGAAGGGTGTCGTTTCCCTAATTTCTTTCTCGGCTTGTTTCTCTTTTGTATAGAGGAAGGCAACTGATTTATTTGAGTTAAATTTATACCCAGCCACTTTGCTGAAGTTGTTTATCAGCTTTAGTAGTTCTCTGGTGGAACTTTTGGGATCACTTAAATGTACTATCATATCATCTGCAAATAGTGATATTTTGACCTCTTCTTTTCCGATCTGTATCCCCTTGGTCTCCTTTTGTTGTCTGATTGCTCTGGCTAGAACTTCAAGAACTATATTGAATAAGTAGGGAGAGAGTGGGCAGCCTTGTCTAGTCCCTGATTTTAGTGGGATTGCTTCAAGTTTCTCTCCATTTAGTTTAATGTTAGCAACTGGTTTGCTGTATATGGCTTTTACTATGTTTAGGTATGGGCCTTGAATTCCTATTCTTTCCAGGACTTTTATCATGAAGGGGTGTTGAATTTTGTCAAATGCTCTCAGCATCTAATGAAATGATCATGTGGTTCTGTTCTTTCAGTTTGTTTATATAATGGATCACGTTGATGGTTTTCCGTATATTAAACCATCCCTGCATGCCTGGGATGAAGCCTACTTGATCATGGTGGATGATTGTTTTGATGTGCTCTTGAATTCGGTTTGCCAGAATTTTGTTGAGTATTTTTGCGTCGATATTCATAAGGGAAATTGGTCTGAAGTTCCCTTTCTTTGTTGTGTCTTTGTGTGGTTTAGGTATAAGAGTAATTGTGGCTTCGTAGAAGGTATTCGGTAGTGATCCATCTGTTTCAATTTTGTGGAATAGTTTGGATAATATTGGTATGAGGTCTTCTATGAAGGTTTGATAGAATTCTGCACTAAACCCGTCTGGACCTGGGCTCTTTTTGGTTGAGAGACCTTTAATGACTGCTTCTATTTCCTTAGGAGTTATGGGATTGTTTAACTGGTTTATCTGTTCCTGATTTAACTTCGATACCTGGTATCTGTCTAGGAAATTGTCCATTTCCTGAAGATTTTCAAGTTTTATTGAATATAGGCTTTTATAGTAAGATCTGATGATTTTTTGAATTTCCTCTGAATCTGTAGTTATGTCTCCCTTTTCATTTCTGATTTTGTTAATGTGGACACACTCTCTGGGTCCTCTCGTTAGTTTGGCTAAGGGTTTATCTATCTTGTTGATTTTCTCAAAAAACCAACTTTTGGTTCTGTTGATTCTTTCTATGGTCCTTTTTGTTTCTACTTAGTTGATTTCAGCTCTGAGTTTGATTATTTCCTGCCTTCTACTCCTCCTGGGTGTATTTGCTTCTTTTTGTTCTAGGGCTTTTAGGTGTGCTGTCAAGCTGCTGACATATGCTCTTTCCTGTTTCTTTCTGCAGGCACTCAGCGCTATGAGTTTTCCTCTTAGCACAGCTTTCATTGTGTCCCATAAGTTTGGGTATGTTGTACCTTCATTTTCATTAAATTCTAAAAAGTTTTTAATTTCTTTCTTTATTTCTTCCTTGACCAGGTTATCATTGAGTAGAGCATTGTTCAATTTCCACGTATATTTGGGCATTCTTTCCTTATTGTTATTGAAGACCAGTTTTAGGCCATGGTGGTCCGATAGCACGCATGGGATTATTTCTATCTTTCTGTACCTGTTGAGGCCCGTTTTTTGACCAATATATGGTCAATTTTGGAGAAAGTACCATGAGGAGCTGAGAAGAAGGTATATCCTTTTGCTTTAGGATAGAATGTTCTATAAATATCCGTTAAGTCCATTTGGCTCATGACTTCTCTTAGTCTGTCGACATCACTGTTTAATTTCTGTTTCCATGATCTGTCCATTGATGAGAGTGGGGTGTTGAAATCTCCCACTATTATTGTGTGAGGTGCAATGTGTGTTTTGAGCTTTAGTAAGGTTTCTTTTACGTATGTAGGTGCCCTTGTATTTGGGGCATAGATATTTAGGATTGAGAGTTCATCTTGGTGGATTTTTCCTTTGATGAATATGAAGTGTCCTTCCTTATCTTTTTTGATGACTTTTAGTTGAAAATTGATTTTATTTGATATTAGAATGGCTACTCCAGCTTGCTTCTTCTGACCATTTGCTTGGAAAGTTGTTTTCCAGCCTTTCACTCTGAGGTAGTGTCTGTCTTTGTCTCTGAGGTGTGTTTCCTGTAGGCAGCAGAATGCAGGGTCCTCGTTGCGTATCCAGTTTGTTAATCTATTTCTTTTTATTGGGGAGTTGAGGCCATTGATGTTGAGAGATATTAAGGAATAGTGATTATTGCTTCCCATTATATTCATATTTGGATGTGAGGTTATGTTTGTGTGCTTTCACTCTTTGTTTTGTTGCCAAGATGATTAGTTTCTTGCTTCTTCTAGGGTATAGCTTGCCTCCTTATGTTGGGCTTTACCATTTATTATCCTTTGTAGTGCTGGATTTGTAGAAAGATATTGTGTAAATTTGGTTTTGTCATGGAATATCTTGGTTTCTCCATCTATGTTAATTGAGAGTTTTGCAGGATACAGTAACCTGGGCTGGCATTTGTGTTCTCTTAGGGTCTGTATGACATCAGTCCAGGATCTTCTGGCCTTCATAGTTTCTGGCGAGAAGTCTGGTGTGATTCTGATAGGTCTGCCTTTATATGTTACTTGACCTTTTTCCCTTAATGCTTTTAATATTCTTTCTTTATTTTGTGCGTTTGGTGTTTTGACAATTATGTGACGGGAGGTGTTTCTTTTCTGGTCCAATCTATTTGGAGTTCTGTAGGCTTCTTGTATGTCTATGGGTATCTCTTTTTTTAGGTTAGGGAAGTTTTCTTCTATGATTTTGTTGAAGATATTTACTGGTCCTTTGAGCTGGGAGTCTTCACTCTCTTCTATACCTATTATCCTTAGGTTTGATCTCCTCATTGAGTCCTGGATTTCCTGTATGTTTTGGACCAGTAGCTTTTTCCGCTTTACATTATCTTTGACAGTCGAGTCAATGATTTCTATGGAATCTTCTGCTCCTGAGATTCTCTCTTCCATCTCTTGTATTCTGTTGGTGAAGCTTGTATCTACAGCTCCTTGTCTCTTCTTTTGGTTTTCTATATCCAGGGTTGTTTCCATGTGTTCTTTCTTGATTGCTTATATTTACATTTTTAATTCCTTCAACTGTTTGATTGTGTTTTCCTGGAATTCTTTCAGGGATTTTTGTGATTCTTTCAGGGATTTTTGCGATTCCTCTCTGTAGGCTTCTACTTGTTTATTAATGTTTTCCTGTGTTTCCCTAAGGGAGTTCTTCACGTCTTTCTTGATGTCCTCCAGCATCATGATCAAATATGATTTTGAAACTAGATCTTGCTTTTCTGGTGTGTTTGGATATTCCATGTTTGTTTTGGTGGGAGAATTGGGCTCCGATGATGGCATGTAGTCTTGGTTTCTGTTGCTTGGGTTCCTGCGCTTGCCTCTCGCCATCAGATTATCTCTAGTGTTACTTTGTTCTGCTATTTCTGACAGTGGCTAGACTGTCCTATAAGCCTGTGTGTCAGGATTGCTGTAGACCTGTTTTCCTCTCTTTCAGTCAGTTATGGGGACAGAGTGTTCTGCTTTCGGGTGTGTAGTTTTTCGTCTCTACAGGTCTTCAGCTGTTCCTGTGGGCCTGTGTCTTGAGTTCACCAGGCAGCTTTCTTGCAGCAGAAAAGTTGGTCTTACCTGTGGTCCCGAGGCTCAAGTTCGCTCGCGGGGTGCTGCCCATGGGCTCTTTGCGGCGGCAGCAACCAGGAAGACCATATCTCTGTTTTCTAATGGTCTTTTTCAGCCCCTGTGAAAAGGTCATTCAACCCCAAATGGGTCACAAACCACAGGTTGAAAACCACTGATCTAGAAGATTGTATACTAAATGAGATAAGCCAGGTGTGGAAGGACATGCAGCTGTTCATTCAAGAAACCTTTAAAAGTCAGAGAACACTTGCTCTAAGTCTAAAGAAGTTAGGATGCTTGTATCCAAGTACGATTGCCTGAGTTTAATCCCTGGGACGCACATATAGGAAGCACAGAACGAACTCCCAAAAAGACCTGTGACTGCCACACCTGTACTCTGGTACCCCCATATGAAAATTGACCTATTGGTCTTAATTTGTCATTTTAAGTCAGAATCATGGAGGGAGTAAATTATCTTCTATCAGGAGGTTGGTGAGCAAAGAAGATGCTGACCAAAAAGCACAAGCCCAGAGAGGTTGAAGGTGGTCTGACGACCTAATGTATTCCATGGGGACTATTGTTAATATCACTCTATTATAATGTGGAATGTTATAAAATAGTAGGCCTAATATTTTCTCATCATCTACTTAAATACACAAAGTTAAACATGGGTGATGATGTGTCAGTTGTTTGGAACTGATAATCATTTAACTGAGTCTTGGCAAGCACGTGCATTCTGGAGCCAAGGGATATATATAGTCAAAAAGAGCTATGAATGTGACTTAACGTAAAACTATAAATTTAGAGTATTATGAGATGGTAGTTGTGTGTGATTTTTCGTGTGTGTGTGTGTGTGTGTGTGTGTGTGTGTGTATGATCTTTTTGTGCTACTTGCTTGTTTAATTTTTCTGCATTTGCTGATGATAATGTTGTGTCACAATGTCAGAAGGACTGGAAGCACAATCACAGCTCCCGGGAAAGGTGGAAGCTGGCCAGTGGTGAAGCTAAGCTGGGAGGAATGGTCAAGTCAGGAGCATGCGCCACTGTCCAGGGCAAAAAGGAAGTGTGTTTTTAAATTTACATGCAACACAGCCACATGTTAAAGAAAAATGGAATATATGTAACAGGCACAGGGAGTTTCACCCAATTTCTCAATTATAATGTAAGTCCTGAAAATTAAAATTTACACTTAATTCCCTTCGTGTAAACCACAGCAATCTGCCACTCTCAACACTGAAGTTTCTATCACCCTGGGGGAAAATATATCACATGCGACTTGGAACTGTGATTGGGAAAGTCTTTCTTCGGATCTACTACAATGTTTTCAGTGCCCATCGGAACACCTTGGTGTATCCTAAAAATCAGATCTGCTTATTTCACAGAAGAAGAGAAAAGTGCATCATTACCATCAGAGCATCTCTGTCAAGTTCCCCAAAGCAGGTTGAACGTTATTCTCTCTGATGCAGCGTCAAAATGCTACAAGCGACACTCTGATCTCAGGATTTCTGTTGCTGGTGATGATGCATGAAGTGGGACGCGCACAGCTTGATTTTTTTGAGTAAGTTGCTAAACTTGAACTTCTGACTATATTATTCTTAAAAAGAGGAACTTAGCAACTGAGTGGATATGACTGGAAAGTAACTGATGGGGAAGAAAACTCGATTTGCTAGCTTTATAAAGCCACTTGTTTTGAAATATTAAGCATTAAACTGAAAGAGAAAGGACGAGCTGTGTGGAAATGTTCAAAGGAAATGCAGAATCTTTGAATAGAGTGCAACAGTCATCCCTTTGACGATGTTTCCCGTGGAGGGTAATTAATCACCTGAAACAAGGGGCAGGTGTTAATAGGCATAAAATTGAACACTCAAATGTTATAAAACACAATAATGTATATACAATCACGATATCTTATTTGTAAAGATATATATATTCTTTTCTCATACAATATATCCTAATTAGAGTTACCTTCCTCTACTCCTTCTAGTAGTTCTTCCCCATCTTCCCTCCCCTCACTCTCTTTCTGTCTCTCATTAGAAAAAAAAAACAGGCTTCTAAGAAATAACAGACAAACATGAGAAAATAAAATATGATATGATGAAGGAAAAATTATCATGTTGATAGGTAGATTCGGCAACCAAAATGGTATGAGAGTCAGAGACTCACTTGTAGTTATATTCAGGAGTCCCACAAAAACACTAAGCTAATAGCAATGATATACACAGAGAACCTGTCCCGGCCCCTACAGGCTCTGTGTTTGCTGCTTCAATCTCTGAGCTCATACAGCCTTTGATCAGTTGATTCCGAGGGACTCATTCTCCCGGTGTCCTCTATCTCCTCTGGATTTACAAGTCTATAAATCTACTGTCTCACTCATGAGAATCCATAGGCTCAGAGAGGAGAGAAATGACAAAGACCTTCAAATATACCCTTTCTCCACAGATGTCTGGCTTTGTGGCTCTCTGTCTGTTCCCATCTGTTGCCAGAGGAAACCTTTCTGATGATTACAGGATAAGGCACTGATCTCTGTGTACAGCAGACTATCATCAGGAATCATTTAATTGACCTTTTAGATCCAGCAGTGTTTGGTTTTTTACCCTAATTCTCTAGGCTATCTAGTCTCTGTTTCTATGTTGCCAAAGCGGTGTGGAGTATGCGTTCTCTATTGTGGAGTCAGATCCAATACAGACTTGCTACTCCCACGGGTTCCATGCCACCATTGTCCTAGCATATTTTGGAGGCACGTCAGATTGTAAGTCAAAGGTTTCATGGTTGGGTTGGTGTCTGTATTTCTCATTTGGTAGCCTGCAGCGTACCTTCTCAGAGCAAGGAGACTAGAACTCAGTGGTGAAGGTTCCACGTAGGTACCAGCTTCACTTCACATATTCGATGTGTTGTATGTATGTTCTTCTTAGCAGTAGGGAGGGCCCTGCTCTCAGTTTGTGGATGGCAACCATTTGTCTTAGCAGCAGCCTGGTTGTTTGGGGATTTTTGTCAGATCTCCTCGGGCGACAATTCAATTGCATGCAACCTGGTTTAGCTCCTAGAAGCCTTGCCTAGCTCTAAGAGATGGCCAGTTGAACATTTATATCCTCCATTGCTAGGAGTCTTCTGTAGGAGGATGTCATTATGTAGCAAGGCGGGTCCAGGATAAGGCATAGCCTATCATTGGATGAGAAAGAAGGGTAGGCAGGGGGTTAGTGGGGGGTCCTAGGAAGAAGGGAGGAGGAGGAGTGAGAGAGATCAAGATGGAGTCTGTGGAGGAGGAAGGTTCAGATTTAGGTGAACCAGATCGATTTTCTCTTGTCTAGGTGGGCGGTTTAGGTCTTTCTCAATTGTCAGTGAATTTATTGTGTGGATGAATCGTGGATTGAGAATTTAACATATAAATCTAATCGCTAGATTACAAGTTTCTGGAACTTTGATTTTACCAGGCTAAAGAGGACAGTGTGTGAAAGAAGCTGGAGCCTGCTGATCTGGTTCTGTTGCCTGCACAGAGTGAGAACGTGCAAGGCTCGCAGAACGAGATGTGTGTGTGTGTGTGTGTGTGTGTGTGTGTGTGTGTGTGTGTGTGTGTGTGTATGTGTGTGGTGTGCTAGGCGTGGTAACTACCGCCTAGGGGACCACGTAGAGAGGGTGGTTAAAAGGGAAACACCAGACCGCCTGACAGAGTAGCAGTCGGAGTGAACGGATCCAGTTCGTGGGAACTGATAGTAAACGATCCTCTTTAATCTTTACTGCTATAGTCTTCATTAGAAATACTTTTATAGATTCTAGGGTTTCCAGACAATCCCCTAAAACTGTCCTCAATCCCACTGTCTTTCCCTGATTTCTCTCCCTCAGCCCTATCTCTCCCTTACCTAATTTCCCCACTCTCTTTCTCATCCACCCCACTGTACCTGTAAAAATCTATTTTTTCTCCCCCCAGAGAGATCCTTGCACTACCCTCTAGAACTCTCCTCTTTACATAACCTCTCTGGGTCTACAAATCATAGTTGGTTATCATTTAATTAATGTCTAATATCCCCTTATAATACATACCATTTTTATCTTTCTGTGTCTGAATTGCCTCACTCGGGATGGTTTTTAGGAATCAATTCACCTGCAAACTTCATGACGTTAGTTTTTTTAAACAGCTAAGCAATGTTTATTGTATCAATGTAGCACATTTCCTTTGTCCATTCTTCTGTTGAGAGTTACCTAGGGTGTTTTCAGTTTCTGGATATTATAAATAAACTCATAATGAACATGATTGAGTACATGTCCTTGAGGTAGGATAGAGTTCCTTTAAATATATGCTCAAGAGTGATATATCTGAGTCTTGAGGTAGAACAATTTCTGTTTTTCTGAAGAACCACCGTGTTTATTTCTAGAGTGGCTGTACAAGTTTGCACCCGAACACCAAAGGAGACGAGTTCGCCTTGCTCCACATTCCTGACAGCATAAGCTGTTACACGTTACTGATCATAGCCATCCTGACAGGTAGAAGATGAAATCTTAAAGTAATTTTTACTTAAATTTACCTGATGGGTAAAGACATTGAACATTTCTTTCAGTGTTTCTCAACTATTTGAGCAACTTTTATTAAGAATTCTGTGTAGATTTGCACCCCGCTTTTGAAATTTTATTATTTTGTATTTTTTTGATATCTTGTTTCCTGAGTTCTTTGCATATTTTGGATATTAGTCCTCTCTCTGATTTGGAGTTGGTAAAAATATATTTTTCCATACTGTAGGCAGTCACTTTGTGCAACTGATGATGTCCTTTGCCATACAGAAGGTTTTCAGTTTCGTGAGGTCTCATTAATAGTTGATCATACTGGCTGTGCTGTTGGCATTCTGCTCTCAAAGTTGTCTCCTATGTCTCTGCATTCAAGGCTGTTCCCTGCTTTCTCAATCTGTCAGGTTCATTTGTCTGGTTTTATGTTGAGGTCTTTGACCCATTTGAACATGACATTTGCGAAGAGTGATAAATATGAATCAATTGCACTCTTATTCCTCTTATATATGATTACTTCCTTTTGTCCTAGAACTTTCAGGTGTTCTGTTAGGTTGCTAATATGAAGTACCCATCTTTAAAGTAGGCAGTTAGTGCTATGAATGTTTCTCATAGCACCACTTCCATTGTGTCCCATAAATATGTGTATGATGTGTCTTCACTTTTATTGAGTTCTAAAAAGTCTTTAATTTCTTGTCTTTATTTCTATCTTGACTCATTTTTCATTCAGTAGACAGTTGTTCAGTTTCCATGAGTTTGTAAATTTTCTATTGTTTTTGTTTTTGTTGATATCCAACTTTATTCTGTGGTAGTCTGATAAAATGCAAGGAGTTATTTCAATAACTCCTATCTGTTGAGACTTTGTATCGAGCATGTGTCCAATTTTAGACGCAGTTCCTTGAGGTGCTGTGTAGACGATATAGTCTTTGATGGCTGGGTGAAATATTCTGTTAGCATCTGTTAGGTCCATTTGGTTTATAATATCTGTTATCTCCAGTATTTATGTTTAATTTTTGTCTGGATGACCTGACTTTGGTGAGGGTGACATACTGAAGTCTTTCACTAACAATGTGTTAGGGTCAATATGAGATTTAACTAGAGTAAAGTTTCACAAACTTGAGTGGTGCCCTTATGTTTTGGGCATAGATGTTATTTTCTCATCTATACTCTTTATTGGTGTCTTTGTATTGGGGACTTGAGGTTAGTGGCCAATGATTGTTTATTACTGTTACTTTCTTGTTCTTGGTGGTGGTGGTGGTGGTGGTGGTGGTGGTGGTGGTGGTGGTGGTGATGTGTATTTCTCTTCTTTTGATTTTGCTGGTGTGGATTATTTCCTGCTTTTTAGATTTTCCTTTTACCTTCCTTTGTAGGATTGAATTTGTAGAGAGATATTGTTTAAATTTAGCTTTATCATGCAATATTTTATTTTATTTTTTATGTATTGTGATTGAAAGTTTTGCTGGGTATCATAGTCTGGGTTGCCATCTGTGATCTCTTAAGAGTTTGCAGCACATCTGTCCAGGCCCTTCTGATTTTGAGAATCTTTATTGTGAAATTGAGTTTAATCTTGTTACATCTAATTTTATATGTTGCTTGATTTTTATCTTGCAGCTTTTAATACCCTTTCCTTTTTGTGTATGTTTAGTGCTTTGGTTATTATATGGCAAAAGAACTTTCCTTTGTGGTCCAATCTATTTTGGATTCTGGGTGCTTCTTGTACTGTTTTAGGCATTCCCTTCTATAGGTTAGGGAAATGTTCTTCTATTAAACAAATCTGGGCCTTTGGGATGAGACTCTTCTCCTTCCTCTATATCTACTGTTCTTAGGTTTGTTCTTTTCAGGGTGTCCTGACTTTCCTGAATGCTTTATGTCAGATATTTCATAGATTTAACACTTTTCTTCTATTATTTTGTTAAAAACATTTCCTGAGCCTTTGAGAGGAGTTTTCTCTCCTTCTTCTGTATAGTTTTTATTCTTAGATTTGTTCTTTTCAGAGTGTCCTAGATTTCCCAGATGTTTTATGTCAGGAGCTACATAGATTTATCATTTTCTCTGACTAATCCATTCATTTTCTTTATCTTAACGTTCGTTGCTTGACATCCTCTCTTCAAGCTGGCATATTCTGCTGGTGAAGCAAGCCCCTGCCATCACTGTTCAAGCTCCTATTTTTCTCAGACTCGATTTAAAAAAATAGCTTTGTACCGAGCATACAATATTAGAGTGTGCAAGAGGTACTCAAAATATACACATAGGTTAAAATTTAATAGGTTTTCAAAGTCTGTTGGGAATCTAGATACAGTGGCCATTCCATAAACAAAAAATATGTAGAAGTTTTAAGTGCACTTACTAGGAAAATTACTAAGGGTCAACTCTGTGTAACTGAAGTATGCATACATCTCACCTGTAATCTGATATATATATATATATATATATATATAATATCTTTACATGAAAACATTGTGTATGTTACCATAAAATTTCTTTCTAGTGTTTTATAGTTATAATTTTAATTCAATAATTATAATTAATATTTATTAAGTCCTTTAACAGGTTGGAAATCTAATGTAGAATATTGAAGATAACTCAAGCACTTGGAAATACCTTGCTTGAATGATACATAATCAGAAATGAGGACAGTGGGATGATGGATGCCACAGAGTACCATGAGAAGCTGAAAGCTCAGGGTGGATAGCCAGTGTTTTCATAATTGTAAAACATGTATTTGACTACTTAACCAGTTAAAGAGAAAATGACAAGATTAGAATTGTACATGAGAACTACTGAAAGGTGTGAGGACACACAGTATCAGAGAAATACTAAAACATAAGTGAAGATGGAGGGCAGTCATGACAGAAAGCTAGAAACATTCATCACAGAGAAATACCTTTCTCTTAAGCTCTCCAAACCAGTATGAATGAATTCAATACTGTTTGATTGAGATGATCAAATCTCAGTAAGAAGAAATTGATATAGGTTCATGTCTCAATATAGTTGAGCAGGGGCTACAAATATATAAAATAAAACCACTAAGAAATTATTATAGAAATCCAATAGCTAGACTAAATGAAGGTATTCATCATTGAATGTGGAAAGGAGTTCATTGAAACTCAGTCTCTGTGTGAAAAGCATATGTGAAGAGCCTCTGTGGATATTTCCTATCCAAAGTCAAAAATACAGGCCTATGTGCTTGAATTTTGGCTCTTAAATTATTGGTTGGTTTCCTTAAAATACCGTGTTTTTCAAAATGTAAAAATTTCTTTTGTCTTGATTTCTTTACTGTTAAAATAGGTTCCTATGGTCTTTCTAAATAATAGTTCCTTTAAAATTCTGTTATTTTACCTATAGTTACACTACTGACATTCTGATAATCTACTCAACAGTATATATGTATATATATATATATGTATATATGTATATATATATATACTGGGTTATTTAATAAATTGTTCTTGGTAATTAGATTCTAGTCTACAAAGTAAGGGCCATCTGCATTCTTTCTGTATATCTGCTAGTGATCTTGACTCAATCTAACCACAAATGATTCCTTTAACAGCACAAACTGTTAGACATTTGAGGTTGTCATGAATTAATTTTAAACCACTTTGGAATTATACACTATTTACATTTTAGAGAATGTGTGTTAATGTTGGCATTTTACGAGAAATAAAAATCTGTTTTTGTGGACCAAAATGTACAGTAACAAAGAAGAAAGGGATCAATGCATGTTTATTTAGATTACCTTTCCACTAGCCGACATGCTTTTATGTGAATTCCACAAAAAAAAGATAACAAAACAAAGAAAAAGAAATAATAACATAGCTTGGTAGAATTGGACTTCCAGGCAAATTTTTGAAATGAGCTTGCTGTTGAGGATTTGATTGAACAAAAACACTTGCCCAAAATGTGACGCTGCGATTCCTTTGCTGGACTACCCAGACTGTACTAATTTAAATTGCTTCCATAATATACTGGTCTTAGGTGACATTTAGAGCAGTCGTATCATTTCAGTATATAATATACCAATGTCATACACTATAAATTATGTTATGAAGTTATCATCACCACTCTCATATTCTAACAGTTTTACATTTATTTGTTTGTACATATGTCTGTGTAAGAGCAAATGCCACAGCATTTTGCTCTTGGCCGTCAGTTCTTTCTTTGCATCTTGTGGGCTTTGGGAATTCAAGTCAGGTCATCAAAATTGATTTTACTTACAGGGTCATCTCACCAGGTGCTAGGCTCATAGTTGTAGTATATGACAGAAATACTGAGAAGGATATATTCATTTATCTCTATACATTCTCCTCTCTCTCTCTCTCTCTCTCTCTCTCTCTCTCTCTCTCTCTCTGTGTGTGTGTTTGTGTGTGTGTGTGTGTGTGTGTGTGTGTCTATCTTCTGCTTTTAAAATCCTTAGGGTGTGTTATTTTCCTCACAGTCTTCTTGCCTTCTTCCTCACTGAACATATGCCGATGTTGAAAAGAACAGTAACAATTCTCGAGACGCAAATCAGAAGATTCAAAGAGAGTTTTTTTTTTCCTGAGAGGAAACACTGTCTTTTCTGTACATCTGTTACTCCCATATCCCATAGGAATTTTTTTTGTACACTGCAGTATTCATGCAGACCCTTTGAGCACACTGGCTATTCCAAAGTCACTGCCGTAATCTTCTTAATCACAGGTTACAAGGCATTTGTATAGCGTCAATGAAGTAATGAAGTAATTAATTGTCTTTTTTTTAAACTAAAGGATCTTCTTTGGGGATGAATTATAATCTAAGATTGTTGGAGAAGACTGGCATAGAAGCACTTTGCAACCCAGGCACTCCCCGTATCAGCTGCAATGTCAAGGCCACTTATAAATAGCGTGTATCCATGTGCAGACATTGCATGAAGGAAGTCATTGCATGCTATAATTTGTAATGCTCGCAGATTTGCAATAATTTGCCAAGGGGAAAGGGTTTTTAGTACACATTTGGGTGTATGTCATCATATCTAATGATCATAGTTTTACCTTATCTTTGAATAAAACTATTGACACTTCAAAACTGTGTTAAGATTTGTTAAGTTTGCCAAAATATTTACCCTTCACAGGACATAACACACAACAACTGCTTTCCAATAAAAACGGATAGGCAGCCATTCTTGCAGGTGATTAGCTGATGGCACAGAGAGGTTAATTGTCTCACTCAAGGTCAGCTAGTTGATCAATATGTTTTGAGAAAGCTATTATCCAATTCCATAGAGTTAAGCCTTAATAGTTTCTCTAGTGCTTCCATTTTAAGTCTTTACATATTTTATTTGTTTATGAAATGTCCACTGTATGTAGATTTTCATCAGATTTTTGAAAACCTACTAAACTCGAACCTAGACATGCCTTTTGAGCACTCAAATGCTATGTGCAGAACAAAACTATTTTCAAACATTGATTCAGGAAGGAAATCATTGATGGTATGTATGCAGTATCATGAGACTTCCATATGGTAAGAACTATAGCTTCATATTCCAGTCATTTAAAAACCTATCTGTGCAAATGGTGAGATAGCAACAGAATTTTATTTTTAAATTTCATAGGACTCACAGGGGGTAACTGTACCATAAAATGTGAAATTCTCACTTGCATGAAACTTAGGAACCAACAAAGCATGCTGAGAGCTCTGTGCTGGTTTTGTTTTCTCATCACTGTGACACAATTTGTAAGAAAAATAATACAATCTGCCCCCTGGTCACCTGGGAGCACAATTACTGTGGCCTTTGTATGCATTTGAGACTTACCCTGTGGGTGAAACTTTTCCCAATGTGACCATCTTGGAAAGAGACATCCTTTCGTTTTAATATCTTTTATTAAAAAATGTATTTTTGCAAGTTGGAGTCTTCCTAGTGCAGGGTGTTCCTTGTTCTCAGGGAACCTTCACTTTTGCCCCAGTCCGCAGCCACTGTTTAGTCTTTAATGATGTCTTTAGCAATTGCAGATGCTTTGCCTTTCTCTACCATGTCCACAGCTTCGAATTTATGCACATTTCTCGACTTGCAAAATCACACAACTAATACATATTTTTCTTTCTCATTGTAGATCTGAATAAGAGCGGTGAGCACAACCAAGCCACAGCTTAGATGACATCCTGTATGGAAGCTTCCTCTTCTTTACAAATCCACCCATTGCTTCTGTGTTCAGCCTCACTCAAGTCCTCAGGACTCAGAGTGCAAGCAGATTCTGTAATTGTGCATAACATGAATGGCCTCTGACTCCTTGTTTCATGCTGATATCTCTTGAGCCAGATTTCCAATGTCTATGTTTCCATCTGAGTTCTGGTCCCCCAAGTTATCTCCAGAGAGTTTAATTGATTTCTGCTTAGAACATTCTTGGTGTTCTCCACTTCACAGCCCTAAATTCTAGTTCCAATGTCCTACAAGCTAGGGTGTCAGGTTTATCACAGCAACACCAACACTCGTTGATAGTAAGTGTCTGTGTTAGTTACTTTTCTCATTGCAGTCATAAGACACCTAATAAAATCAACTTAAGAAAAGAAGGCTTTAATTTGATTCATGTTTAGAGAGTAGAGTTATCATGGTAGAGAAGTATGGTACCTGAGATCTGGGTAGGTAAGGATCAGAAAGAGGTAGGCGTAATTGGGGGGGGGGAGAGAGAAATTCTGTTGCTTTTGCTATCTGCTTTTTGTGGAGCTGCAGGCTCCTTCCCCTTGACATTGTTTTCCACATTTTAAGATTTATCTTACCACCTCAGTTACATTGTTCTGGAAAGGCCCTGGTAGTCATACCCAGAGGCTTAGCTTTTATGTGACTCTACAATATGTCCGGTTAAGTTGGCAACAAAGATTTAGCTATCACAGCAAGTAAACGTATTTGTATAGTTTTCTGGTATTTGTGTGTTTATTTATTTGGTTGCTTTTGGTGGCTGTCTGACAGGTACCTTTGAGATGGATAGGATAACATTGTAAAGTATCACTCCCTGAGCTAAACCACCTGAATCTTGAATAACTGATATATTTAGGGACTTATAAAAATGTCATCTTAGATGCCACGGACTTCTTTTTAGAAATTATTATCAATCATAGCAATGATCCAATTCTTCTTTTCTATTATATACTAAAGTTTATAGCATAGATATTATTTTCAGGTTATAGTTCAATATTTGACTCAGGATAAGCACTTATCAAATTGGAGAAGGATGAAGTGACTTTGAAAGAAAATCAAATGGAAATTTAAATGTCACTATGTCTTTGAGAAAGAAGTTCCTTAACGCTGTAGTATTTTTCTCAACCTTCTTCATTCAATTTCCCATCATCACAATGAAAGGAAAGTTAAAATGGGGAGACAAGGAAAATTTGACTTTTACTAAATTAAAAGATTCAAAATTTTTAAATACCATTCTGAGAGAGATGACCTTTTAGCAGTGGAGTTTAAAAGCGATGATATTGTAACAGCAGACATTAGAACACTTAGACTGGAGAAAAAGCTAAAGCAAAAACCCAGTGCTCCAGGATGGGACGTGCTTGTCAAGCACAGCGGCTTGATGGGACTGGAAGGCGAGCACAGGAGGACTGGGAGCTTTAGACACATCCTTGTCATGCCCTCAAACCAACCCAGGACAGGAATGACTATCTGAGGGCTCTCCCCTCTCTCCCCAGACAGGGCCAATACCAGTGGGAGTCAGCACAGTGTCTTCTCATTTCAGGTTACACATCCTGCAGTGAGAGTGAATATATTTTAAGAAAACACCATTATGTCAGCTCACATTTACCTCTGGTACAACTATACCTTCCTCAGTTAATCCATAAACTTTAAAAAATGCCGATTTCCTATAATTTTAAAGAATGTGCACATTTTTTCTGTCTTAAATACTTGCAGCTGATGTATCACCTCAAATAAAATTTTGTGTGAAGCAGCACACTCCAAAATATAGAGAACTGAAAATTTGTTTTCTTCAAAATCCCATTTTTACTAGTTTTATTTTGACCTTGCTCTAGAGAATTGAAGGCTTCATATTCCGACTGGACAGGTCCTCCTGTAGACTCAGACCAATTTTGGGAATGGGAGAATAATTTTATAGATTTAAGTCAAGATGTGTCAAACCTTAGGCTTTGTAATAGCCCAATGGACTTGTAAAAGTCTAACTGTGTCTTCAAAAGTCTGTCCTAATTCTTTTCCAGAACACCGTATAAGGAGCAAGAATCTGGAGCCATTCCAAGTCACTCTAACATGGAGTTGAACTGGGGCTTCATTCTCAAAGCGAAGTGAACCAGTATAAGAGCAAAACGCCAACATTACTCCCCAAATTTGTCTATAAAACTTTTCTTTTAAAGCACTGCAGACAGCTAAAGAGAGGGCTAGTGTTCTAATGTTGTCATGATGCTTTTGTCTTATGGGTGTTTATGTCGGAAATGAAGGTCCTGTGAGGTCCTGCATGAAAATATGACACATCTGTCTGAGAACAGCAAGGATGACATCCATCCATCCATCCATCCATCCATCCATCCATCCATCCATCCATCCGTCCACTGTAGTCTTCATTCTTCACTTCCGGATGGTGTGAATATTCTGTCTGTGATTTTAGACCTCTTCTCCAAACACTCCTGCTTCTGTCAGCTCAGCAGTCAGCATTTGCCAGGCATGAGAAAGCAACCCGGTGCCCAGATACAGCAGGCAGAAAACCTGCCACTTCCACTGAGTGCACTTTGATTCCTCGTAGGAAAATGAGGCAAGTTCGACCGTTAGGGATTCTTCATGTGGCTTTGCTCTCACTGAGAAGACATCATCTTAATAGCCACGGCTTCTATTGAGTAAGTTGGCATAAGAAAAACAGTAAATTAGGCACCAGAGTTTAGAATACCTTTCTTCACTACATTATCCCCTATCTGTTGAGCGTTTTTAAATTTTATTTATTTTGATTTTATGTGCATTGGTGTTTTGACTGCAGGCACGTCTGCATGAGGGTGTCAGACCCCTGGAAATAGAGTTACAGGCAGTTATGAGCTGACATGTGGGTGCTGGGAATTGAACCCAGGTGCTCTGGTTAAGAGCAACCAGTGCTCTTAATGGCTAAGCCAGCTTTCCAGCCCTGTCTGTTGAGTTTTTAAAGTTTAAAATAAAATGTATTTATGATGACTTTCTCCAGTTTGAGTTTTACAATTGCTATGATATTTTCTACCCTGGCAGTACAACTTCTATGTCAGTATACAGAAAGGATTGTTATTATATGGTGTACTCCCATATACCCCCCTAGGAAATACCATTATTTTCTAGAGATAACAATGAAATACTTTTTAACGTATTCTATAGTAAAAGTTATTACTGCGTGATCTGAAAGGAGTAGTCGTACACTCAGTTCTCAGTCTACTATGTATTCCACAAATGTGTACCAGAAGGGTGGCGTAGTTCACTGCCGTTTCCCTATCATGATTTAGAGGGGACTAATGAGAAAGGAGGCCTTTTTAAGGGTTTCCAGGGCACCCTTAAGTTTCCATTGTCTGACAAGTTCTTGTTGTTGTTTGCTACCACACAGAGGAAAGCCTCCGGATCAGGGGAAAATTTTCAGGATCCTGGGTATCTTGGTCTTGATTGGATTACTATAGAGCTGAGGATGACCTCTCTATGCTCACCCTCTGGTGGTGTTCACCATGAGATCTTCCTGTTTCTATGCTCACCTTCTGGTGGAGTTCACCACAGGATCTTCCTGTCTCTATGCTCACCTTCTGGTTGAGTTCACCACAGGATCTTCCTGTCTCTATGCTCACCTTCTGGTGGTGTTCACCAGCGTTCCCAGCTGATGCTCATTTTCACTCACAGGTTTCTCATCCCCATTCCGACTGGGAAGAGCTCTCCATTTTTCACACTTTGCATTTCTCAGCTGTGAGGCTATGAACGGTTTGGCTAAGGCGACCAAGGTAAGGTCCATGTCTGAAAAGGAAGACTAACTTTTGGTTATTTATTTACTTATTTATTTAAATGTTTTCTTTTCTTTTTTAAAAAAAATTCTCTTTAATCTTTGTTTTTTCAGTCCAGTCGTTATCCCCCTCCACTTCTGCCCTCTGATGACAGTTCCCCATCTCATAACTCCTCTCCTGTGTCCAAGAGGATGTCCCCAGCCCACCCCTCCAGGGGTTTTTAAATTGCAAAACTCCCCTTTCTTGATGTTTTCAGTCAGAAATGTCTAGAAGAATCGTCATCAAAGAGACCAGAGAGAATTTATCTAGCAGCTGACGGCAGCTGATTTATAGTCCGACACTGTAGCCAAACATTAGGCGGAGTAACCAGAGGGGCCAGGCACATGAGAACACGGCCCACGGAATCAACCGAACTGGACTCGTGGAGGCTCCCTCGGAGAACAGGGCGCTGTAGAGACCTGACCTACGCCCTCCACATATACGCTGTGGCTGAGCAGCTTGGTGTCTTTGGAACTCTGAATAGTAGGAGCCGGGGTTTTCTCTGACTGTTTTGCCTACTGTGGAACCCTTTTATTCCTGCTGGGCTGCCTTGTTCAACCTTGAAATGAGAGTATATTCCTGGTCTTATTGTGGCTTGTTATGCCATATTTGATTGATGTCTCTGGGAGGCCTGTTCTTTTTTGAAGGAAGGAGGAAGGAGGTAGATCTGGGGAAGAGGGCAGGTGGACCGGAGAAAATAGGGAGGGGAGCAAGGGAAAACTGCAGTCAAGATGTAATATATAAGAGAATGTATATATATATATATATATATTCTTTTTTTAATCTTTTTTCTTTTTTTTCCACTCCAGATTTTATTTCCCTCCCAGTGGTCTGTTCCACATCCCATACCTCCTTCCTGGACCCCTGTCTCCATGAGGATGTCACCGTCCCTCATCCCTCCAGACCTCTAAACTCCCTGGGGCCTCTAGTCTCTTAAGGGTTAGGCACATCTTGTCTGACTGAAACCAGACCAAGCAGTCCTCTGCTGTATATGTGTTGGAGGCCTCATCTCAGCTGGTATATGCTGCCTGGTTGGTGGTTCAGTGTCTGAGAGATATTGGGGGTCCAGGTTAATTGAAACTGCTGGTCCTCCTACAGGGTCACCCTCCTCCTCAGCTTCTTCCAGCTTTTCCCTAGTTCAACCACATGGGTCAGCAGCTCCTGTCCATTGATTCAAAATACCCAAGATACAGTCCACAGAACTCAAAAAAAGTCAACAAGCAGAAGGGCCCAAGGGCTCCTCTTGGGAAGGAGATGAAAGAAATCACAAGGAGGGAGGGAGGAACCTGGAAGGGAAAGGGGGCTGAGGCAGGTGAAGAGAAGAACATGATCTGGTATTGGGTGGGGGAAAAGGACTGAAGTCCTGAGGGCCAGCAGAAAGAATGGAAACAGGCAACCTCAGGAGGTAAGAGTTTGGGAACCCTCCAGAATGCACCAGACACCTTGGAAGTGAGAGACTCTCAGGACTCAAAGAGAGGGTCCTTAGATGAAATGCCCTACAGTGCGGAGAGGGAACTTGTAAACCACACTTCCGGCAGAAAGACAGGGCATCAAGTAACAGATGGGGTTGCTAATCCACAGTCAAAATCTGACCCATAATTGTTCCTGTCTGAAAGAACTGCAGGGATGAAAATGGAGAGAAGCCTGAGGGAAAGGAGGTCCAGAGACAGGACCACAGTGGGATTCAGCTCAAGGGGAGGCCCTAAGGCCTGACACTGACTGAGGCTATGGGGCATTCACTGAAAGGGACCTATCATGACTGCCCTCCAAAAGACATAAGCAACTGAAAGAGTCAGATGCAGATATCTGCACCCAACCAATGAATTTTTTAATTTTTATTTTATTTTATTTTTGTTGGATATTTTCTTTACTTACATTTCAAATGTTACCCCTTTTCAAAAGAAAAAAAGTCCTCTAAAGGCTCAGACCAGTGGGTGGCGCTGTTTGGAAAGGCTGTGCTGAGGTCCAGCCTTGGTTAAGGGAGTAGAGCAGAACTGAGGGAGAGATCTTGCCACACTCCCAGTTTGTGCTCTCTGTTCATGCTCTGTGATGGAAGCTGTGATCTCTCTCCTTTCACTTTCTTGTTGTCATGCCAACCAATTCCTGTCGTGCCTTCCCACTATGCTGGACTCTCACTCCTCCGGAACCAAAAGCCAAAATAAACTCTTTCTTCCATAAGATGCTTTTGGTCATGGTGTTTTATTGCAGAAGAAAGAAAGGGGGGGGGGGGGAAAGTAACTATTACACTTTCTTTAGGAACAGGGATGGAAATGACAGGATTCACGAGACCCATGACATGGTCCTGTGCTCTACCGAGTATTTAATCTGAAATCACTCGAGAAATAAGCAGGAGAACGAAAGTTCTTTTTGCTTTGGTGATCTTCAGGGCTGTGCCGCGCATTATCACGTCTGTGTTCTGTATTCCCTCCCATGCACAGTGTACAGCCTCCCTGTGCTGTACCTCCCTCCCTGCATCCTTTTGATTCTAGCTCATCTGGCAGGTCTTGGGACTTGTCCTGTGCTATAACAGTGTAAGCCAATTATATACATGTGTGTAACTTATTTGCATATTTGTATATTACATATGAATATTTTTCCATTTTTTAATAATTTACACATATAGGTTCTTTTTTAAATTTTATTTTTTTGGACATTATATGTGTTTACATTTCAGATGTCATCCCCTTTCCTCCCTCTCCCAGGCATCCCCTCCCTCCTCCTGCTTCTATGAGGATGCTCCCACTCACCCACTCCCATCTGGCATTCCCCTACATTGTGGAAAGGAGCCATCACAGGACCAAGGGCTTTTCCTCCTGTTGATGCTGGACAATGCCATCCTCTGCTACATACGCAGCTGGAGTTCTTTATATATAAGAATAGACTAAAATGATTAATGAGCATACATGCAAACAACAAATAGAGACTGATAACTCTTTTTGATACACACACACACACACACACACACAGAAAGAGAGAGAGAGAGAGAGAGAGAGTTTGTGCAGTTGGTTTTTATTTGTTCTTTGTTTCTCATGAGAGACTTTTAGGCTCTCTGTACATCTCACAAACCAGACAGAACATGTAAGAGAGACAGCAACTATAATTTTACACAGGGAATGCTGAGCCATGACTGTGTTTACTGTTCAGTTCTGCTATTGTGTTAGGACAAGAGCACGATGCAGACTGATCATTACGTCAACCACAATTGGGTCTACAAGTTGAGAGGTGAATTGGATTTTACAGTGTCATTTACTTCCAGAATTTAATTTGTGTATTTGTGTTCGTGGTCCTGCTGAGACACAAAACTATAAAAGTTAATGGAAGCAAGGCTTACACCCTGAATTGGGGGGGGGGGGCGAGTATTATTTTCTGGAATCTGGAAGCTTTTCTAAATAAAATAGCTGTTCCATGCCTTTGTTTCCTGAATGTAAAAGTAATTTTTATTATCCAGATGGAATTATTGTCTGGGAAGCTTACTGCTGGACGAGCTCTCCCCTCTTTTTCTTTCTGATTTCTGGCCGTCTGTTCCAACTCAGCTGTTCAGTGTAGAGAGCAGCGCGGCGAAACAAAGATGGCGCCAACATCCAGCCTTGTCTGGATATAAATGACTTACTGCGCATGTGCAGGCTTGTCCCCTTGCTAGGGCTCCCTCTAGTGGTGAACAGCGGTACTGCACATGTGCGGTTTATGCACCAGGTGTTAGTTGACCGTTAATATGCTAATGAGGTGATTCATTCTCCGCCAATCCCTGGAGGACAAGTAGTGGGGTGATCCAAGCCCCACCAATCCCTGAGAGATAATTAGCATACTGTTGTCATATAAGCCCAGCGATTTTGCTGCTCGGGGTCCCTGTTCAGAAGAGCTGTAACACTGAGAAGAGCTGTAACACAGTAAAGGCTTGTTCGCAGAAGAATCCTATTGCCACACGTCGTTCTTACTGGCGGGACATTAGGCGCGCGACATTCAGGCTCAACCTGACTGATTCAAACTGGCTTCCCTTGGCTTCTGACTGAATTGGTCTGCTTGGCCTCAGACTGAGTCTGGCAATCTAATCTCCTGGTTCCTTCTCTTTTTTGACTAGTCTGTCTTGCCCCGTGTCTAGCTGTTCTCCCTGCAATCTGTCTCTGTAAAAATGCCCCAGGAAAATTGCTTGCCCCCACCTCTCTCCCTGCTATTCTTCTAAAGCCTTTTCCCCCCTCTCTGTTCTCTTGAGAGTTGGACATATTCTATCTCTGTCTAATCTTTCTCTGATTTGTCATTTTGTCTGAACCTCAATTAGACATCACTTTCAAGCTTGGCAGCTTTCTTCTACAAACTACGTTAATTGTTTGGGATTAAAGGTATGCACTAAGGGCATGTCTGAATTTCATCCAGATCATACTGAAATCTGGGGTTTACCTGCATTCAGGCTAGATTATATATTGAATGTGATCCCTTGCCAGAGCATCCATGTTGCTGAAATAACATTTCTCTACATCTGAAAGATATTTGGAAGATATAAAGAACCACCTTTAGAAATTTAAGAGATAAGAAAGTAGTAGTTTAAAAAATATTAAAAATATTGTTACAATGCAATATTATGTGATACATCTTTAGTTTGGGAATACTAAGTGACATTAAAATTATCTGCATTAGTTTTATGCAGAGTGTTAAAAGGGAACATAAAATATTCTGCATTACAATAAACTAACTATAAATAAAATCCCATGTTTGAAAACTTCTATGGATAGAAGTTCCAAAATTTTTGATGAAGAAAAAGCTATATCTTTTTCGGCCTAAATGTGTAATTCTATACTGTAACCTAATTAAAGAGCTTACCTATTCGAGGCTGTGTTTTTTTTTTGTTGTTGTTGTTGTTTTATTTTTTTATTTTAAATTAATCAGTCCATTTGTTTACATCTCAAATGATATCCCACTTCCAGGTTTCCCCTCCGCAAGTCCCCCATCCCACATCTGTACTCTCTGCCCTCCCCTTTGCCTCCATGAGGGTGCTTCCTGCCCACCTACCCTCTCTCACTCACCCCTTCAGCATCCTCCTACGCTGAGGCATCAAGCCTTCACAGGACCAAGGGCCTACCCTCCCACTGATGTCAGACAAGGCCATCCTTTGCTACCTATGTATCTGGAGCCATGGATCCCTCCCTGTACACTCCTTGGTTGGTGGTCTAGTCCCTGGCAGCACTGGGTGGTCCGGCCACGTGATGCTGTTCTACCTATGGCATTGCAATCCCCCTTGGCTCCTCCAGTCCTTTCGCCAGCTACCTGACCAGGTTCCCTGAGCTCAGTCTGGTGGTTGGCTGTAAGCAGCCACATCTGCAATGTCAGTTGCTGGCTGAACTTTCAAACCAATAGGCATACCAGATTCCTGTCAGCACCTCTTGGAAACTGCAACAGTGTCAGGTTTGGTGTCTGCAGACAGGACGGATCCCCAGGTGGAGCAGTCCCCAGATGGCTCTTTCTTCAGTCTCTGCTCCATTTCTTTTGTCCATGCCCTTCCTTTGGATAGGAACATTTCTGAGTTAAAAACTTTGAGATGGGTGTGTGGCCCTATCCCACGACCAGAGGCTGTGCCTATCTACTGGAGATGGTCTCCAGGTTCTATCCCCTATTCTCTTCAGTATCAGGTACTGAAGGAGATAGGATGGGGTACAGAAGGAAATTGAATAAAAATATGTTGCACGTGGATGAGGAACTGGAGATAGTCATCGAAGGGTCCTAGACACCAGGGAAATAAGAGACTTTGAGGCTATGTTTTTAAATCAAGAAAAAAAAAACTCTGTGAGCTCACCATCAGAGAATGGTTCAGGAGTTACCAACACTTACTCTTCTTCCTAAAGATGCCAGTTAGATGCTCAGTACTCCCTCTCAGTAGCCCACAACTGCCTGCAATGCCAGTTCTAGGAAATCTGTTGCAACTTCCCAGGCTCTGTGAACATTGGCACGCACATGGTAAGAAACAGCTCATTCAGAAATACATGCATAACTTTAAAAATCTTATTTAAAAAAGAACATAGGAATTTAAATCAAGAATTACAGGAAATGAGCCTCTAGTTAAACCACTCCCAGGTATAATTAGTCAAAATAAGGTTAATATAGAAAGGGATTCTGTATTATTGTTGGGTTGAGTTATGAATCATCATATAAAAACAAACTTAATGAGCAGAAATTTCAAAAAAATAATCATTTACTTGTAGTAAGGGCAGCTACCACACCAGTGACACAAGTGTTGAGATAATCAATGACAGTGAAAACTCATTGTCTCCATTGTTGTCTTTCTAACCTGAGACAGCAATATCTAATGTAAATCCCCCCCCACACACACACCATGAATAGCAGACAGATGGAGAGAGCATGAGTGAACTAGTGAGTGCCTTCAGAATTCGGGGTTGAAACTGCCAAACTTCTTCCACTTAAAGTGAAAAAATAAGTGGATAGGCAAATAGATAGATAGATAGATAGATAGATAGATAGATAGATAATAGATACATTAGATAGATAGATAGATAATAGATACATTAGATAGATAGATAGATAGATAGATAGATAGATAGATAATAGATACATTAGATAGTTAGATAGATAGATAGATAGATAGATAGATAGATAGATAGATAGATAGATAGATAGATGAGAGAGATGGTTGAAATGATGGGTGGATAGATGGATGGATGGAGAAATGAAGAGATGGATGGATAAAGATAAAATATCTTTCTATGCTAACTGATCTGCTATACCAGGTTAGGAGAATGTGAAGAGCTGTCAAGTAAACGTGACTCTAATTGTCATGGCATCCTTGAGCAGCTGGAAATATTCTATGACCTTGATAACAGGAATTCACTACACAATTAGTCTTAAAGGAGGTGAAACACACAAATGAAAACACAAATGTGCACACTTGTGTGTACAAGTGAAACACACAAATCTGTTATTAGCCAAACATTTTAACTATAGATCTTTGGCAAAGGTGACCCTGACACAGGGATCTGAATATTTAGTCAGTAAGTCTCTGCTGCCCAGGAAGAAGATACCTGGATTCTGCTTGTTATAAAGGACAACAGACATTGCATTTAGATTGTTTATGTTCTCTGTTCTTCAAGCTTACATAAAAAGAGAATACAGGACCATCATAGTGTGGATGTCTAAGATAAACATGGACAGATTACTTCATGCCTCTCTCTCTCTCTCTCTCTCTCTCTCTCTCTCTTTCTCTCTCTCTCTCTCTCTCACACACACACACACACACACAACACACACACACAATGAGATAAATTGACATTCTGATCACATTTCTAATAATGCAATGCAAGGGCAAGCCCCCTATCTATTATTATTCATTTCAACTTTATAATAATGCAGTTTTGTGGGAGCATGGATGTCTAGGATTTTAGATATCCTACAATATAATTGGACTAAATCCTTCAAAATGTTGATCACAGCAAGGAAAACAGCATTTTTGTAACTCCAGCATTATAGAAAGAATGTTTAATAAGACAGAATGCTGTTCATTTAAGTTCTAATAGATGTTCACACAAGGTAAAAGTAAATGCCATATGGGCATGGATCTTATATTATATTTTTGAGCATTTATGCGGTGTGAGACCAGAGGACATAAAAAAGGCCAGCTACTATGTAATCAGAAGAACAAATACCACAGGGGTGGAGAATAAAGCTCATGATATCACAGCCTTTTGATCAAGCAGAAAGTTCCAGGCCTGGTCTCCTATCAAATCTGTTTTTTCTTCATTTGTTGTTGCAGTTATTCTAGTTTATTGATTTCAGCCAGAGTTTTGTTATTTCTTGTTGTTTACTCTTTTGGGGTGGGATTTCTCCTTCTATAATAATTCTTTCACTTATCTTGTTAAGCTACTAGTAATTGACTCTTTCGTTCGTTCATTTGTTCTTTCTTTCTTTCTATTTTATGTAATGAGTTAGTGCAACGGACTTGATTTTTTAGAACCACCTTCGTTTTGTTCCATAAGCTTGGGCACATTGTGTATCACATTCATTCAATCCTAGGGAGTCTTAAATTTCTTCCTTAATTTCTGTCCTGAGGCTTTCTTTATTCAGTAAAGTGTTGTTCAGTTCCCTTGAGCTGCCAGCTTTCTTTTGTTAGCTTTAATGCACAATAATCAGATAGAAGGCAAGGTGTTATTTCAATTTTCTTTGTGTCTGAGTATGTGGTCAATATTAGAGTAGGTTCCATGAACTTCTGAGAAGCAGGTATATTCTTTTCTGTTGGGATGAAAATGTTCTGTAAACATGTTAGATTTATTTAGTTTATAACATCAGTTAGCTCCAACATTCTTCTGTTTTGTTTTTGTCTGGATGGACCAGTCCATTGTTGACAGTGAGCTTCTAAAGTCTCCCGGTTACAGCGGGGGAGGGGGATGTCAATATGTAATTTGAGCTATAGTAGTGGTTCTTTTACAAGGTTGGGTGCACTTGTGTTTGGTTCATAGATATTAATAATTGAAACGCCATCTTGGCGATTTTTTCCTTTGATAGATATGCAGTGTCCTTCGCTGAATCTTGATTAGTATTGGTTTGAAGCCTATCAGATATTAAGTTGGGTACAGCCGCTTGCTTTTAGGGTCTATTGGCTTGGAATACATTTTTCTACCGTTTTATTCCATGGCGATTTTTATCCTTGGCCTTAAGGTGTGTTCCTTGGATGTAGAAGAATTGACCCTGTTTCACATCCATTCTGTTAGTATCAATTTTTTGAGGCGGGAATCAAGACTATTGGTGTTGAGAGGTTATCAATGAGCAATGTTTTTTGACTCCTATTATTTTGTTGTTGTGTTGGGGATGTGGAGTGTGTGTGTGTGTGTGTGTGTGTGTGTGTGTGTGTGTGTCCTCTTTTGATCCTCTTTAGTTTTTAGTTTCTCTTGTCATAACTTCTGTAGGTAGGGCTGAGTTTGAAGACAGATGTTGCTTAAATTGGGTTTTAACATGTAAAGTTTTATTTCCTCCATCTATTGTGATTAAATAATTTCCTGAGTTCCATGGTCTAGGCTGGCTTCTATGTTGTCTTAAAGTCTGTAGAACATCTGGACAGGCCTTTCAGGCTTTAGGATCTCCACTGAGAAATAAGGTGTTATTTTCACAGGTCATCTTTCTATGTTCCCTGGTCTTCTTTCTCTTGAAGATTTTTATAATCTTACTTTGCTCTGTAAATTTAATGTTTTGATTATTATATGCCAAGGGGAGTTTCTTTTTTGTTCCAGTTTAATAACTGCTTTTTTTTTTAACCTCGAAGGGCATCTTCCTTTTAGGTTATAAAACTTTTTAGTGATTTTGCTGAAAATAGTTTCTATGCTTTACACATTGGTTTCTTCCCCTTTCTCTATTCTTATTATACTTAGATTTGGTATTTTCACAGTGTCTCGGATTTCCTGATGTTTCGTGCCAAGATTTTCCTTTTCTTATATTTAACATTTTCTCTTTAACATTTTCTTTGGCAAAGGTAATTTTTTTAATCTTGTCTTCAACAATGTTGCAATATTCAGGGCCTATGTGGTAGAATCCTGGTCTCTAGTGGAGACAATTTTTCAGGTTGCTATTAATTGTTTTTTTTTATGCTGGTGTCTAGGCATTGAGGTTTGGGGAGACCGTAATTCTATGTGCTGATATCTGTTCTTGTCTTTATTATGGGGGTGTTTTGTTGCTTGGTCTCTATTGCCCTTTCTGGTTCTTAGGCTAGTACTGGGGGTTCCAGATAAAATGTGTTTCTAGGTATTCAGAGCTTATAATAAAGAATGGTGATTAGGCAGGATGTGGTGGTTAAGGGGTTCCACATGAGTAAGGAAAGCAAAATGTTCTACCAGGATCAGCCTAGCCCTCTAGAAGTTGGGGGCAGAAAGTGAGGAGAGGGTTCAGTAGGTGGTACTCATCAGATCTGATCATGAGATGTGTTAAACTTAGAGAAATGGAAGGAGATATGGATATTTGCAGTTTTCCTACCTGGTTCTGTGACCAGAGTCACCTGTGGGTCCCAGAGAGCATCTTCTGTAACTGGGGGCTGTGTCAAAGTAGTAAGTATAGAGAGGAAAGTTAAGGGAGAGAGAGCCATGTGATTCACTAGAGGCAGAGGAAGGGGCAGGAAGGGAAACTGCAGCAGGGGCTCTGTTGCAGAGCTGGAAATGAGACTTGGGATTTGGATTGGGAAGACAGGAGGGAGAGGTGAAGATCTGCAGCCAGTTTACCTGCTTCCCTGGACAGAGTGGCTTCTGAATATCCAGGGGATGCCTGCTGGAGCTAGGGGCTGGGAAAAAGCAACACAGGGATGGAGGAGAGTTAGGACGGGAAGAGGTCCATGGTCTGCTGGAGTTGGGGCAGGTAGGCTGAAGCAGTTGTCTGCTTCAGAGCCGCGGATGAGAATGTAGGATTTGATTACAGGGAGAGGCGGCATAGTGAAGACCTGCAGTTAGCTTACCTGATGCTCTGGCGGGAGTGCTGTTACCTGTAGTTCCCTGTTACATTGTGCCTTTTCCATGAGAACATGCGCATCAAGGTAGTCCTCATGACATTGCAACCGGCTACAACTAAAGTATCAATAGAGACTCCTGCAAAGGGCAGATATTAGATCTCCAATATTCCCATAGTCACTGACACTAGGTCACACAGAGGTGTCACTAAAAGAAGCCTCTGAGCTGGAGTAAATTTATTGACTGATATTTATGGATCGTGTCTTTACCCCATGAAGCACAGTGCTGCATTGCGTATCCAGTCCAAGCTACTAACGCACAACAAAATTCAGGGTTATAAACAGCAAAATGGCGGAACCATAGGTGCGTAAATCTCTAGTTCCTTAAGTCACCTTGACCCCATTTCAAGACTTGTTCAGTTTCTCAGTGTCCTGGTGCTCCCAGCTCTTAGCATTGCCTGGCTTTCCCCATCGCTTTATTTCGTCTATTTGTGTTAGGTAAGTTATGGTTACAGTATCCTCCCAACACCAGGACCATTTCTTTGGATGGAGATATTGTCTGGAGTAGCGCAGTGTGTTTCTGCTTGCACCCCTCCGAGGTTCAGAAGGACATTATTTTCCTAAGTTCCAGAACCTCCAATGTATAGCCTTTCTACTCACCCTTCCTAGAACTCTCAAAGCTGCTTCTTCTCACTTACAGAGACCTATTTTTTCCTTAGCTCATTTGAGCCTAGTCTACCTGCAGTCTGAGCTCACGAGAGCTTTATCTGCATCACTGAGCCTGGTAAGCCTGCGTAGTCTTAGCTCACATGAGCGTTGGCTGCATGCACAGGCTTAGCTCACATGAACCTTGTCCTCATCATGTGAGCCTTGTCTGCATGCACAGTCTTTCACTCTGGTCCATTTTGATCACATTCAGTTTCCAACTCCAACCAGATCCACACCACCTCATTTATCCACACAAAATTACTTATCTTTAAACCTATTAAGACCGATTTGTGCTACCCAAATATTCTTGGAGGTGTGGGCTTCAACTGAAATATGGTTGAGTTACTAGGGACTACATTCCTAAAGAAAATTAATGCTCCCTACCTAAGCAGTTTCAGTTGCAAATAGCCCTGTAGATAGGGGTGGGATACATTGCCCAACTTCAATCTCCATAGAGTTGGCTTTTGTCTGGCTTTGGCATATATATATATATATATATATATATATATATATATATATATATATGTGTGTGTGTGTGTGTGTGTGTGTGTGTGTGTGTGTGTGTGTGTGTGTGTGTATGTGTGTGTGTGTGTGTGTATGTGTGTGTGTGTGTTTCCATATCAGTTTTATTTTTGAGATTATAGTATTATTGTATTACTTCACCATTTTTTTCCTCCTTTCAAATCCCCCCATACTCCTCTTCACTCACAGTCACACTTATAGCCTCTCTTTCATTAGTTTTACATTAATTTATCTTTATTCCTAAATATAACCTGCTCAGTCTGTATAATGTTAGGTTTCCATATGTTTAGGGGGCTTACCTTTGATGTTGGATAACCAACTGTTAAGCTCTTCTTGGGTAAGGATAGGTCCTCTACTCTGCTCTCAGCCTTCCTTAGCTGTCTATAGTTCTTTATGTAGGGTTGAGGCCGTGTGGCCTTTCCTCCACAGAATTTGGCATGTTGACTGTTGTTCTTGTGTAACTCAGGATATGTCAATCAGGTGGGCAAGCCCTGTATGGGTAGGTATGTCCTCTAACGACATTAGAAGACACAGCCTCACAAGACATCCCTAGAGACGTGGCCTCTAGTTCTCCTCATCTTTCTGCACCCTCTGCAGCAACGTTTCCAGAGCCTTAGCTATGGGAGATGGTTCGCAGATGAACTCATTGGCCCCTTGGGTCTGGGCTCTACAATTCAGCATTTTTATTGTTTGTGTTTCTCTGTAATTGTCTCCATCTGTTGAACACAAAATTTTCTTCAATGAGGGGTGAGTAGTGCACTTATCTGTGGAAATGACAACAAATACTTAGGATATAATTAGGGATTCTGCTGGTTTTAGGAAGTGGTCTTGTAGATTCGTCTACAAGAGCTATTACTTGACTAGTCCTGGGTAGTTAGCCAGAACCAGGCATGTCTCTCTTGTTGAGTGGGACAGACCCAGACATGACCACGGCATCAGGTGGCTGCCCAAGGCCATTTAAAACAACCTGTCCCCTGCTAGGCAGAAGCATGGTCCATAGACATCAGGATAGCCTTAGGTGGTGGCCCAGACTGAGGCTATTCATATGACTTTCAGTGATAACTCAGGTCCCAGGGACATCAGCAAGACCCCAGGCTAGTGTAGGACCATGGGCATCCACACGAACCTCCAGCTTTAACACAGCTTGCGGCAGCAGACCACATACACTAAAGTGACTATAGAGGTTTTTCAAGGAGATCCAATCTGGAAAACGAGCCATTCTTCACCTTGGATACCCTGTCATTGCTCAGAACCAGGGCAATCTTGTGGCTGAGCAGAGTATTAGGTGGTTAAATCTAAGTACAAACTCCAGCCTGCTGTTCGAGACCCCATCAGCCCTATCAGGCCACAACATGCTCTCTTGTCCACCATAGCCCTCTTTTACACCTATCACCACCACAGCATCTCCAGTTTAAGTCCTCCACCACTCATTCATCTCTCTATTTCTCCATCTTTCCTACTTCTATACTAATGATGTGTTCCTCATAATGGCATTGGAAAATGCAGTGTGTATAATGATATATAGCCCAGACAGCTTTGCATGCAAACATTCATTTCAATGAGTTGTTGATATGGTTCAGTTTCTGGTTTGGGGAGCACAGTAAATACTAGATCATTGCGGAGCCTCGTTTTGGATCTCCCACTGTTGCCTGGAGGTAGGATAATATTGAGGCTAGGCAGGGATTCCATCCCTGGGCAGGTTCTGTGCCAGTTCCTGGCTGCTGCCCATCTCCCTTACGCTCAATGTTGGCTGCCCAGAGGCTCCCGGATCAACCTTTTTGCCGGTATCCCATGGCCAGCACAGCTGACCAGCACTCTCGATCTCCCCCAGGTCACACAGCACAGCAGCTGCATCATAAGCTCCATGCCAGGAGCTAGTTGGCCGAGCAGAGTCCTACCCCATTCAACAATGATCTGTTTCTGTGGGAGGTCCTGGGACCACACGTCTCTCTGTCTTCTGTGCCTGTAGTCCCAGTCCAGGTTCATCAGGAGCGACTTTTCCGTTTGCAGCTTGCTGGCTCAGACATGGCAGCAAAAGGTACAGATTCATCATTATCCAAGCATGGGTCTGTTCCACTATCGTTCCTTCTGATTCCCGAGTTCACATTTTAAAAGTATCTTTCCATAAGACTTGCCTCTCCTCCCTTTTGATATTCTGGAGCAATTGCAGGCTTTGCGGCTTCCTTTTCAACTGCCACATCTTCTCTTGGAGCCTCCGCGGAACTTCCTCCGACACTTTAGAGCTCAGTGGTCAGTGCCAGAAGACGCCTCTGTCTTTCTCCGAACGGACACGAACTTTTCTAGGCTGTTAAAATCATGGTAAGCTTTTCATCTTCAAGTGTGGCAGATAGCTTTGCTGGGTATATTTTAGTTTAGGCTGATTCTCATTGTCTTTTAGGATGTGGAATGCACCGTTTCAGGCTCTTACAACTTTCAAAGCTTTGATTGAGAATTCTCCCGTTATTCCGATGGGTTTTCCTTTATATATGTAGTTTTGTTTTTCTCTTTCAGCCTTTAATACACTGATTTAGATATTTAGTGTTTTAACTACGATGCGATGTGAGGATTTTCTTGTCTTATGTATTTGTGGTTATGTGGGCTTCTTGTATCTGTACGCACTTGACTTTCCTTGGTCTCAGGTAGTTTCTGCCCTTATGATTTTGAAGAGGTGGCTCTGCCATTGATATTTGATTCTTCTCCCTCATCTGTAACTTTAAATTGAATGTTTGCTCTTTACATTGATCTGCTTCATTTTTACAAAAGTACCCCTTTAAAAAAATCTCACTTTTTAAAAAATTTATTTGGCCTAAATCCTTTAGATGTTTGAGTCTTGGCATTCTGTTTTCTGCTTAATTTATTGTACTTGTAAGGCCTTCCACTGAGTTTTCTAGTTGGGCTAGTAGGTTTTTGTACTTCACCTTAATTCTAGCTTGAGTCTACTTCAAAGTCTGTATCTCCTTATTTAATTCCATTCTTGTGGTCTTGTGGTCTTCATCATTCCATCAGCCTTATGCTTGTGTTTCCTTGGGCGTCACTTGGTCATTTATGCTCCTTAAGTTCTTGTCCTTAATTTTATTGGAATATTTCTTTGTGTCCTCATCAAATTCCTTAAATTTTTTGATAAAGTCTATGATTCTTCTTTTAAATTCTGCACTGTGGGGTTCTCCTGGGTACTTCTCATTGGAAAACATTTCTAGAGGACTGTTAGTTTTTGGAGAGAAGATTCTGGCTTGATGTTTGATTTTATTGGTATTTTTGCAATGGAGTTTGGACATGTGGACTTCTTTTGTCAGTCCTAACACTGATATAAACAATTTGGGACCCAAAAGAAGACTTGCAGATGGACTGGACGTAAAGGTTGGAAATGGGTGGAATGAGGGAGGTGAAGTGGACAGAGAGGCTTGGATGATGTGACAGAGGAACCTCTTGGTTCATGTCTGGAAAATGGAAATGCTGCATGATGTAGGATGGACCTGTGGCTTGGAGGTTAGGTAGGGTGGTTTATCACATATGTCGATTAGTTGGGACACATGAATGTAGTCAAAATAGCTGGGGCACCTGATATGGTACCAGGTGGATTGGGATGAGTGCATGGATGGAGAGGGTAAGGCAAACTCACAAGGCTCAGACCCTGAAGAAGGATATGGGAGATCTGGCTGGGTGCAGAGGTTGGATGTGGTATAGGGGCTGTCTATTCATATTCACTTTCTCATATGATCTTTAGTGCTTCTGTTTCCCCTCTGTGTTCCCTTGTATCCCCTGCTCCTCCAACTTTACATCATCATCATCATCATCATCACCACCATCATCATCATCACCATCATCTTCATCACCAACACCATCATCACCACTATCATCATCTTCATCACCACCACCACCACCACCACCATCATCATCATCATCATTATACCACATAATTTCACTTTAAAACATGACTTATAATCTCCTCTCCATTAAAGCCCCTCCCTCTGGCACCTATTAATTTTATGACCTGTATGGGTATTTCATATAAAAAAGTACATGAAGCTTTTGTCTCTCTAGGTCTGGACCACCTCACTTCCAATGATCATACTAGCTCTTTTAAATTTAATTAATTTTTTTCTTACTAGATGGATAGTATTCCATTTTGTAAATATACCACATTTTCATTATCTACTCATAAGTTGAGGGACATCTAGGCATTTTGAAAAATTTAGCAGCCCTGGATAATGGATTGATGAGCATGGACAGACAGATAGTCTAGTAGTAGGATATTGTGATGGTTTGTATATGCTTGGGCTTGGGAGTGGCACTTTTGGGAGGTATGGCCATGTTGGAGTAAGTGTGTCACTGTGGATGTGGACTTTAATACACTCATCCTAGCTGCCTGGAAGTCAGGTCTCCTAGCAGCCTTCAGATGAAGACATAGAACTCTCAGCTCCTCCTGCACCATACCTGCCTGGATGCTGCCAGGCTCCCACCTTGATAATGGACTGAACCTCTAAACCTGTAAGACAGACCCAATTAAATGTTGTCCTTTATAAGACTTGCCTTGGTCATGGTGTCTGTTCACAGCAGTAAAACCCTAAGACAGATATGAAAATCTTTGCGCATATGCCCATACGTGGTATAGCTGAATCATAGAGTGTATATATTTCTAGCTTTTCTAGGATACTCCAAATTTGTTTTAGTATTGTTTGCACTTCTACTGGGAGTGAATAAATGTTACTCCTCCATTATCTACAACAGACTATTCCACAATCTCTTATTTTCTATACCTTGACCATTTGCAAGTCTCTGTCTTAGTCACCATAAACTGCAAATAGAAGCGTCTGTGGTGAGGGTTGAGAGATGCTTTACCTATGGGTAGAACAGTAAGTCACTGGGAGTGGTTGTAATGCTGCGTCCTTGTCATATGTCAACTTCCTTTCCTATTAGCTGTTCTGAGCACACTAAGAAGAAATATCAAAGTAGTTTTCCTTTGCCTTTCCCTGATGGCTAGTAGAGGGGAGCACATTTAAAGTGTCGTTCAGCTACATTAAGAATTCTCTGCTTATTTCCATGCCCCATTTCTACATTGGGGTATTTGATGGTTAGTTCTTGAATTCAGTGTATATTATAATTACAACTATGTGATCTGTGTAGCTGGTAAAGACATCATCCTATCCTGTAAGCTGTCTGTTCATGTAAGTAGTATCCATTTGATGAAGATTCTTAGTTTCACAGTAGCATGTCCGTTGTTGGTCAAAACAGTTGTGTTGTTATGGTCTGTTCAGAAACTCTTTCCTCTGCCTACGTACTCAAGTTTATTCTATATCTTCTTCTGTATTAGATTATTTTTGAAGTGTGAATAATTTGGGGACTCAGATTTCTATTAAAAACAATTTTTATATCTTATAAGAATCAAATTCCAGGATCAGAGGAAAGACAATGACTGTAGCATATATTTTAGCATTATGCCTAATTTAATAATCTAATGGCTTCAAGACAATGTAACAAATTACAATCTGAAAGTCTTACCACTGCCATAGGATTTTACTCAAGGTATATCAACTTTGAATTTTTTTATCATGAACTTTCAATGGCATTGCTTACCATGTATAGGTATTTGATGCATTTCTTTTGCTCAACGCAGTATGCTTTTATTTATGAACTATTCAATATTCATTTTTCTTTGAATCAAATTATATAGCTAGCATAAATATCATTGAAGGAGATGATTATTTAAAAATTCATTTTCTACCACTTTTATTCCCTTAGCTGAAATAAAATCAAATTTTATTTCACAGCCTTTCCATATTCTGAAATGTAGATATTACATTTGTGGATTAATGCAATTTTTTTTTTGGTGAAGAACCTTTAGCTCCAAACTTTCTGAGATCCCACGACACTGCATATTTTCATTTTACCTACTATGTTAGCTACTTTTCTGTGGCTGTGATGAAATATCATGACTCTAGGCAACCTATGGAAGAAATAACCTACTTTTCTCTGATTTTGGATGGATGAGTCCAGCATGGTGGGGAGGCATGGCAGCAAGCAACAGACGTGGTGCCTGGAGGAGGAAGCTGAGGACTTACACCCTCATGTGCAAACACTTACCACAGGTAGAGCAAACAGGCAGTGGAGTGAAACTATAAACAATAAAGTCCTGTCTCAAGTTCCATCATTCCTCCGGTTAGGCTCCGCCCCTCCACGGTTCCACAACCTTCGTACACAAAGCACCCAACTGGGCTCAGGTCCTCAGATGCCTCGTCTATGGAGGACATTTCTCATTCAAACTAATGAATTCACCTTTTAGAAAAATGTTCGGTGAATGAAACTTTCCTTTGTGTTTCTTACCATGGTTGGGGAGGCAGGAGATGAGTGGAAAGAGTTTTTACAAATTTATCATATGTGACTTTAATACCAACTATAATTTTCTGAATCAGTTTTTAATGTTATCCCTCTGAAGCAGTATTAGAGAAAGATAAGAATTTCAGAACGAAGTGAGCGGTGGTAGGGAGCGTTCCATCCATAGCACCAGTGCCTGAAATAATTCGCTAATCAGCAGAAAGGGCTGCTTTGCCTCACAGTCTTGGGGGCTCTGGCCTCTGAGCACTTAATCTGTCACTCTGGCTGAGGCAAGCCCCGTGATAGGAAAGCAGAGTCAAGCAAGTTCACTCATTTCCTGGTGAGAGAATAGCCTGGATTAGGATAGAACTGGGGTCCTCTAAAGCACCATCAATGAATGGTACACTTCGTTTGAATCTCTCAGAGTCCATTCAAACCCTACCTCTTGAATTCATCACCACCTCCTGTTTCGTTCACTGTGAAAAGTACTTGTAATATTTGCACATGTTTTGACATTTAGAATCCCAACTATCATGCTGACTTTTAAAATTTTGTTTCGGGACACTATATAATCAATTTAATAAATTTTAAAAATTACATATTTCTCACAGTTGGAAGGTGTTCCAGAGGGAGCTACTTTTCCAGTATGCCTTCACATCACTGACATAAAAGTTTCTTACAGTCTTCTATGAAAATAATCTTCAAATAAAGATATAGGTTATTATGAGGGCAGAGAATATTCTATCAAACACAGCACTGTGTTCATAAAATAAAATGTACTGATACTAGAGTTACTGTAATAATAAAGCCTCTGGCAATTGTGTTTCTCTTCACGAGTCAAAAATTAAATTATTAATTTATTATTAATTATTAAATTATTAGCTTTACTTACAACAGGACCAAGGAAGATGAAACCACCAGGCCAGTGTTTCTCATTCACCTAGCAAAGCAGTGATGGAGAAAAAGGATTGCATTGACAGTTTCCTTTTTTGTTTGTTTGTTTATTTGTTTTGTACTTTCTACTGATTGATTTCCACAAGGGCAATGAAACCCAACGGCCTCAGTGTCCCATATGCCTGTCTGTCACTGTCTCTGTTTTTCAGCCTTGAATTCACCAAGGTTCTCAGTGACTCTTGGTTACAGTGAAAGGTGAAACAAGCTCTCTTGATAGTCTTGCAGTTAAAGAATCACTTCAGTGTGTGATGCTGGAAAAAAAATGCTACACGTTTCAAGGTCATGAAATACTGATTCTCTCGTTTCAGCCTCATGAGTAATACTGCTTTTGTTTCACAATCAGCATTTTCAGGTTGTATCTGAAGGTGTGTTAGTGTTCTCAAAATACTGATATATTGGCTGGGCCCATACGTTGTTACTTATCTGCTAAAACAGCTCGAGTAATATGTTACTCATTTTCATCTGCGCTCTTACCACAGCTGATTTGGAGTGCCAATTTGATGCTATTGAGTCTTGACTAGAAAGTCATGTTCTCAATTAGTTCTCTTCTGCCAGTATACCTTAAACTAAACACTCTGGTACTTGGAAATTGCAGATCAAGGTAGTACATTCTCTTTAGTCTGGAGCACTGGATTTTATTCCCAACCACCGTGAAAACACCTGAAACTCTTATTGCAGAAATCTACATAGAAGCTGAGATCATATAACCCAGAATAAATACATCTTCCAAAACATGGTTAACTTTAAGGTTTAGTGACAAGAATTCATGAATCTTGTCTGCTTAGTTGTCTTTTAAATTCTCGTTGTAGCTCTGTAAAAATAGTGTATGTCTTACTTGAAAAATAAATTATGTTTGGTGTCTCTGAAGGAAAGTTTGACTGCTATGAAATATGACTTCCAAAGGAAACAGCTACCTGGACTATCTAGCCTTCCTCAGAAGTTTCACAGTAATAGTCAATGTGTGAGGAATTATTACAGAGAGAGTATCTCTTGACAAGACTTTAGGCGGTCAGGCAGTCTTGAATAAAGCACTTTAAAAACTACTGAAGCCATGAGGCCTGTGCATTATATACATTATATTATCACCATGATACAAACAAATTATTATAAAGATAGTCAATGATTTTGCAAATTCCAATTTGAGGGCTAGATTATGGATCATTGAAACTCTTCCTAAGAGTATTGGTATCAGAATGCCAGTCTCTTTACTCTTTACTCTCGTCATTTAAATATCAAAAGCCAAATCTCATATTATGGCTGACCTTGTGAGCTACAGGTCTTAGCAGCCAGTATCTCAGGACACAAAAAGTGTTTTAGTGTTGCTTTTCCATCATCAAGGCTGATTTGGTTTTTGTTTTAGACCAGAGAATTTAAATTATTGATCTTTAACACTTCCACATAAGGCACAGTACAAATTATAAATAGAATTTTGCTTAGGAAGAAAATTAAAATTGCTAGGCACCAAGGTTTCTTTTTATTATTTTTAGTTATTATGGAAAAATTTGCAGTGTACACATCAATTCTGCTTTGACACTCACCATCTAACTAGAAGTATTGCTAGACCCATAAATTGAGGTCTTCAAGACTGTCGACTTCACGTTGGATGCCAATAGAATTAAGAACCTTTTACAAATGCTTCTGATTGGCCTGTTATGAATTAAGGTTCCGGTAGCAGGCCAATCAGCACACTTGTCAAGCATGATTAATTACTTCTAGTGGCTCAGTGAACTAAGGGGAGACTACAAGCTTACTGGTTTATGATGAGGGATATCATAGAGGATATAGATGCAAATCCTATGGGAAGGAGTACATAGCTGTGTAACTTCTGGCACAGATTCTTTAAGAACCTCCATGTGTGTAGTCATCTAGAAGCTCTTTATGCATTTAAGGGTCGCTCACTAGGTAGGCATGGCTTATTAAACCTTCACTCTCAGGTAAATTCGTATCCTCTGTACCTTCTTGAAGGATGGGAATGAGACTGAAGTAACAACTCTCTAATTCCACCTAGGTCCATTAACAACACAAAGTCATTCATCACTGTCACCGCTAAGGGATTTTAGGACCGAGTAAAAGGGAACAGGATGAAATTTAAAATGCACTTTTCTTTTTTCTTTTCTTATTGAATATTTTTAAATTTACACTTCAAATGTTATTCCCTTTCCCAGTTTCCCACCTCAATTCATCCCCCTCCCCTTCTTCTACAAGGGTGTTCTCCCTCCCCAACAACCCTTCCTCCTGCCTCCCTGCCCTGATATTCCCCTACACTGGAGGGTCCAGCCTTGACAGGACTGAAGCCTTCTCCTCCCATTGGTACCCAACAAGACCATTCTCTGCTACATAAGCAGTTGGAGCCATGGGTCTGTCCTTGTGTACCCTTTGGGTAGTGGTTTAGTCCCTGGGAGCTCTGCTTGGTATTGTTGTTCTTATGAGGTTGCAAGTCCCTTCAGCTCCTTCTCTAACTCCTCCAATGGGGACCCCATTCTCACATCAATGGTTTGCTGCTTTCAAGAAATAAAAGTTGATCATTCTTGTTTGATGCATGTGATTTGGTTTATTTCCAGAATGACAAAATGATGTTACATAATAATAGACCACAGACAACTTCTAATGCAAGACTTTAACACCTTGGGCAAAGGAATGAGAACAAAAGTAAGGTTGTTGTTGATTTAAATTTATTTTTAAATTTTAAGTTAAGATTATGGCATGGGGGGTTGGAGATTTAGCTCAGCGGTAGAGCGCTTGCCTAGGAAGCGCAAGGCCCTGGGTTCGGTCCCCAGCCCCGAAAAAAAAAAGAACCAAAAAAAAAAAAAAAAGAAAGAAAAAAGATTATGGCATGGTAATTATCAGAATTTCTGTGCGGGTCACACTCACTCTCTAACTCAACCTTTCTTTACAATTCAATGTTATGCCCTGTAGTACCGTGTTATTTGATTTAGTCTATGTTCGTGCTCCCTGAAGTAAATATATATAAATAGCAAAGTCCTCACTCTCGGTGATCTGATCAAATAAAATACCATTCATGGCTATAAAAAGAAAATAAGTGTCACCAACTGGACTACAAATCGCTGATTTATGCTGGAAAGTTACTTTATAAATTCGGTTAGTATAGGAATATGTTTATACATAGGAGTTTTGGTAGATAGAAATTAAATTAATTTATAAATGCCAAATGGCATTCTTTTTTAGTCTATTCCTATTCCTTTAATTTTTACAAGAGCCTGTCTGCCTTGATCAAAATGATATTTCCAGTTCTTTCACTGAAATAGATTGACTTTACTGCAAAAATATTTCTGAAGATATTCAAAGTTCAAGAAGACAATATCCTGTTGGCATTCACCTGCATGAATGTTTTGTCAGAACCAATTACAGTGTATGTAATCATATGGATATAGACTAATTAGTACATTTCCCAGTGGAACCTCCAGACTTAATGGATTGTTTCTCCTTGCATACGAAGACAGTTGCTTTGATGTGTCAAGTTATATTAACTAAGATTGCCAATCACAGGACTAGTCTGAGGTAACACTGGATGATATTTCCACATCACAGATTATGGAATGGACACATATTGATATCATTATAGAGATATTTCAGTGTGACGAAGAGCAGGTGTCCAGAGGTCCTCAGTGGTTTTGTTCAGTACAATTATTCATAGTAATGGAACCTTGTACTCAAACTGGCCACATTCTCATTCTGATAAGTATATTTGTTTAAATAGTAGACTTTTACAATTACAATTCATTCATTCATGTAGACAAGATTTAAAGACAATCATTGTGGCCTAATTCTTTAATAATACCCTAATAGACTAAAGTTTTATGATTATAGAGAGAATATTTTTACAATTATTAACTGATGTTAGCTGTTCAGATTAATAGGCTTTGTTTTTGTGTTTCTTTTTCTATTGTGTTTTAATGTAACTTATACCACCCCATCATCTTATTCTGTCTCTTCTTCCTTTCCTCAGTTTGCTTTTTTAGATCCCTATCTTTGACTTTGATGCAAATTTGCTTGACCCACTCCACATACAAGGAAAAATAACTGTTACTTTATTCCCCATATCTGGGTTATTTCACTTATTATTTCATTCTTTATGATTGGACAAAACTGTATTTTGTTTATTTAATAATGGTTTATCCATTTTCCCTTAGCTGGCCATCTAGAGAAAATTGTTAATATTGCCTTAATTATATTTATTACATTATATTTATATTTAATATGCAGACATTTTTCTTCAGGGTTGACTGTTTTGTCTTTTAATATAAATCCAAAAGTGTGATAAGTGGATCACCTGCTGTTTTTATTTTTAACTTTTGAGAATTATACTACTCAACATAGAGGTAGTGATAGTTCACATTCCTATTAACAGCGCATTCTTCACATTTTTATACATATTCTTTTTTAACATTTTTATTGGATTTTTTAAAATTTACATTTCAAATGCTATTCCCTTTCCCAGTCTCCTGTCTATAAACCCCATATCCCATCCCCATCCCTGTTTATGTATGAGGGTGTTCCCCCACCCATCCACACACCTTTTTCAGCCTTCCAGCTCTGACATTTCCCTACACTGGGGATTCCAGCCTTGGCAAGACCAAGGACTTCTTCACCTAATTGGTGCTCTACAAAGCCATCCTCTGCTACATATGCAGCAGGAGCCATGGGTCTGTCCATGTGTACTCTTTGGGCAGTGGTTTAGTCCCTGGGAGCTTTGGTTGGTTGGTAATGTTGGTTGTTCTTATGGGGTTGCAAACCCCTTCAGCTCCTCCAATCCTTTCTCTAACTCCTCCAATGGGGAACCCTTCTAAGAAGGACTGAAGCATCCACACTTTGGTCATCTTTCTTGAGCTTCATATGATCTGTGGATTGTATCTTGGGAAATCCGAGTTTTGGGGAAAATATCCATTTATCACTTTTTTGAAATTGGGTTACCGCTCTCGGGATGATGTTTTCTAGTTCCATCAATTTGTCTATGAATTTCATGAAGTCATTTTTTTAATAGCTGAGTACTACTCCATTATGTAAATTTTCTGTGTCCATTCTTCTGTTGAAGGACATCTGGGTTGTTTCCACCTTCTGGGTATTATAAATAAAGCGTAGTAGAGCATGTGTCCTTGTTATATGTTGGAGTATCTTTTGGGTATATTCCCAGGAGTGGTATAGCTGGGTCCTCAGTTAATACTATGTTCAATTTTCTGAGGAGCCTCCAGAATGATTTCCAGAATAACCACTTGCAATCCCACCAACAATGGAGGAGTGTTCCTCTTTCTCCACATCCTTGCCAGCATCTGTTGTCACCTGAGTTTTTGATCTTGGTCATTCTGACTGATGTGAGGTGGACTCTCAGGGTTGTTTTGATTTGCATTTCCTTGATAGCTAAGGATGTTGAACATTTCTTTAGGTGTTTCTCAGTCATTCCATATTCCTCAGCTGAAAATTCTTCATTTAGCTCTGTATCCCATTTTTAATAGGATTATTTGGCTCTTTGGAGTCTAACTTCTTGTGTTCTTTGTATATATTGGATATAAGCCCTCTATCTGTTGTAGGATTGGTAAAGATCTTTTCCCAATCTGTTGGTTGCTGTTTTGTCCTAATGACAGTGTCCTTTGCCTTACAGAAGCTTTGCAGTTTTATGAGGTCCCATTTGTCGATTCTTGATCTTAGAGCATAAGCCATTGGTGTTCGGTTCAGGATACCAATTTTCTCCAGTGCCCATGTGTTCAGGGCTGTTCTCCACTTTTTCTTCTGTTAGTTTAAATATATTGAGTTTTATGTGGAGGTCCTTGATCCACATGGACTTAAGCTTTGTACAGGGTGGTAAGAATGGATTGATTTACATTATTCTAGATGCTGACCTCCAGTTGAACCAGCACCATTTGTTGAAAATGCTATCTTTTTTTAAACCACTGGTTGGTTTTAGCTCCTTTGTCAATGATCAAGTGACCATAGGTGTGGGGGTTCATTTCTGGGTCTTCAATTCTATTCCATTGATCTACCTGCCTACCTCTGTACCAATATCATACAGATTTTATCACTATTGCTCTGTAATACAGCTTGAAGTCAGGGATGGTGATTCCCCCAGAAGTTCTTTTATTGTTGAGTATAGTTTTCGCTATTCTGGTTCTTTTTTTTTTTTTTTTGTTATTCTAAATGAATTTGCAAATTGCTCTTACTGACTCCATGAAGTATTGAGATGGAATTTTGATAGGGATTGCATTGAATCTGTAGATTGCTTTTGGCCAGATGGCCATTTTTACAATATTAATTCTGTCAATCCATGAGCATTGGAGATCTTTCCATCTTCTGAGATCTTCTTCAATTTCTTCTTTAGAGACTTGAAATTGTTTTCCTACAGATCTTTGACTTGCTTAAGCAGGATTACAATTTTTTATAATAGCCATTCTGACTGAGACAAAATTTCAATGAATTTTTATTTGAATTTTCTAAATTCCTAAAAATTAAACATCCTTTTCACATTTGTTGACCATTTGTATTTCTTTTGATCATTGGCTATTCAAACCTTTTAGCTATTTATTACTTTATTTGTTCTGTTCTTGTCAAATTGTTCAAATGCTTCAGGGTAGAAAGAATGAAAGGAGAAAATTTCCTGTTTTGTGATGATATTGACTTGCATAGAGATGTACAAAAAGTTTGTAATCCCCAATAGATACTACCAGAAAAGAAACTTTTCCAAGCCATGCAATAGCCAAGTTGTCGAAAAGTACAGAACAAGAAAAAGTGCTAGGAGCAACTGGATATTAATACTGTCCATAAGAGTAAATGGCAAATATTTTTCCTATTCCCTTGACTTTCTAGTCACTATTATGTTCTTCGCTGTATAGAAGGTTTTTAATATAATATAAATCATTTTACATATAGGAAGAGACACAGGTGTCTAGCATCATTTCTCCTACATGGGTGTATCAAGTATCCTTTGCTGAAAGGGATGTAATTTGTACAGTGTGTGTGTGTGTGTGTGTGTGTGTGTGTGTGTATGTGTGTGCGTGTATGTGTGTGTGTTGTGTGTGTTGTGTGTTGTGTGTGTGTGTCTTGTGTGTGTGTCTTGTGTGTTGTGTGTTGTGTGTTGTGTGTGTTGTGTGGTGTGTGTGTTGTGTGTGGTGTGTGTGTGTTGTGTGTGGTGTGTGTGTGTGTCTTGTGTGTGTGTGTCTTGTGTGGTGTGTGTGTTGTGTGTGGTGTGTGTGTGTGTCTTGTGTGTTGTGTGTGTTGTGTGGTGTGTGGTGTGTGTGTGTGTCTTGTATGTGTGTCTTGTGTGTTGTGTGTGTTGTGTGTGTTGTGTGTGTTGTGTGTGTGTGTGTGTGTGTGTGTGTGTGTGTGTGTGTTTGGGGCTGCTTTGTTGATAATCATATGGGTGTTCAAGCAGATCCACAGACTGCCGCCCCCACCCAGTCCTTTGATCTATTACATTGGCTCCTGTGCTTTTGTCTCGTTCATCTGTTTGCATTTGGGCTTTTGCTGTTGTTGTTGTTTTATCCCAGTGAGTGCTCTCTCTGTTGTTAAGGCTCTACAGCGTATTTTCCAATCAGGTGTTGTCATGCCACCAGTGTTCCACTTTCAGCCAATTTCTCTCTTCTAATTAATCTTGGCTTAGATCCTGTTTGGGTGAGCACATTCCTTTCACTCTTGTGTATTACTGGTTTCACTTTTGATATTTCTACTTTCGGCTGTGACAGTGTCTGCAATGCCATGGGTTTCTTGAAGACAGTGAACACTCGGGCACACGCTTTTATCCAACAAGACAATGTCTTTTAATTGCAGTTCAGAGGCCACTTACGGTGATGACTACTTTTAGGAAGGTATTTCCTTTGATTTTCTTGTTTTTATTGGCTTGAACAGTCCTTATTCATCTCTTTCAACCTTTTTAGACTTTGGAATACTAGTGATATAATGAGCTAATATTGTTTGATCCCGAGTTTTTACTCCTTTCTGCACTACATCATTTATTATGTTGCCGTGCATTTGCTTCTTTTGATTCTTTTCTGTGTAGGCGTCCTCTGTGACGGCTTAGTAGGCATGACATCTTTGCGTTCACATGCATCTTGAAAGATCCTGAATTGTCTTTCAGTTTTGAAGGACAGTTTTGGTGGATATAGTAACCTTGACTACCCATTGTGTGCTTTCAGGCCTGAAATACATCATTGCATGCCTGCCTGGCCTTTGATCACCACTTGAAAAATCTGCTATTCTTCTGATGAATCTGACACTGCCACCTGCCGTGATTTTCCTTTCTTTATAGCATTGGAAATTTGCTCTTGTTCTATACTTTTTTTTGGCAATTTAGGTATGGAGGGTTTATTTTCTTGTAATGTCTATTTGGGATTATAAACCTGTCGTGTACCTGTATGAGTGTCCATCTCCTTGCAAATGATTCGAGATAGTTTTTCCTCTCATCGATTATTTTTTTATTTGCAGTCACTGTTTATGTTTGTATGAGTGACAAAAATTACTATCTAATATTGCTAATGATGACTCCTCTAGAATTGTATAGCATACAGCTTACACTGTTTTGTAATGCAATGGGTTTGCAATGGCTTTGATATTAAATGCTCCTCAAAATCATGTTATGCCTAGAGCCTGCTTGGTCACAATTCAGTGGCATTATCAGGAAATGGTAGAACCATTAAGAGATAGGTTTCTAGTAGAACCTATTTAGATCATTTGGAACATACCTTTGAAAGATACGGGGAACCAATTTGCTCCTGTTTTTGTTTTGTTTTGTTGTTTGGCTACCATTAGGTAAGCAGCTGTCTTTTCTCCTATATTTCCTGCTATATTCCTCTGCCTGCTATTTTGTCAGAATGATGAAAATTTAGGTTTGACTAAATTACCCCCAACCCCCAGCCCAAGTTCAGTTCATTTCTTTCTTATGAGCAAAACTACTATTTTAACTTACTGGTGGCCAGTTCAAGTTATATTAAAATACTTATAAACATAATTTTGCTGGGAAGCTGCTCTTGGGCTGTTGAGTTCATTGGCCCCAAGGCAGGAGGCCAGGGAAGTCACCATGGGGAGGGAGGCTGAATGGAGGGGGATATGAAAGAGAACAAAGATACAAGGATGAGAAACAGAACAAGAAACAGAGAGAGTGGGGGGAGAGGGGAGAGGGGAGAGGGGAGAGGGGAGAGGGGAGAGGGGAGAGGGGAGAGAGGGGAGGGGGAGAGGGGGGAGGGGAGAGGGGGGAGAGGGGGGAGAGAGGGGAGGGGGGAGGGAAGAGAGGGGAGAGGGGGAAGGGGGGAGGGGAGAGGGGAGAGGGGAGAGGGGAGAGAGGGGACAGAGTAAGAGAAAGCACACATAGAGCAAAGGCAAAGTGGGGAACAAGAGAAAACCAAGATGTCTGGCTTATATAGCAAACAGCCTCTGGGGAAGAAGAGTTAAGCCCCCGAGCTGAGGTGGAAAGTCCTGGGTTGGGCATTAGGAATGCAAGCATAGGGCTGGAGAGATGGCTCAGCGGCAAGCATAACATGACAAAGGGATGCTAGGGGAACCTAGAGGCTAGGTCTGCTTTGCTATGTAAAATATGAACCTAGCTCCTTGTTCTAGAGTCTAAAACCAAACACTTGGCAATAATATTGTACTGTCACAGAAAGAAGTCTGTGTTTCTGAAATTAAATCTTCTCTCCCAAGTATACACTATATTGTGCATATCTTTTTCACGCATGCAGTAAATATCTAATTTTAATATTGACCCTTTTCTTTATAGCTCACTTATGTAAGCATAATAGGTACATTCAACAGAAAAACCTATGAAGATAAAAGTTTATTCATCTATCCATAAATGGTGGCATGGCATGTTTGACAGAAGCCTCCAGGACAAGAATATTTTACTCGCATCTTATTTCTGAATTATTTTGTGAGTATCTCATTTCTCGGCTGAACTGAAGGAACAAGATAGAGACCTGACCATGTGTTCACTGGATCTCTAAAACTTGACACAACAAAACTCACAAGTACAAAATTGCTTATAAATGAATTAAAAATTCCTTAAGTATTTTTTAGACAAGAATATTAATGTTATCAAACATCTATAAACACATCAGTTTTTTTCATGTTAAAATGAAAAAGTGTTACTGAAATTATAAAACTAAAATGATGATGATAATTTCTTATTTGTTCTGTACTTTTTCTGTATCCATTAACCATTTTAAATATAATTAATGCCACATTTTACAATCGTGTTCTTATTTGCTTTTATTGTTCTGTAAGTATGCTTATATGTTATTCTTGGAAATAGTTAAGTTGTTTATTAAATTTAGGTCCTTTCACATATTGCTTTTAAGATATCCTACTTTCTGATCATGGCCTTTTATCATAGATGCAGTACAATTCATATCTTAATTACAAAATTGGTAAGCATACTTGGCTAAATGGAATAGTAATGTTGCATGCCTCTATTAACCACTAAATAGAATTAAATAGAATTCTATTTCAAATACTTAATAATTTGAATGGGTAAATTACTTGGTCAGAGCCAGATATCAGCTTAATTAACCAACCGATTGTACAAGAGTACTAAAGATTTTTTTTAAAAAATAAATAAATAAAAGTGACGGAAAAATAATTTGTCATGTTTATTTTAAAACAGAAGTCAGAGGGTATATTTTAAAAATATGTTTAAAAATTTTTAATTTTAGAGTTACTTATTTTGTGTCTCCCCCTCCCCAGGTTTCCCACATGTCTCCATTGCAGAGTGTCTGTGATGAACAACTAACAGTACTCTTGTCCAATAGTAGGTGGGCTTCTGTTCTTTGAGGATAGTTAGAGATTAAACCAATTAATCATCTGACTTTAACATCACTGGCATCAAAGCATGAGGTAATAGAGAAGCTCTCTTTTACCTAGGGGATATGCATTAATTTAAACTACTGGATTCATTTTAAATTCATCTTCTGTATATAATCCGATGCTACACAATCCTAGAAAAGAATATATGCTAAATTTGCTTACTCGTACAGCATTATATGACATAGTCAAAGGATACAACTGCCAGGTCACTTAGACCCAATTTTACAAGCTGAAGTTTACCCATTTCCTCCTCCTGTCAACAATTGCTTAAGCGACACACACAAAGAAAAATTCCATTTGAACAAATTAGTTTAGGATTATTTAGAATTGCTATTTACTTATTACCTGGTAATTGTGGGATAAAACAAAAATAACCATTACTTAGCAGAACGACAACAAAAAGATGATGCACGAGAGCGCAAAGACCCACAGCCAGACTTCAGGCAGAGACAGTCTAAATTACAAGTCTCCTCTGCGTCCTCCCCGTGAAGCTTGCGTACTCCATGGAAGAGGCGAGAAAAGATTGTCTGAGTGGACACCAGGAGAACACAGCCCACAAAACTAAGTAAGCAGGGCTCACATGGACACACAGAGACTGAAGCAAAGACACACAGGCCTGCATGGGTCTGCACCAGGTTCTCTGATGTGTGTTGTAGCTGTCGACAGTTCAGGGATTCCTAAGCGTGGGAGTAGGTGTGTCTCCGACTCTGCTCGCTCTCGGAGCTCTTTCCTTTCTATTGGGTCGCCTTGTCTAGCCTTGATGTGAATGAGGGCTTTTGCCTAGTCTTACTGTATCCCGTTTGTCTTGATTGCTTGCTGTCTCTTGGAGACCTGCTCTTTACTGAAGGGGAAGGGAAAGGAAGTAGAGCTAGAGGAGAGATTAGGTAAGAGGAAGTTGGGAGGAGTGGAGAGTGAGGAAACTGTGACCTGTATATTGTACAAGAGTCTGTATCAACAAAAATGAATTGAGAGACTATTAGTCTGAAGAGAGTATTATGAAGTCATACACTCTACTCCTAGTGAACAAGTTTTCCACGGATGAATTTAATGTGTGAGCATATTGTCGCATTGCAGCAATTGTAAGAAACTCGGACACTAAGACAAGTCAAATTTTAGGGAAATAGCGATATTTTTTTATCTTTGACTCTACCATGTCTGTGTCGAGAAGTCAACTGCACTGTATTAGCTGGTGAAATCTGGAGTTGAATTGTGGAAGTTGATAATATTTTCACTTCTCAAAAGATTTGTGCCAACACATATTAGGCCATTTTTCTCTTTTCGAAATTGCCTTTATGCTTAGCCAGAGAAGAAATGAGGCTGAAAATTAATTCACATGGCATTTTAACCAAGAGCCAGTAATTTCTATTCTGCAAGCAAGAGGAGGCTCAATGCATTAGGAATGATTCTCCCAAAAGCCATTCTGTCAGTTGCCACTCTTAAGTGAACTAATACATTTCCTACTTAACACATTGCCGCCAAATCCCTGTTTTTATTAAAGTTATTGTAGCTAAGCTGTATTTTATTCAATATAGAAGCCACTGTGTTTGACATTGGCCTGCGATCATATGATCCCGCTTAATATCTAGCAATTTATTCACCACATAAATTTTGCTAATTATCTGTCTTTGTTATTGAAATTGAAATTACCAGATAGATGTTTTCTCTGCTTTCCTGTCAGCTAGCAAACCACACTGGTGTGAAGTATGAGAAAAACCCATCCCACGTACTTTTGAGCCATAGAGGTTGCAAGATGCATGGTGGTAACCAGAGGAAGCTACTGCTTCTGGTTTGCAGCCTTACCATTTCCTCAGAGAGCAAATCTGTGATATTATTCAGAACCTCACTCTTGACTGCCTGGTTTCCATACCAGATTTTCAGTTCAGGAGAGCATCATTTTCCTTAAAGATTTTTCTAATATCCTACAATGCAGTGGAAAAAAATCTAGTTTCTGGGTCTTGTTTATTTATGTAAGTTATATTGTTAGTATTTTGTCAGTATCAATAAAAGTTTTTGCCTGTTAATTGGATTATTATCCAAATCAAAGAGGAGCCCATTTATTATATATATATATATGTGTGTGTGTGTGTTATATACTAAATATATATTATATATTATATATAATAAAACCTATCACTTATAAATATAATTTGTTTGGATATTAATTGCTACTTTTGTAATTGAAGTATAAAAATAAAATGCTGTTCAACTTCTAGATTTTATCTTTTTTTAAAATCTTAGTTGCCCTTGCATTTTTTTTAAATGTCAATGACGACTATAAGACATTTTCCTCTTGCGTTTTGCTTCTTAAGGTCAAGCCCTTTTCAGAGGTTGTTGTAAAGGAGCAGAGAGAAGCAATTAAAATTTAGGGAGAACATAAACAAAAGAAGACTTCCAAAGAAAAGTCCAATTATAAGTTCCATGGTTTGTATGAACTCTTACCTGCACTCTGGGAAAGTGGAATAGCTTTGAGGAAGTGCATTTACTTTGCAAGCCTGGAGAGACGAATTGTCACCAGACATCACAGTCTATACTCAGAGTAGCCACCTGTCTGAATGAGACCACACAAGGAAACTGCAGCACATTATCATGGTGTGTGGTGTGGTGTGTGTGTGTGTGTGTGTGTGTGTGTGTGTGTGTGTGTGTGTATGTGTGTGTGTGTACGTGTGTGCATATGTGTTTATTCATGTGTGTGTATATATGTCTGTGTGTTGCATGCAAGTGTGTTCACCTTTGCAAAACAATCCTACAAGTTTCTTTGTTGCTTGATATTGATCGTATTTCCATAAGTGAATTAATGTTTCATGCAGTTTAACAGAGTGAGAGTTCTATTTCAATTTGTTGGAACAAAGTGCAATATAAACACAGAAGTCATTCAGAATATGTCAGTTTCACTCCCTATATGTCCTCTTACTCTCCACACTTTACACACTCTTGAAGTTCATATTTCAGGGCATAGCACAAAATATGAATCCAAGTAAATATTAGCTCAGCACTTTTCTATGAAAGTTGTTAAATCCTAAACTTTTAAAGTTGTTTCTAGACTTTCCATGGTAGTTATGACACTGAAAGTTGAATGAACTAGAAGGAAATAAACATTCACAGAAGCTTTATCTAGAGCTTTCAAAGTTCTATGTTGATTGTCTCAAGGTCAAAGCAGCAAGTCATTCTCTGTCAGAACCTCATTTGAAATCTGGTTCTTGTCCCAACTTACCATTCTCTATTTCTATTTTAGGGCAAAATTATTTGACCTCTTTATTCTTTGTAGCTTGCATAATACATCACTTGGTTAGAAATTGAAAAAGTAGTCATATTTAAAGATAAAATAAAACAGTAAACAGAGGATGGATTATATTAGATTTTTTTTATAAGTAAGCCAGTGTAGAGACAGAAAACAATTAGAAATGGATACACTGTACATATGCATGCATTTCTGGAAAATTCCACATGGTTTCACTCATGAAATGTGACTGGTTTGAAGAAAATGATACAATAAATAATACATTTTTCTTATACAGAATTAGTTTTTGCATCCATAGAAACATGTTTGTCAAGATTCTCTGTGCAAACAAATATACCAGGTATGATTTATGCATTAACTTATCAAAATTTTACTTAAATTATGAAATATGTCCCACGTTCATTTAATAGGTATGTAAACTGTGCAACAAGATTCCAAGAACAATTAAGTCCAGGTTTGTAAGTACCAATTTAGCTGGCAAATTGAAACCTTTATCTCTGACACTAAACTGAGTGTTCTCTATTATTTTTTTTATAGAAACTGTTTAAAATACAAGAGGCAGATAATTTCTAAAGCCAATCGACCAAGTTTTGTGGGTGAAGTAATTACAAAGAGGTGAGCAGAACTTATAGAGCTCTATTTGGGAAAGTAGAGTTAAATAAACCCCCATAACGGAGCCAAGAATTCATTGGAAACGAATGAACTGGGATACACGAACGGAAGAGTTTGGTGTGGAAACAAGTCCATGTTCTCCTGTTACTACTGATGAAGAGGTAGACTTTATCAAAGAGTCAAGCTGGTTTTACATTCAGAAAATACCAGTATAAAATTCTCATAACGGAGGACACAGAATGCGAGCCCCGATCACGCCTTGAGATCTGTTTACCTTTGATTTTAAAATATCGGACAATAGAGAGCGAGACAGCGGAGAATACAATGAGTAACCAATGGTTCGATTGCAGATAGAAGACTCATATAGCATAGCTGTAAGTGATGTGACATCCATATCCAGTGCCAGGAACCCCTGCAGCAACACCGAGCTCTCCACGTGTAGATGTGCCGGGAAACAAGCATGAGTTGAGCAAGCAACCGAACAACCGCAAATGACAGCCGGTTCCTCCCCCTCATGGCTAAAGATGTGGTATGGCGTTTTGAAATTCCTTTGCCTCTTTTAAAGTAATCACCAATGGCTTTTTTGTTTCAGTGTCAGGAGTTATTATATTATAAAATCATACTCTAAAAGTAGTTTTTCTGCATTAGAAAGTCTGTCTAAAAGTGAACCAAGGTCAATTTGTATAGACAATGAAGGTGAATGAGGCTCTCTACCCCCTTTCTCTTTTATTGGTTCTAATTTTACTTTTTCATTATACAATACTGTTATACTATATATTGAATATGATATTTGAAAATATTACTTATGTTTTTAAATATATAATTTGAATTTTTTGTTTTGCTTTTAATTTGTTTTATTTTGTTTTGTTTTGGGGTTGAAACGGAAACTCAAAATCAACTCTAAAAGTAGGAATCATCCCAGGAAAATCATCCCAGTCCTTCCTTGATGATTCTATGCATCTCTACCCTTCCAGTGAATAGTAGAGGTGTCCCCGAAGCTGAAGAAAATGAACAGGAGAAAAATATCATTTACATCAAAGCTGTGATTTGAATCATGTTTCCTACCAAAGCCTCTTTTTGAGAGAATCCAAGACAGTCTAATTGCAGTATCATGCCATATGTTATTGTCTTTGGATCTGTTTCCACATAATCTCAGATGTCAGTATTTACACCATTTAATGTGAATGCAAACAATAAGTCTCAGAAGCTCATATTCTTAGTTTCTGTGTGACGATGAATTCATGGCTACCTTCAGGAACCCTCAGGAAGGTATAAAACACTCTGCAGCAGAGGCACTCATCTAGAACCTTAAGCAGTCGTTGTTGGTTGTAGTTTTGTTAAGATAGAAATGCATAGCATTCCAAGTCTCCTGGTAATAGATCAGTATGACACAGACAAGTGTCCTGCTAATAGATCAGTATGGTGGGGACAAGTGTCCTGCTAATAGATCAGTATGACACAGACAAGTGTCCTGGTAACAGATCAGTATGGTGGGGACAAGTGTCCTGGTAATAGATCAGTATGGTGGAGACGGGAAGTGATACATGCTGTGGTAGTTCCTTAGTGTGGATTCTTAGAGTGGAGAGTGGAGAGGCTGCCTTACCAAAAGGGCGAACGATGTCTCCTGGGATAACACCACTGATATGTTATCCAGCTGCAATTACCTAATCCCAAATGATCACTACATCCCACACACACACACACACACACACACACACACACACACACACACACATATATGTACAATAATAAATGGACTAAATGGATTAAGTAGAATGTACTTGCAAATATATGCACACACTTACAATCATCCATACACAAATATAATTAGAATAATTAGATTTATATTCCAATTGATACTACATATTCTATACTGTTGTAAGGTAAAACCATTATTGTAAGAACATTTAATAATTGTTATTAAGATTATATATAATATATTACTGTATATATTATTATTATTATTATATATGCTATAAGAAGTCATGAATCCAAGAATGAATGGATGTGGGAGAGGAAGAAACTATATGGAGAAGTGGAGTCAGAAAGACTCAGAAAAATGTCTAAGAGAAAAGAAAATCATTAGCTATAGAAATAATGCTAAAATGAGTGTACATGCCTCCATGTCATGGATTTGGGTATGTGTAGAAAGACTAGAGAATCATCATTGAGAAATTACTGTAGAAAATAAAGGGCTGAAAGTTATGAAGTGGTGAACTACAGAAAATAAAAAGGAGTAATAAAGCTGCCAAGTTTCAGTGACAATTAACGCGTAATTTGGCTTAATTTTGTTTTCTTTGGGTTTTATTTACTCAGATTAAAAGTGTTAGAGAGTTATAGTTCTATGTACCACGCTATTACAGATAAATTCAAGTATTCATATGGCAGTGGTTGACAGTGGTTGATTTTTCACACAACCTGACATTTGCAAACAAGCATACAAATGTATGTCTTCAGTAGATGCACCAGATAGAAATATTGGATGATAAAACTATGTGGCTCTTGTAGCAGCTCTCCCATTGTTTCTTCCTTTGGAATCATTTCAAAATGATAACCCATCCTTGTCAGAGTTCAGGAAATAGCTATGCAGTCTTTTTCTGATGTGTATATTGAAATAAAAATCAACACAACTTCCTTTTAAGGAATGTAGTACAGAAGTGGAATATGAGTGGTGACATGGCTTTCCCTCCTATCTTTGTAAACATGGATTTCTAAGTGGAAATTACACAATCTTAGAGGCAATGAAAAACTGTTCAGCGTGGGAAACTCCTCTGCTCAATCGCTGGGGCTGCCTGAATCACTCCTTCAGCCACTGCAATTCTTTTCAACCTTAGAGCCATGACAGGACCTAGCAAAATATCTCATGCAGGGGAGATGCAAACTATAGTTTGAATTAACTGATAATTCACTTCCTATCTTCATTGGATAGCTTGGCAGACATTGGGAAAAGGCTGAATAATCTATAAACAATGCTTTATTTCAGGTGTTCATTGGTCCTATCTAAGCATAAAGACCATTGAACAAGTTACCCCTCAGTGAGTAGCATAAACCGTGAAACCTCGGGGAAAATCATGTATTCATAGAGTCTGATGTAATGTATTCTTTTCAAATGCCTCTTAACAAATCATCAGATATGCTAATCATTATAACCAATGAGATCCTTCTTTATTTATTTAACTATTCTCTTCCAGCATGCCCAACCCTTGACAGTCACCATCACCTTTATTTTACTCCTGGGTTATAAACCTAATCATGCTAATGGTAAACTTTTATAAGTTAAAAAATTAATGTCAGGAAGTTTCCTATAGCCATGGTTGTTGTTGTCTTAAATTTTCATACCAGCATTGGGGCATGGGTTTTAGAAGGAATATTTTATGGCTAAATAATGGAGGCCAGTCCTTCCCTGAGATTTTGTTTTTTCATAAAACTACATAAATGTCCTCCAGTGTATGCCCTGGTATTGTTCAGACATGGTAGCAGTCCCATCAACGGCTTTCCTGTGAGGTTTCCGTAGTATCTGGTGCTTAGTTCAGTCATCACTGTGAGTAGGAACATGTTAATTATGAAACAGGCATTATTTGTCTAAGTAAATACCACATAACGATCCCCCCTCTCCCTCTAAGCATCTCACATTCAAGTTAAGTCCAGGCTGCAATTGTGGACATAATGGGCAACTGATTTTTCCTTTCCCCCTAACACATGATTCCCATCGTGAGCTCCACAAAGGGCATCGTGTAAATTCCCGAGGCTGAGGATTGTGCTTGTTTCCAGTGAAAGGTCCACAGAGACCTCCCATCAGTGATAATGCTTCATTTGCGTGAACTGTACACTCAGTCAGGTTATCCTCTGGATGGAGTTTCCAAATCTCATACAGACACAGCTGGATTCCAGCCGTTTTTTGTTTTATCTTTTTCCTGCCAAATACATGTTTCCTACAAATTGAGTCAAGATTTTTTAACGTGCTGACTTTCTTTTTTTTCTTTTTCCTTTCTTTTTTCTTTATTTTTATTTTCTTGACAAAAACCAGACACGTTCATTTTGTGCTGTTCATGTAGTAAGGGTGGAAAATGCTGCCGTCTCAGTCTCCCGTGGCTTACTGCGGCTGTGGTGGGAGACCCGCTGGCGTTCTACAGCTACTAAAGACACTTGACCTCATGTTATACAAGCACCTGCCTTTGGTATTCTGTTCCTCCCTCAAAGGAGGGTTCCAATTAGTAACTGCACAAACCCAAGCATGGACTTTCCTGTTATTTAAGTAGGTTTGCTACAGGATGTAATGTCAGATGCAAATGTCCCTGAGGTAGCAGTGCGGGATTACAACCATAAGGAAGCTGGCACTCAGGCCATCCACTAAAAAGAGGCATTAAGTCAGTTTGGAACCACTGAGAAGTAAAACTTAAAAGAAAGTACCAAGTTAAAAAAGACAGACGTCAACTGCGTCAGCTATAAAAGAGGTTCTGATTCACACATGAACCCTGGGTAGAGCTGTCTTCATGCATGGCTGCTTCTACAAACGCTACAGCATCGCAGCATTTTCTTTCTTCTCTTGGTTCTGTGTTGTTCTTTAGTTCTACTTGTAAAGATTTTTCGGTCAGGTAAAATATGTACACAGTCTGGAATTGTGATTTCACGATTTCAATTTGACAGAGTAAGAGAAAAATAGAGGGTGGAATGGAAAGGAAGAAGACTTTTCCTTCAATAATCTTGGAGATATTTTGTGTATATTTCTAACCCTGAGTAGCTGTTACATCTTTCCTAGATTTTATGCACTCTTATCACACACACACACACACACACACACACACACACACACACACACACACACGCGCGCACGCACGCACGCACACAATCTTATTTATCATATATAAGTTCCCTCACCCTATTATTTTAAGGACCAATTGCTTATAATAGGAATGATATATAGCAGAAGAGAAGCAAGGTGATATATAAAAAGAAAAATGAAGGAAGGAACAAATTATCACATTTATGCCAAATCTCCTTTTTATTACAAGAAACAATATATATTTAACATACAACGCATAATTTATGTGCAGCTACAAACTAATTGACAGTCATTTCAGTGCGTTGGATCCACATGGTATCTCACACAGAGGCTGATCTTGGGGCTGTGAACAGTATGAGAACGTAGTGCAACAGGGAATGTTCTGTCTTCACTGGGGAGACCAATCATTCCACATGCTTCCCTTTGCCAGATGTAAACACAGAGACCACAGAATGGTTGAATCAATGAAGTCTCGTGTCAGAGAACACTAATAAAAGTTCTTATTCTATTTTCCATTTTAATTCTTAAGAGTCAATCGATACATGTACATATATATTATGTATTATGTATTTCAAACATACAGACATTTGTTTTTAAATCAGTTAAATGTATTTTCTCGGACTTTAATTATTTTATGGTAAAGCATTCAGTATCCTTTCTTCCAGCTTTAGCATAATAAATATTGCATGGTTGTTGTCTCTAATTACTCCACTCTGCAATAACTCACCAGACTTCTTTGTTCCTATTTAACTCAAATCTGTCCATTAAACACCTTTCCTCCATTATAGCTTTCCATTTTATTTCTACCCAGACTCTAAAATCACCATTCAATGCCCAGTTTATTCTTGAAAGTCTACATATGAGAGCATTCATGCAGTGTGTATCTTTCCGGGGCTGAATTCAAACAATAGAATTTTTTCCGGGAAATGCAGTTTAATTGTGAATGTGTCCCACATTTGGGTACCAGTTGACGATTATTTCCATTTCCTACCTATTGAGAATTGTGTTGCAACAAGCATGGCTTTGTAGATGTACTGATTATTGTTTCCTGTATAATTACCCTCCGTCGCTCTACACCTCTCTATAGAGTAGGATTACTGAATTGTCTGGTAGTTCCTTTTGCAATTTTTTTGAAAGAAACCTTCGTGTTTTGTCCCTAGTGGCTGTACACATTTCTATCATCATCATGCAAAGGTTCTCTTTCAACGTTTCAGCCGAGACTTGTTCTTGTTGGCTTTTTGGATGATAGTGTTTCTTATGTAAATGAAGTTTATTTGTGTTTTGGTTTGTGCTGGTAGGAGGTGAATTCTTAGTCTTACACATGCTCCAGTTGCTCAAGTAATATCATAGTCATTACCTCAGAAGTTTAAGGTTACTCCTTAAGTAGTTTAAGACAATCTCCATTTGGGTTTTATAGAGAGCTTTTATATATTCCCTAGTCGTGGTTATAACAAAACCTCTTAAATGTTTTTGGGAACCTGACCAATTTTAGGTTCTCTTAGAGGCTCTAATGAAAGGACAAAGGGACCACTAGCTCCTTGTTCATTAGTGAATTTGGCAAGGTCCAGTCCGTGGTTGAGGGTAGTGCTTCGAAGAACCCAAGGTTATAGTTTCTGGGGATCTGTCTCTCCTTCTTGGGCTGTACTTATTAGTCCTAAGGCACACTTTTGGACACACCTGTCTTCATGTATCTGAGGTAGCCTGTGCTTTTATTGTATAGTTAAGGTCTCTGTTGATCTTGGTCTACCCCAATCTCTGCACGGATATCCCAGTTATCAAGAAAATTCTTGACTTTGAGAATAACTGCAATGGTTGAACAAATGGGGATGGCAGCCCCAGCATTTGAGCAGAGTTTTCCATGTTTTCATCTTCCTTATTTCTCTTCCCTGATCTCCCCTACTCAACATCTTACTATTCCGGGGCCTTGTTTTTGTTTAGGTCAAGATGCGTTACTAGACTAAGGTTCTGGAAGTAAAAGGGAAAGAGGGGCAGATGGGTTAGGAAAAGGGGTATATTGTTTATAAAACTCTGGGTTAGAATTTGTAAACAAAAAAGCCCTATATCATAATGTTATTACATATCTTTATCTTCTAAGTGTTATCAGTACAATGCATGTTGAAAATACAGCATGCATGCATTTAAGATAGTTTTCAGGCAATACTCTTTAATGAGAGAAAGACATGTAAGACAGAAGAGTTACTCTTGAGGACTTTAAAAGGGTTTCAGAAGCTTTCCAGAAACGGAGTTTAGAAGTACAACACAGTCACCTTTTACCATGACTGCATGGTGCCTAAGAACTTCATAGCCAGAGAGTAGAGTAATATAGTTTGAATGTTGCTATGATATCTGAGACAATTTGAATAAGTGTACTAAGAAAATATTAAGCCTATTTATTATTATCCACCAAATATAACATAAGTTCATTTACTGTACTAATTGATTGAATATTGATTGGAATGAAAAATTAGTCTGTAGGAATATAGATGCAAAAATCCTCTTGGTAGTTCAGCGATATGAGAATATGTCTTAAATCTGACACTTGCAAGCCAATAGTTATATAATGGTTTTTTTTCTTCCACTCATATATTTCTCCCTCTGAAGGAGAGGCTTTATTCTGAACACTATATTGTCTCAAACTAAAATACCCTTCTGCGCTCAAGATGGACAATGCTTTCGGCCCTGTAGAAAGCAACAATTTCCACAAAAAGGTGTGAAACTGTTAGTAGGACAGACCCTGGGCTTTGGGGTAGATTCCCATGATGATTCTGAACAGAGTGTCAGCGACTCTACTCTGAGGGTAAGATATATGACCTCTCCAAATTTACATTGTATTTTCAGAAAGTACTGGAAGGCTTCACAGTTCATTTTCAGGATAAAATTGTGGCTTCCCATGTAATAGAATAAAACAATTTAAAAAGAGATTATAATTTCTTTTCAGAATTGGCTATTTACGCTCAAATTCAATATTGGTATTCTTTAATAGTTTCCTATATTTATAAAATAAATATTAATCAAGCACATCTACCACTATCCTCTTGTAGTTCTTCCCAGTGCCCCATCCTCATCTCCTTGGTAACTTTGTGTCTTTTTTTTTTCATTTTATTACTTTTGTTTTTAGTTACCCCTGAGGATCCACCAGTGCTTCCCATATGCATGCGACTATGTGGCTGTTCATTGGTGCAGAAGCAATCTTGCAGTGGCCACATTGCCCAAAGAGAGTGGCTTTCTCTCCCTCAGCAAACATCAATTGCCACCTAGAAGCCTCTCTCCCAACCATGCTGGAATTTTCCTCTGCTTTGATATTGTGCAAATTGTGTGCAGGTAATCATAGCCTATATGTATTGATGAAAGCAACAATTATTTAGAGAACAGAAATCAATAGTTTAAAGCTCTTCTTCCCAGCTCCCAGTTGTTTGTTTGTTTTTTTTTTCCTCCCAGAGCTGAGGACGAAACGCTGGGCTTTCTGCTTGCTAGGCAAGCACTCTACCACTCAGCTAACTCCCCAACTCCCATCTCTCAGTTCTTACATCAGTCTTGCTTTCTATAATGTTCCCTAATAGAGGGAGATTGGGGTACTTTTAGTTGAGCACATAGAATTTTATATATATATATATATAAAATATACAATATATATATATATATATATATATATATTGTACTTTGACCAGTTATGAATCTCTGCAACCAAGGAACACCTATGCCAAAAGGAGCTTACCAGAGTGGGGTTGAGTGATGCACAAATGTTTGGGTGTGAACATACCTAATCATTAAGTTGTCAGCATAACTATTTATCAATTCCCCCTCTCATAACTCTATGACCTCTACAATCATAGGCTTTTTATCGATTTTACTGTACAGTACCAGGCATGAAACCCATCTTACAGAGACAGCCTCATATCAAACTTTAAAGTGGTTAGTTGGTTACCCATAGTCTTCATACCACCCTTGCAGCTCTGGGTACATCTTTGGCATGAGGTCAGTATTGTAGCATGAATGCTGGTTACCCAGCACTAGTTAAGACTACTGATTTCTAGAGGCTATCACCCAGTTCCCCTCCCCCACTGTTACATACCTCCTTTCAAATTCCTGACCCTCTGTACTTCTCCTCCATCTCCTCTTGTATCTAAACCAGTCCTCCTGTTTCATCTCCTCCTCCTCTCTCCTTCCCATATCCCCCTCTCCCTCTACTTCCCGAGATTATTTTCTTACCCCTTCTGAGTAGAACTGTAGCATCCACACTTTGGTTTGGCCTTCCTTCTTCTTGGGTTTTATAGGTCTGTGAATTATACAGTGAATGTTCCAAACCGTTTTTGGCTAATATCCAATTATCAGTGAGTATATACCATGTGTGTTCTTTTGTGAGTGGGTTACCTCACTCAGGTTGATGTTTTCTAATTCCAGCCATTTGCCTGAGAATTTCATGAAGTCACTGTTTTTAATACCTGAGCAGTACTCCATTCTGTAACTGTACCACAATTTCTGTATCCATTCCTCTGTTGAGGGACAGCTGGGTTGTTTCCAGCATCCAGCTATTATAAATAAGGCAGCTATGACATAGTGGAGCATGTGTCTTTGATGTATGTTGGAGCATCAGATGCCAGGGACCCAAGAGATTCCCAGGGCCCAACAGGGAGGACATTAGCTAAAATAGCCAACAAGGGGGAGATAGAACATTTAGAGTCCCTATCCAGTGGATAAGCACAGCCACCTGTTGAGGGATGGGCCACCCACCCACCCCAAAAATATTAATACAGAATTTCTCCTGTTAAAAGGCGCTTCAGGGACAAAGACTGTAGTAGAGACAGAAGGAAAGGCCATCCAGAGACTGCCCCACCTGGAGATCCATCCCATCTGCAGACACCAAACAGCCACTACTGCTGAGAACAAGAAGTTCTTACTGACAGAAGCCTGGTATAGTTGTCCCCTGAGAGGATCTGCCAGAGCCTTAACAATACAGATGTGGAGGATACACGCAGCCAAACATTGGAATGAGCATGGAGACCCCAATGGAGAAGTTAGGGCAAGGACTGAAGGAGCTGAAGGGGTTTGCAACCCCATAGGATGAACAACAATATCAACCAACCAGACCCCACTAGAATTCCCAGGGACTAAACCACCAACCAAGGGTACACGTAGGATATATTGTAGAGGGTTGCCTTATCTGGCATCAGCTGGTCTTGTGGAGGCTTGAGGACCCAGAGTAGGGGAATGCTAGGGTGCTGAGGCAGGAATGGGTGGGCAGGTGGGGGAGCACTCTCATGGACGCAGGGGGAGGGGATGAGGAGTTTATGGAGGGGAAACTGGGAAGTTGGATAACATTTGAAATGTAAATAAATAAAATAACCAATAAAAAAGACTACTACTTCTTCCCCAGCATCCTACATTCTACTTCTTTGCACTATGTAAGCTACCTATCTAGGATAGAGTCATGTGACCAGTTTAACATTGATGTGTGTATTATATACATCCTAAATGAATGTTGTCTTTAGCAATAATGCCTTACCATCTATGATGGACAACGAAAAGCAATGACAGTAGCCTCTATTCTTTGCTCTTGGGAGGGGGATAGTTGCTCTGTAGTTACCTGGACAAAATCCTTTTTGGTGGCAACCCATGCTCGGCATTGAGATTTTTGGTTAATAACACGTCTTCAGGGTGTGTAAGGGGGCATGGTAAAAGGGCCAGGAGTTTGAATTGAAATATGCAGCTTCAGTGGTTGGAGGTTGAAGCATCCTCTAGAAAGTACCAGAGAACTGGGAAGTAAGAGACTCTTAGGTCTCTATGGGGCTGACCCTAGCTGAAAAATCCATCAGTGGGGAGAGGGATCTCGAAGAGTCCACCTTCAGTAGATAGGGTCTCACATCGGGAACAGGTTACTAACCCACAGCCAAAGTTTCTGACCCAGAATTGTGCCTGTCTAAAAGAGCTGCAGGGACAAAAAATGGAGAATAGACTGAAGGAAAGGAGGTCCAGCGATCAACCCAACTTCTGATCCATCTTATGGGATGGTACCAAGGCTTGACACTTACGGATGCTATAATGTGCTTACAAACAGGAGCCTAGCTGTCCTCTGACAGGCCCTACCAGCAACTGACTGAGACAGAAGCAGATACACCCAACCTATGGACTGCAGTTGGCGACTCCTGTGGTTGAATTGGGGAAAGGATTGAAGAAGCTGAAGGGGGAGGGTGACCACATAGAGAGAACAGCAGTCTCAACTATCCAGGATCTCTGGGAGCTCTTGGAGACTGAGAGATCAACCAGGCAGCACACACGGGCTGGTTTGAGGTCCCTGGCACATACAGAGTATTGCCTGGTCTGGCTTCAGTGGGAGAAGATGCACCTAATCTTGAGAGACTTGAGGCCCTAGGGATGGGGGGAGGGCTGGTGCTAGGAGCATCCTCTTGGAGACAGAGGGAGGAGGAAGGGGAGGAGGAAATGTGGGAGGGGTTACTGGGATTTGTGTGTGTGTGTGTGTGTGTGTGTGTGTGTGTATTCTGACAGAAGCATTATTTATTCATGCAATGTATTTCTTTTCAAATTCCCTTTACTATAGATGAATGTGGACATCCTTGCCTACACACACACACACACACACACACACACACACACACACACACACACACACACAGATACACAGGTCTTCATTTATTCTTAGTTGTGTTCAGCTCTATCCTAGTTGCTCTTCTTCCTGTTACCCTATTCCACTAAATCCTTTACTCCGAGTATATCCCCTCTTGTTTCATTTACTCACCTCCCAGCATCTTCTCCACTTGATCTTCTCCTTGGGATGTCAGTTCATAGGTTTTCCTGCAACTCTTCATCAGTCTTTGCCTCTTGACAACACCCCCTGCCGCTTCCTCGCACTTCTGCTATGAGTGAGCTTTTTCCCATTGGTACTTCACTTTTCCTCTCTAGTTTACCTGCATTTTACTACCCCCCCTTTCCCTTAAGCCAGCCAGACTACTGGCCTATTTCTAGTCTGCTGGCTTTCACGTGTACCCCAGGTTAAACATGTAAATAAATTAAAAAACAAATGAAACCTAGGATCCACATACGAGAGAAAACAGAGAAGATGCAGTCTTCATCTTCCTGGGCCTTGGTTAAATATCATGTGAAATGTATTATAATTTAGACAAAAGGTCTACCCTTCGATGTTAGTAAGTGAATGACTCAAATAATAGTCCCATTTAACACACACGGTGAAGTGATCTCAATGTCATTGACTAAATTACTGAAAGACGCAGCATATGTGGAGATAAAAGTCAGATTTCCCTAACACGTTGATATCATCAGATTAGGGTTGTTTTAAGAATAAAAGTATGCATTTTGGGTGCGTTTGTTATTTCTGTAAGATTCTAGATGTCAATCAAAAGAAATACATTTAAAAGTTCACATTGCTAAACTCCATTTCAAGCAACTGCTCCTGCCCTAGTCAAGTATATATATATATATATATATATATATATATATATATATATATATATATACGCACGTGTGTGTGTGTGTGTGTGTGTATGTTTGTGCTTGTGCTTGTGTGTATGTGTGTGTAGGAATAATTGAGAGGAGTTGGAAGCAAGTGACATGAGGGGTGATGTGATGAAGGAAGGAAAAGATGTGATTTAATTACCCTTTAATTAATTTTTGAATCTCTCAATAAGCCAGAGTTTATGTATGTATGTATACACATACATGTATATGCATATATGTATACATATATTATATGTGTATTACTAAGACATTTATCATATATATCATATATATAAGTAAATATATATACTGGATTTATGCATTATGTAGGTGAACTTATATATAATTTCATGTATTTTTATTTATTTACACATTGAATTTATTACAGTGACTTCCAGACTGTGGTCCATTTAACAGTGGCTGGAAACCCATAATCCAGGAATCCAGTAGTTCAGCCCATGAAGCTGGATGTCTCAGTTGGTTTTCTGTATTTGCTATTTGGAATCCCAAAGTAGAAGGCTCTAATACCAGTGAAAGAATTAACTTTCCATCCAGGGTGAGGGCAAGCAGGCAAAGAGCAGAAGCTTCCTTCCATGTCAGATGAGTCAACTATACTCCAGTGGAAGGTCACAAATATTCCTAGATAATTTAAAAGCACATATTGGCCATGATGGGTGATAAAAGGAAGAACAAAAGAGCACTCACAGACACACAAAGATACACACATACTCGTGGACACATACCTACCTATCTACATACATACATGCATGCATACACACACACACATATATTCATACAAGTTGCATGGATAGATCATGTGGGTAGATCTGGAGAAAAAATGGGAGGTGAAGAATGACGATGTTCAAACACATTTCAGGAAATTCTTGAAGAATTATTAAAATGTTTCAAGCATTCTGAAGGGACAACCACACCGCCTTTACCCACTCAATGTATGATACACCCTACACTAACCTCACTCCTATTTCTGCCAGTTGGCTTATCCAACCCACTCTACTTGATCCTTTATTTATTGAAATTGGCAGTCCATACCTAAGCTATTTATTATTTTACATTTGGGTAAAGATGTACTATAATTGTATCAATCAGGAGACAGGCTGGCCACGCTAGTACTTGAAGAAAGGTGAGCTTCTCCCTTTGTTCTATATGGATGAATGATGAAGTGTGTGATGTTAAAACCATATCGCAGGACAATCAAACCAGTACGCTTAGAGGAATCAGCGTCCTGAAGGAAATTGTACCATTAAAACCAAAAGAAAGTTCTGGAAAGGAATTAATGCAGTATTGTCGAATTTTTATTCAAACGATGTACAGCCTATCTCTTTAAATATCCCAAGCACTTGTGTTAATATAATCATTTCCTTTACTTTAATTGAAGCTTTTGCTAAGTTATTTTGAAGAATGGGATATTTCCAAGTAAAAATATTTTTCTTGGATTCAATTTTGTTAAACAAGCCTTCAAACTTTCAGTCTATACTGAAGAGTATTTTAATATAGCTGACAGGCTGTAAATTCTTTCCAACTCAGAAATAAAGGTGAGTGGGAGTGGATTCCGAGCTGGTTAGAAAACAGGGGCAGGATAAGCTCAGAAAGCCAGGTTGTAGGAGTTTTATGCAGCCTGAGGGGATATGAAGTTCACAGGAAGGACAATCTTTTCTTTTTCCGATTGTGCTAATAGATCCTGAGTAGCTGCTGCACTAAATAAGGGGATTAATTATGGGTTACATTAGTGGTTATATTTGTTCCTGTTGATGCTGTTCTGTTTGCCGCTTAACCATCTATGACCTTGTGGAAGGATAGCGAAGAGCTGACTTTTCATGTCCTCAAGAGTAGAATGTTCTTTCTCTCACATAACACAAATTCAACTCTGGCTCGCTTACATGGTTCCAGTAGGGGTAGTTCCCAGGCCCTCTGCTTTGTTCTACAGCCTGAGTTGACTTGTAGACTGTGGGAAAGTGTGTAGCATCATAACAGTCAAGTGACCTCTGAGCAGAGAGCAGGGAGCAAGCATCAGGGAGGACAGCAGGACACAGTACAAACACATGACCTGTCTGTGAAGCTCATCCTTCTGGTGAGCAGATGTAATTAACATACACACTGAGTCTCTGCAGACAAAACCAGGTGAGCGTGGTGTGTAGAGGGGAGTATTTTTCATTCAGCAATATTAGATACTCATATGAACTGTAGAAGAGTTGGGTCTCAGATAATGCTATGTCTCAAATCTAGAGATCAGAGTCTCCCAATATGTTGTTCATGGAATAGCGTTTCTTGGTATTAGTAGATATCACATTACAAGAGATTGAGAAGGAGTGTTCTGGTTAAATTAATACAGAAAAGGAATACTATAGAGGAATGTCTTCACTGTCAGGGCACACACAAGTTTGGGTCTGTTTTACTACTGTGCAAACCTGGTTGATTTCAGAACCTCAGAAGGGGAGATTAGGGCATCATTATGGGCAATTCTAATTCAGTGGTAATTGATGTTTGTGGGAAGGACCTAGAGGTGGTATGAAATTGCTTGTCTAAAAGAGCACATTGGAGTAGTTCCCATCTGGGTTTGGGCATGAATGGAAGCTTCGGGAGGGCTTAGGGACTGGGCAGATTCAGCAGTAATGAATTCACAAGTTCTTTTTCCTTCCATGCCTGGACCTGAAGAGCTAGTACAGGGAAAGGGGGCAGTCCAAGTGTGTAAATGTGACTCCATGCTGCCTCAGGGTGAAGCAGGGTTGATGAGGAGCCCAGAGTTGATCAATAAGACACCTTGCAGATTTGGTGCCTGGCTACACTTGCCTATGCAGCTCAATTTTTTCCATTTATTAAAATTCAGTTTTTATTATTATCAAAAGTACCAGGTTTCCTTAAGAGATCTTCATCCATAGCCTGTTTTGGTTGACTCTGTCCCTGTTCCCCTGACAGCTGCTTTGCCTTTTCTCTCCCAGCCTTTTCTCATTCCCCTTTCACAGCAATGGATCCCAATGCCCTCCTCATTCCCCTACCCTACAACCTCTTTGCTCTAATCTCATGGCCCATTTCTAGCTTTATGAAACTAGTATTCGTACTCAACTTAAAATGGAAAGACAGAGGTGCCAGCATGGAAACAAGATAGTATAGTTTCTGTCCCGAACTGTTGTGAGTGAGCTTTAGGAAACTGTAAGGCCCGTCCAGACTTGGGCTTCAACTACCTGCTTGTACTTTGTAGTTAGACTATGACACGTCAGTCTTTCAGGCTGCACGACTACATTTAATGTAGTTTCTAGTCAAGACAAGCACAAATGGTACTTTCCACGCATTCTTCATAGTGAAATAGCCATCTTTCCTCTACAGAAACATGTTCTATTCGATCATGTATCTCAGTAATATTTTGGCTTTTCTTCTTCAGTGCTCTGGTTATTATGGGTTTAGACATAGAAACATAGTTTGACGATTCACCGAGGAACAGACTGGGAGCCCGTTCTTAATCACTTGTGATCGTGCATAAGTTAGGACCCTTATATGACTATGCAGGATCCGTGCGTGTTCCTTCAGGACCTGTGAGTCTATTAAGAACTCGTGCTGATTTAGCGGTTCTCAACCTGTGGGCGATGCACCTTTTGGAAGGGTCCTATTTCAGATACTCTGCATGGTGACTCATAACAGTAGTAATTACAGTTATGAAGCCGCATGAAAATAATTTTATGGTTGGGGTTCACCGCGACATGAGGAACGCCATTAAGAGGTCTTGAAGGCATCAGGAAGGTTGAGACGCACTGGTGTAGAGCACCTAGCTTTTTCGGTGTCTTTCATCCGTTCTGTCCCTTATGCTCTTTACTCCTTCTCTTGGCTGAGTTCACTGAACCATGAGAGGACGGGTTTGATGGAAATATCCCTTTTAAGGCTCAGTGTACCAAGGTCTATTACTCTGTGTGTTTTGCTGTCCTGTGTGTAGAAGGCACTCATTAGTCAGCATGATTTGCCAACGCAGAAAAAGAACTCAGTAGTCGCTATTATTGTTGTAAATGTTTTCTGACAATGATTCCCATCTTCCTTGAGACTTCTTTTTGAGGTTTTCTCTGGTATATACACATACACGTGTATATAAGACCCTACAGTATTTAGTCTTTCCTTATTCATCTTTCTGCTTCTTTTCAGATTTTCTTACACTTGAATTTGCTAAAAGTTAATATGAGTGTCATCAAATTTGGGATTATTTTCAAGTTTTTGGTAGATGAGCTCTATAGAATACAAACGCTCAAAAACTTTTCATAGGACTAAGATAAAGTAAATAAAAACACAGTGAGAAGAGCTGCCCACTTCACACACACTTAACAAGGCAGCCGATGGTTCTCAACTCCCTACTTGAGTTCTACACTGTGGGTAAAATGCTAGTTGAGCTCACTTCTGAATCAGCAAAGTGCTGAAGCCTTGGGGAGTTATAATTAGACAGATAATAAAATGGGGCTCCTATCACATTTTTCACACATTTTAACGCACCTGACAGTGTATCAAAAGGAAGTGTCTCTCAAGACAGACTTGCCACGGGTGGCTGGGTTTGCCAAACCACCAGCGCGTGAAATCAATCCTGCTTATCAGCATCCAGCTCATGGAAGCATGCTTCTGGGAGCTGGAGTCCGTGGCTCAGAGCTTTCTTTGGCTGGGCTCAAAATGAAGACCAAGATTGTGCACATCAATTTCACTTAATTAGCTTTTTACATGACTTTCATTTCTCTTACGTAGGCTAATTAGCAACATGCTAGGAAATCGGCCCTCCCCCACGCTGGAGAGTTCGCAGGCATTTCCGCATTTATACTCACTAAAATCAGCATAACTTAACTTCACTTCTGCAATGGCTCAGGCTGGAGGGTAGTTCCCCATTGAGATACAGTTTCTGTACTATTAATTTTGTTCTTTACTTTCCTCTCTCCGGGAAACAGGCGATTTAATTCGTGAGAGTGCTCTGAGGCACCCTGCTTATGCTGTTGAGCAGATTTATGTAGTGCCTGTGTCAAACGACACAGTACACTGACTGGAAATCACTGTGCTTTGCACTCATATGAAGTTGAATACAATTTATCCAAAGTGTATTTAAGTAAGCGGAGAGGGGCAGGCCCAATATCAAACAAAGTGATTTCCTGTGTGCCAACATTGTTTTCTATTTTTAAAATGACACTATATATTTATTGAAGATATTTCATCATCATTGAAGATATCAAATACATTTTAACGGATCATAGAATTAGCATAAATCACTAAGAGCATCAGACTCCAACTTTACAAGCAACCATATTAGAAAATTTCAAAATGACTCACAGGGCAGGTTGACATTTACACTTAGCAGAGTAAAGCCAATCAGTAATGTCTTTGTGGAAGGAAGTTACCTTCCTCTTTCAATTGGCCCATTTGATTTGTAGTTCCACATAAACTAAAACTTTAAGACTTACTTCTCAAGTAAGTTATACTGACCACAGTATAACAATTTAAATTGCTCACCATGAAGAAGAATTGACAACATAAATTCCACACATATGGAACCACTAGAATTTTTCTGACACAGACTTTGTAATGTGTATGAAGAGAGCCAGCTGTGTGATGAACCAGGACATTGGCCCAGTGTGATTCACTGTTGTGAAATCATGTTCTCCTTTGTATCATAGAAAAGGATCATTGGCCTTGTTCTATATTCAGGAATCATTTTAGTTAAAAAATAAAAGCAAAAAAAAAAAAATCCCTATCAGAATAAAAGGGAATAGCAGCATAAAAATACACACTCTTTACACGTTTCTCTTCTCTCAATGAAATACTGCTCATGAAGGTTGGGATTGTACAAATCGTGATGAAATTCTGTCCAAACTGTCGGAAGAAAGTAACGTATCTAAGTGTGTGCTTTTGGAATTTGAGAGCTCTAAACCACATCTCTGACTCTGATTAATTGAGAGTAATTGTGTTCTCTGAAGCAAGAGATATTGAGAACATTTTGGCAAGCAGATTCACCAACTTAAAATAGACATAATAATGTGTATTTTGAGTCATTATTAAGGATTATAGGAGCTTCCCCCGCCCAGGTGTTTGCATAGCTCAACTGTGGGAGGAATGAATACACTTTGTAATTTAGACTCATCATCATTGATAAACATCTCTTCTGTGGTACTCATCAGAGGTTTTCAATGCTGGGTATCACTTCAATGTTTCCGCATACATCTTATTCTTCTTATGCCTGTAGGCTTTCTTGTAAGCTGTAGTCTACCAGTATCTACGGTAACTATGCAGATTTAATTAGTTGTGTGGCCAGCGGTTTTCATGGTTGTTGCTGTCGGTTTTAAACTTAAACGCAATTCTAGCTTGTGGACATTTGAGAAGGACACTGAAAAGATTTTCTCCTCTCCTGTTTCAGAAAGGCCAGAAGCAGGAAGTAAACAGAATTAGTTCAGTTTCAGCTGCACAGATGCAATTTCCTCTTCTTGAGGATAATATCTATTCAAAGCTGATGGCTTTTAAAGAGCAAAGTGTTACCCAATTTCCTTCCTCCTTCATCAGTTTTTAAAGTGTTTATCTGTGGAAAACACTGTAGAGGCTTACACTAAGATGATCGTGTGTTCCTTGTGGTCATTTACTAAAACACATCCTGCCCACAATTGAGAAAGCAGCGTCGGAGTGTTACTGCACACCAAATTGTGTGAGGAAATGCTTCTGTATGTTCTCACACATGGTGTTGACCGCTGTGCTTATGGCTGTTTTCTTGTCATTCCGGTGTTAAGCTAAACTTCATAGACAAGGGGGAGATGATCATTTTTACAGATTATGTTTTATTGTTATGAATTAAAAATCAAATTCTAATATTCTAATCCTGATTACAGATGCGTTCCTGAAATGTTTTCAATGGAAAAATACTGACAAGATTCACGAAAGCAAACTTATCTGCCCCACCTGAAATATGTTGGCAAACCATGGTAACCGTTGCATATGGAGATGAAATATTTATACTCTTGATATAGCCTGTTCTTTCTAGATGCAAACTTCACTGAGATAACATAATAACAATCCAGTCTTTAAGTACCTAATTCACCGACATTGTTCACTGTTTCATTATCATAACCATTTTCCCCAACTTAACCTAAGTTAACTATATTTGAATACTAGCTTACAAACTGCAGGAATTTTTGATTTTTTCTGTCATCCTGTTCTATTAGTCAGCATAGTGAGCAGACCTGTGTCTTATGCATTCAGTACACACTCAAAATATATGTGCATAAGGACTAAGGAAATTAACAAATTTATATTTGAAATAAATGATAAAGTTAACACTATATGATTTAAAAATCAGCAACAGAAGCAAGAAATGTTACTTTGTTCATAATTATTTTTTCCATCTTTCTTATAACAACAGTTTTACAGTTTGTGATACATTCCCTGTTTTATCATCTGTTTCTTGGAGCCATCAATGTACACACAATGTCACTTATTGTTTCCTAAACAGGCTTGAAAATCCATGTTTTATTAATCTGTTGACATGGCATTTGCTAAGATCTGAAAGAATAATACTAGCTAGCATTCCAACATAGAAGGGGGAAGTCTCCCTAGACCACATCACTAAATGAAGAGCTACAGGAAATTAATGTCTGCTGACAGAAAGAGACTAAACGCTCTCTGGAGACCAGCTCCCATGCAACATATGACCCAATCCTAGGTGGTCATCTCTAAATACCCCCCCCCACACAAAGGTACTCAATAGATTATGCTTATAAATTCATAGAAATAGAAATGTATTTGCAAATTGACACGCATGTGGTATGTGTGGGTGTGTGTTTAAATTTAATAGTTAATGAATAAGAGAACAGGAATTTGAGACAATGAAACAGGGGAGATAAAGGAGGAGATGGTAGGAAGAGGTGGAGGGGTAGAAATGATTTAAATACCATATTCACATAGTCTTAGAATACATAAGTAAGAGCAAAAGGAAACCACACTCACTATAGCTGCAGTTCCTTTAGAAAAGTATAATTCAACCTCTTCCTGCTTATTTCTTTAATTTAAAAATTTATGAGTTTGTTCTGATACTTACTGTGATATCTCCAGGAGTATTTTTATTAAGAATGAGCTAGAGACATAAAATTTTCAGTCTTCAGGAAGTAAACTGTTAAAATGCAAGGCCAGGCAGTGAGCACAAGGTGAGATTACCCAGGAAAATCTGAAGTCCGAGTCTACTCTGTATGCTAACAGGCATATTCTAAGGCCTTAACTTTTGGAAGAAATGTTAGAATGTTTCCTTAGGTCATAGGAGACTTAATTGTTTTACTTCTACCTATGGGAATATATGTGAGAATAATATTTCCGAAAAGCAAAATAAAATACTATTCTTTAGCATTTTGCCTAACGCTCATGTTTGTCTTCGAAGCTTAATACCTCAAGTCTCCTTGTTCCAGGTACTTTACATGCCTGGAAACATCTATAATTTTATGCTTACTGTTTATTTAATACTGTCTCGTTCCCTCTCTCTTCTCCCCATACATTCCACCCCCCATCTTGATCATATCTCTCTACATTGCTCAGCTGGGCTGACACTTGCAGTGCCCTCCAAGTTCCCTGATTGCAGATCACAGCTGTGAAAGCCAGGCTTTGCCTTTTAAAGTCTAGAGCTGTAAAAAGCAGATGTCATGAGTCCTGTTTTTCTGTTTTATTCCAGTATGAATCGCCTTGATAACATATACATTTAATATAAAATCTTAATAATATATATTATGCATGCTTACATATGTAATAACAGTAACATTTGTAACAAATAAACCCATGGATTTCTTTTGCCTCACTTTGACCTACTTAGTTCAATCCCTTAATTTGGCCTGGTGGTGAGAAGTACTTTTGAAAAATGATACACAACTTGAAGGTTGAGTTCTCTTCCCAGGACAAGGCCATTCCCCCTCTGTCAGTTCCAGGTTCTCCATGGGCTTGCATTCCTGCAGTTATATCAGTTACAGATCTAGATGACTTACCAGAATCGGAGGTGATAAACAGAAGGTTTATACTGTCAAGGTAATTATTTTTTTATTCCTATACAAGTTGATTTGGGGTATGGTTAGCTACCTTGGTAGATCAGGAAAATTCCTCAGCATGCAAATATCTTTTGATTTGCTGTTTACCAATTCATACACCGTGAAGAAAAAAGTCATTTTAAAAACATAGTTTATCCAAATGAATAGCATTTCTGAGATTATAAATTTGTAATTTATATGTTTATTTTCGTGGGCAAATGCCATTGTACAATGTATCTGGCACCCTACAGTGGAGATCTTCTTTCACTTGAAACTATTAAAAGAATTCAGGAAGCCAAATCCAAAGGACCATTGTTTTCTATATTTAAACCTCTGTTCTTGTTTCAAGATTCTGTATACAAGTTAGGGAGATTTTGCTGGAATGCATTCAAAGAGCTCAAGCCAGAAACAAGAAATCCCAAACATGGGGATTCTAAGTAACTTTCCAGATAGCTTACAGTTTGGGTAGAACACGTTTGTGATGGGTGTTTTAAACATTTCGATTCAGTTCACTTAGTTTCAACAAACACAGGAAGGCACTGTTTTAGAATATGGGAGCAAAAACAAAACATGAAATTTTGTTGTCAAAGGAATTGGGAATCACTTGATTTAGGTGAGTATACAGAAAAGAATGTGTAGAACAGATCCACTATGGGGAGTGATTCATGGTGATATTAACTTTTATCTACAGTAGGTCATGATTCACATAATTATCTAACATTATGTCATTAGACACATACTAACCCTGAGTTGAAACAGGAGTAAAGGAAAGTCCTGGGTAGAGAGGAAATGGGGCAGAGAGACTGTGTGTGGACGACCATGTTACACTTTATCCAGAGGCTGGTGTGTGGAGAGAACTTTCACTTGTCCCAGAAGCCCAGGAGACATCGTATCAACAGTCAGTAAAGATGTATCAGTGAATTGATTACTGAATCCTGAAAAACTAAAACAACGTAACCCTAGGGGTTTATCTATGACACAGGGGAGAGAGAGGAGGGTCAATCTTGGGTGTCTGATTGTCCCAATGAAACCTTGGCATAGCCCTTAGGAGTGCATCATTTCTCTACTTCTTTGTGTGTGTGTGTGTGTGTGTGTGTGTGTGTGTGTGTGTGTGTGTGCATCTGAGTGTGTGTCACAGAGGAGCACATCAGTTGCTTTAACTCACTACCTCCCTTCCAGCATTTGTTGTCTATTGTTCCATTGATCATGACCATTCTAAGGAAAGATTAAATCTCAAAATTGTTTTGCTTTGCGTTTCCCTAATGGCTGGTGATGAACATTTTTGACATACTTTTAGTCGTTCTCTTTGAATGGGCCTTTTTTTTTTTTCTTTTGACTCTTTGTCTTTGGGTTCTGGATATTAAACCTCTGTCACTTAGACAGTTGACAGAGATTCTCTCCTGTTTTATGACCTCCCTCTTCATCCATTTGACTGCTTCTTTTGCTTTGCAGAAGCTATTTAATTTCATGATATCCTCTTGTTTATTGTTGGCCTTAATGTTGTGACATATGGAGTTCTATTCAGGAAGTCCTGTCCTACCCCTGTGTTATGTTTGGTTCTGACTCTGTTTTCTTCAAGAAGATTCAGCATTCCAGGTTTCACATTAGATCTTTGATAAGTTTAAATTCAGTTTTCTATTGTGAAAGAAGTTCAGTATTTTGACAAATTGCATTGACTTCCTAGAGTGCTTTGAGCAGTGTATTCGTTTGAAATTATTCTGATTCATGAGCGAGGTATATCTTTGTTTTTCTTTGTGTCTTGGGCAATTTATTTCAATAGTGTTCCATCAATTTCATTGCCAAGGTACTTCATTGCTTTGCTTAAATTTTGTTATTAAATGTTTATTCCTTTTGTAACTAGTATAAATCAAACCACTTTCTCAATTTCTTTCACAGGAAGGTCATTTTTCATCTCTAGAATTGCTACTAATTCAGGTTGAATTTGTATCCTGTAACTTCACTTATATTTGTTTATAAGATAAATAGGTTTTGCTTCAGTGTATTGGGTTTTTATATGTTTAGAATTATGTAATCCTCAAACAGAAATAACTAAACGTTTTCTTTTCTAATTTGGATATCCTTTCAATATGATTCCCGATTATTCTTCATTTGTGCTTGACTTTTATAATTTCCTTCTGTCTAAGCATCATGGACTTGAGATTTTTGCATCTCTGAGGCATGTTCGTAGGCTGCCTGAAATTATTTTCTTTTTGATGCAAGCATGTATTGCTCTGTGCATTTTTCTTATGTTTACTCCTGTTTTTCTACAACTTTTGATAAATCATATTATTTTCATTTGTGATTAGAAATGTATACTTTATTTAAAATATGTTTAATTGCCCAATGCTCATTTCAAAGTGATTTATTCACATTGCACTCAACGTGTATATATGTAGTTCCATTCTTTTGAGTTTTATTTTATTTTGGCTGGGGAGACACAAAGTATGATTTTATTTTTTTATAACTTACTGAACCATACTTGTAGCCTTATTTAATTTGGCTAGTATAATTTTCATGAGAATATATAAATAATATACATATAATGTAATATATTTATATACATACAAAATAGAAATATATATTTGGGGGTGGTTTGCTCAACTATTTTTAAAATACCTTTATGTTCAGTTTTATAATTCAATTAAGATTTACATTTTTTCATTTAAATTTTTTAATATGTTCTACTGAAGTACAATTACTATATGATGAAATTAAATAATTCGATTTGCAGTCTATGATTGTAAAATATTGCCACAGTCTAATTTCAAAATGTTTTTAAAAACCATTCTAAAGCAATCCTTTGACTTTTCCGAGTTATTTCTCACACCCTCTCTTTTACCTAAGCCCTGAGCACTACTATCACTGCCTCTATGTTTTCTCCTAGTACTGGCACCTTATATTAGTTGGTAATACAGCCTGAGGTTTTGTGAGTGTATTATTTTACTTAATAAAAGATACAAACATATTAACAATGTATAACTATGTCATTTAAATATTAAAGAAACATTAAAATATTAAAGCAAAGTTAAAATATTAATGCAAAATTGAAAAACAACCTTTTGCCTATTCATTCTACACAAAGTGACATTATTATAGTATGCACATCGTGTAACGGTTAAAAGAAGACAATTAGCGTTTTTTATCCTCTTGTTCACGTATCACTGTTATGTGGTAAAACTGGTCACTTTGCAGTATTCCCTCAGTTTTGCTTTCACTTTGGTGGCTTTTATCAGCTTCACTGATATAAATGTTTGGGAGTATAATGTACATAGTGTATAGACATTTCTTTTCATTTTATTTAGGCATATAGATAAAAGTAGACTTGTTAGTATCTTAGTTACCTTTCTGTTGCTGTGAAAAAGAAAATGAAAAATTTTTCAAGAAGAAAGGGTTTCTATGAGGTAATCGTTCCAAAGGGATAAGATTCCATCAAGGTTGGGAGGATTGGCCCCAAGAGTCAGGCATGGTAGCCAGAGCATGACACTGAGAGCTTATACTTCAACCATGGCTTCAAGTAGAGAGCGTGACCTGGCAGCACTGTCTCTAGACATGCATTTCCTCCTGCCACATCGCCCCACCTGAAACTATCCCCAAACAGGACCAACAATTGAGGGAACATTCAAACACTCGTGTTTGTAAAAGGCATTTCTCACCTCAAACCGGCATCATGCATCCTCTGTTCATGCTGTTATTCATATACTTCACTTTGCCACACTACTGAGATGTTTCCAAGTGACCCTTCCATTCTATAAGGTACCAAGAAAGAAAAAGAAAGAGGATGTATATTTTCTAAGGACATTAACAGTAACAAAGCGATGATATGATTACTGTCAGACTTTATAGATGTGTGTGTGTGTGTGTGTGTGTGTGTGTGTGTGTGTGTATCCATCTGTGATAGGGAATTTGTCTATAGAGGAAAGTGAGGGTGTAGATGAGAACACTTTTATTGTATCAAAATCTATCATTATAATTATTGATTAGATACCTTTTTGACAGGGAGTTGGGTAACATCCAAGGTGGCTGTCAACTGACTATATAACAGAAGGTAACCTAGAACCACTGAATTGCTGTCACTACCTCTCAAGTGTTGGGATTACAGATGTGTGACATTGCACCAAGCTTTCTGTTACCTTTTCTCTCCTCTCCTCTCCTCTCCTCTCCTCTCCTCTCCTCTCCTCTCCTCTCCTCTCCTCTCCTCTCCTCTCTTCTCCTCCCCTCCCCTCCCCTCCTCTCCTCTCCTCTCCTCTCTTCTCCTCCCCTCCCCTCCCCTCTTCTCCTCTCCCCTCCTCTCCTCCCCTCCCCTCCCCTCTTCTCCTCTCCCCTCCTCTCCTCTCCCCTCCCCTCCCCTCCTCTCCTCTCCTCTCCTCTTCTCTTCTCTTCGCTTTTCTTCATTTCTCTTTTTTATCTTTTTCTCCTCCTCTTCTTCCCCCTCCTCTGCCTCCTCTCCTTTCTTCTTTTTAAAAATTATATTTTCTTTGTGTTTTATGTTTGTTATTCCCCTTGGACAGTTCCTCATCCTATTCCTCCTTCCCTGTCTCCAAGAGGATGTCCTCACATCCTCACATCCCCCATACCTTGCCAGGCCTCACTATTCCCTGGGGCCTCAATTCTCTCAAGGTTTAGCTGCATCTTCTCTCATTGAGGCCAGGCAGTCCTCTGCTGTATATGTGCCTGGGGCCTCAGACCAGCTAGTGTATGCTCCCTGGTTGTTGCTCAATGTCTGAGGTCCAGATTAGTGGAGACTGCTGGCCTTCCCACGGGCTTACTGTCATCCTCAGCTTCTTCCAGCTTTTCCCTAATTCAACCACAGGGGTCCCCAGCTTCTGTCCATTGGTTGGGTTTACATATCTTCTGTGTTAGTCAGCTGCTTGTTGGGCCTCTCCAAGAAGAGACTGAGGGAGAGGAGGTCCAGTGACTGACCCAAATTGGGACCCATCTCAATGGGAGGCTCCTAGGCCTGACACTATTACTGAGTCTATGATGTACTTTTTTCTTCTTCTCCTTTTTCCTTTTGGGTTTTGGTTTTTAGTTTTTGGTTTTTGAGACAGGGTTTCTCTGTGTTGGTTTCAATGACCTGTAAGTTACTGTGTTGTCCAGGCTGGACACAACTCTCTACTCCAAGGAGTATAGATCAGGAGGCTGTAAATGTTGCCAGTTGGAAATTCATTGTAAATACCATAGGTACCTTTGGGGATTTTCGACTTTGCAAGGAAATTTAACCAGTTTTTGAAAAACACCCCTTAAATGACTGTCGCCCATATATGATTTATTAGGGGGGGAGTTTGAGCCAAACATTTAAACCAAACAAGACAGACATGATAGGAAAGCAGAGATGTTGAGTGTTTCTTCTATTTGTAGCTGCTTGTTTGGCATTTGAAAAGCCAAGTAAATAGCCAGTGCTTTGTAACAGAAGCAGACGCTGTATTATCACAGATTTGCCTCTGGGAACAGTAGCCTCAAAACATGGACCCAGAAGAGCTCTCCTTCCGGATAGTTCAGAACGATTACTCCATGTCACAGTCTCTCGTTGAAAGTAACCATTAATCCACTTCAGCCTCACTCTGCTTCTGCTCTTTATGACTTTTCTGCCCAATCACTGAGGAGAACGTGCGCTCATTGTGTATCTAAGAAGAATGAGGCGAAATTCAGTCTAAAAGTCAAGGTTTTTATCCTTTTAGCTTAATGCCACTTAACCAATACAGTAATAAAGACATAATGCAGAACTGATGAAATCAAACGGAAGTACGCTGTGTAGACACTAAATCTCAGATTTACGAGGTGGCTCACCAAATAAAAGTGCTTGTTATACAAGCCTGACTGCATGAGCTTAATGCTCACAACTCAGAAAATAAACTGTTAGAACCAACGCCACAGTGAGTGTGACTTCCACATGTCTATCACAAGACTCATATGCCAACCTATATAAAAATAAACAATAATAAATTTTTAAATAGTAATTTTACCTATTTCACATGCACTATGCATCTTCGAAGTAGACATTCCAAAATAGACTCAGATATTTATGGTTGTAGAAGTTGACAGAAAAATAAAAATAATGTGTTAATCAATTATAGAATCTCCAAAGATTTATAGGGAACATCGATAAAATGATAGAAATATACTCAGTATGAAAGCAGGTGGTTAGCCTGACCAAGTATTTGGAAAAGAAATGAGCAGTATCACAAATATAGAAGGCATTGCTTTAGGATAAAATTTGGGGGTACACAATCTTATTTATACATTTTTATCATTATTGTTATTGTAAAAACTGAAATCAAATAAATTCTGTATTTTACTGTTTTCTGGAACTCAAGCCTGGACCAAAGGTCTACCTAGGGAGGACATCAGAAAAACCATAAAGGACCTTGGGTGTTCCTCATGAGTAACATATATTAGTGTGGTTTAGGATAAAATAAAGCTAAAAAATATTTGTAACTTTGTATAGGCACATTATATTAGGTAGAAATAAACATACTTAAAGTGAAACTGAGCAAAAAAAAAAAAAAACCCAACAAAACAAAACAAAACCAACCAAAAACCAACAACCAAGAAAACCTCATTTCCGGCATGGTTTCTGTATAGGTGAACATGGTGATGCTTGCAGGTGAACACGGTGACCTGTTTCCAGATGACAAACACATTTTCAGGTTGTCCTTCGAAGGTGAGTCAGGACATTCTTTCTGCTCAGTAATTACAGCTGGAAGGAACTACAACTAAGTATAGCAAGATATTAAACTAAAAAGGAAAAGAAAACTGTCATTTTTAGCAACAAACAAAGACTTTGCTACAACCCTAGGCAGTCAACCTTCCAAATGGTGCCAATTATGCTCAACCTCCCTGCCGAGCTCTAAAGGAGAGGCACCACAGGGATCAAAATTAAAACATTTAATTACTTTGTGTTTTAAGTGTGAGCTATCTGTGGAAAACAGCAGGCCAGTCCTTTTTTTCTTTTTACTGAACAGAAGTCCCTGTGGTCCCTGGACAACTCCACTAATCATCTGAATTTAAATACATTTAAACCGCTTTGCAGTCTCCCTAAGAACCTCTTCACTCCTCTTAGATAGGCTCGCACACTTAGTTACAACTTAACCACTTCACTCATTGAAGTAAATGACTGAGAGTTTCAGCTCCCTGGAGCTGGTTGATGAGCATTCACTTAGAGAAAGTGTGAAATCCATCTGGAAAGTAAGGGCCAAAGGGAATGAGAGAGGAGAGAGCACATTTCTAGGGACAGTCTTGGAATCAGCACATTTCTAATAACTTTAAATTATTTTTTAAACGTTGAGAATTTCATACACATATACAGTGTGTGATAATCCTATTTATCTGTTGTCTACACCAACTTCTCCTGGACAATACTCTGTCAGGTTCCTGTATTCTTCTGCTATACTCATATGTATTGGACTGAGTCCAGTTAGAAACATCCATAGGTGGATGGGTACAGGGACAGACATTGTCCCAGAGACAATCTACCAGTGGCCACAACTCTAAAGTAAAATGACAGCCTCTTCTTCAGATGCCATTAGCTGTCTTCAAAATCCTGGATAGAGGTGAGCCTCTGGAGCCCCTGTCCTCCATGCGATTGTCATAATTGTCTCAGTGGTTTGCTGATCTTCTGCAGGTAATCTCAGATGCGATGAACTCATAATTGCTACAGCCAGATCACGCTCAGGAGATAGAATTTCACAGAACATTCGCTGGCTTGTCCATTTTCTGGCTTGTGCATTATTTCTACCTTCTCTTCTGAAATATTCTCTGAGCCGGGTGAGGGAAAGTGTGGAGACTAACATAGATGTCCTATAAAATATGGATCATCTGATATGCCAATAGCATTAGCAGAGATTGTCAAGGGTTACAAAATAGAATGAATTCTTGCTGTAGTTTTTAAAAAGTTGCTGATAAGCTGGTTTTATATGCTTGATTCTTTTCAGTTGAATCTTATTCTGTTATTTTCTTTTAATTGACATTACACAGTATACTTTTTTTTCTGTCAGAAATTGGTGGTTTGACATCAAATTCTGCCAGGTGATGGATCTGTCAAAATTAGTCAAGAGATAGTAACCGTCTCAGGCTAGCAATAAACATAAACTGTTAACCTATTTTTCCCACTATACTAGTATTTTATATATGTTTTTCTGTAATTGTTATGCAATATGTTAAATGCAAATTCAACAGTGAGGTTTCTGGTTACAAGGGTTTTAGAGGAGCCATTAATTAATCTGAATGAAATCTCAGAAACTGAGTTGATTCTCTTCTTAATTTTAAAATTGGTATAAAATTTTGCAATCATTAAAACAGTTTGGGGAGAAATACTACTTATTGAAATCTTCCATCCTTTCACTTCCTCCCCACAACCCAAGTCTTTTTACAGTTTCAAGTCAAGAGGTTTTGCTTTGAGTTGCCTGCTTAGAGCCTCTTCTTGATCTGTCTTAGTTTCCTGCATAATAAATGTGGGATCTGCATAATACAGGACATCAAATGTTTTTCTGTCACCTTGGTGAATACTGAGCATTGTAAATTCATCCCCTTTTTTTAGAAATTTCATTTTCTTTAGAAAGGAATAAAATCTTATTCAGTAGGCATACAATATGTTTATTTTCCATTCATCTGTCAGTGGACTTCTAGACAAATCCAGAGTCCTTGCTTTTGTGAACAGAGCAACAGTAAACATGGATGCTTGTGGTAGGATATGTCTCAGAGTGATGGACTTGTATATGACATATGACATACACAAGTCATATGACAGTTGTATTTTAATTTGTTGAGAAATCTTCATTGATTTATCACTTCCATAACGTCTGTAATATTTTGTTCTCTCGCAAGCAGTGAATATGAATTTCGTCTTCATATCCTTTATACCCTTCCTATCACTTTTGGTCAGACCAAGTAACATTAGCCTTTCTGATTGTGGTGAGGTGGTGTTTCAAAGTGGTTTTAATTTGTATTTTCCTGTTGCCCAAGGATGATGAATACTTAACGGTTCTTTCTGAGCATTTGTTTCTTCTTTTGAAAACTTTACGTCACTGGTTTATTTAGTGATTGTTGGTTTTGATTTCTCTGTGTTGAATTTGTTTTCCTTCTCTATTTTTACTTCTTTTAAAATCCCAGATATGAATATACTATCTCAAATATTGCTGAAAATATTCCTCTAATTCCATGGACTATTTGATCTGTTAATAGTTTCTCTGCTATGCAGAAAAAATTTAAATTTACACAATTTATTCTGATTAACCAAAAATACAGCTTGTGTGCTTCTTATTCAAAATGCTGGAACCAGAAGCATTTCACCTTTTCAGAACCTTTGGAATAATTTCATATACCAATTATATACTTGGGAAAACATATACGTCTAATCTCAAAATGTATTATCTTTCCTTTGTGCCTTTTTGCTTAGGCTGCAGGAGATTTTCTATACTCTTTTACTCTACCTACGTGGCATTTTTCTACTTTTGCCATCCTGCAGTTTAACATTTGGGATCAATTTTCATTTTTAGATTTGGGAACTCAAACTTCATATGTATGATTTGAGACAAGGCGACCAGTTTCCATGTTGCCAAGGTAGCAGCCTGTATATAGAGAAAGTTCAGGTCAGGTGGGAACTTAAGACAATGAGACTGGTGAGGAAATGGAGACAATGGGCCTCTCTGCAACATCTCAAGTGATTTCTTTCTTGTCTCTGATGACTGTCATGTGCAGTACAAAGGGTCAACAGCAAAACCCCCAAATATCACAGCACAAATTTGGATGATTCATCCTGCTTTTCGATGCTTAGCACGGAATTCTGACATCTTCTAATTAAAGAAACAAGTTAGGCATGACTTGACCCTCAGTTTGACATCCTCAAATTTAAAGCAATTCAATTCTCACTCCCACGCTCATGCTAATTTTCACCAGGAGAGATGATTTTTGACAGGCTTAGAAAGTCAGGTTAAGCTCATATAAGGAAAAATGTGTAAAACTCTCTTCTGAACTGAGATTTTCCTGCAACTGTGGGAATGGTGGATGTTGCCAGAGAATGCTGTGCAGTCAGATATGTAGGGCATGGGATGAAAGCCAGAAATGTGTGTCACCCTCTTTGCTCCCATCCTGCTAGACTTCCAATTGTTTGTGGCACTGAGTGGGGTTGGGGGGTGTTTCTGAGACATAGACTCTACTCCTATGAAACTAAAATGAGAATGGTACTTCGATTTATATTTGTACTTGTAATAGCTTGTCCATTGTTTCTTTAGACAATATCAAGGCCTTCTCTTTATATAGAATCTGTGCATAGTATCATCTTTTAAAATGCCTTTACAAATAAAACTCATTTAGAGAACTTGAGATGACCTCTCTCTGTTATTTAGGTGGGCTTTACATGTATGTAAAGATACTTTGTAAGTATCTTTACAAGAGATGGACTAGAGCAAGGATGACTACCTAGAGTCACTGTAAGCACCAAATGCATTCTACAAAGCTCAAGTCCAAGTGGACCAAGAACCTCCACAAAACCAGATACACTGAAACTAATAGAAGGGAAAGTGAGAAAGAACCTTGAACACATGGGCACAGGGGAAATTTTTCTCAACAAACACCAATGGCTTATGCTTTAAGATCAAGAATCTACAAACAGGACCTCATAAAATTGAAAAGCTTCTGTAAGGCAAAGGACACTGTCAATAGGACAAAGTGGACAAGATCTTTACCAACTCTACTTCCAATAGAGGGTAAATATCCAATATACACAAAGAACTCAAGTTAGACTCCAGAGAGCCAAACAGCCCTATTAAAATGGCATACAGAGCTAAACAGAGAGTTCTCAACTAAGGAATCTTGAATGGCTGAGAAGCACTTAAAGAAATGTCCAACATCCTTAGTCATTAGGGAAATGCAAATCAAAATGACCTGAGATTCCACCTCAAGCCAATCAGAACAGCTGAGATCAAAAATGCAGGTGACAGCAGATGCTGGCGAGGATGTGGAAGAAGAGGAAGCTTTTTCTTCAAAGGATGTGTCACTCTGCTAATTTCATGATGTCAGGCTTCACATTTCTCATGGCTTGAAAACAAGAACTACGGTTTAAGCCAGTGAGTTTACCTCAGTGGCCACAATGAAGAAACATGGTATTGCATGTATATTGTGAAATATGAATGATAAACAGCATGCAATCAGTTTGTAGAAGTTGTTATATCAAATTAGACAGTATGGGGGGAGGCTATATTTGGAAAGGAACCACTACATAGAGAAGAGTTTTCTATGGAGTTGTTACTTTCTTGCCTAACTTTCAGCTCTGTGTTACATTAGGTTGTTTATTGTTTTAGCTATAACTGAGAGTCCCTACATGACTGCCCAAAGGAGAGAACAACAAAGATGATAACAAGGAGCATCACAGTCTGGAAAAGGAGAAAGGTTATGAGGCTTCCACCGTATACAAAGAAATAAAGGTAACAAAATGCAGCTGGTGGCAACAGAGGTGATCTTCCCTCAGAAAGAGAACACCCTGAGAATGGACACATGATTAACATTTATGAACTCAACAGGTTACATCTAGGAACACACACACAAACACACACACACAGGTTTATACACATATGAAATATGAACAAATACATATGTACTAATGAGAAATGAGACCATATTAAGACAAGACAGGTGTCTTCAGAAAAGAATGGAAGGCGGGAAATGCAATAATTAAATTTCTGTCAGAAAAATAAACAACAAGATTTCTTTTGACAGTCATGAGGGGTGAGACAGAAAAGTGAAAATTTTCCTAAAAGCATAAACATATTAAGAGCATTGTATTCTGGTTCTGTTCTCTCTATGCATTTATCTCCCTTGTTCACGTTGCTTTAACAAACTGGAATGTTGCAAAGTGCCTAGGGACTATTGGGAGACTCAGGCTTCTGCCCACAGCTCTATAAACTGCTTTTCAATATGTACAGGCCCAGCATAGTAGGAAGTTCTGAAGTAAAAAAAGGAGCGTATAATGCAAAAGAAATATAAGAAATATAAGAATAATGCAATAACAAACTCTGATCTTCTTATCTGAAGAAAGGAACTGGGTAGACTGTTTGAAAATCTTAGATGGTGGGGCCGGCTGAGTTCTAAACCTTGATTTGCTTGGTGAACAAACTCCAAATTTAGACATTACCGATCTGGAGAATGGTAGGAGCTCATGAATATGATCAGATGTCATTTCTGTAACGATACCATATTTTATGACAAGGCTAAATACTACTTTCTTATGAAATTATGTTTAATCTTTCACTAAGTCAAATCATTCACAAAAATTACCTTGGTGGGCTGTAATAATCAGAGGAAGTCCCTTAATGAACAACTCCATCCTTAATGAAATTAAAGGACATCTGTGGGCTTTGAAGAGTGAGTTATATAAGCTGTCTATGTTGAAGGACATGACAGTGTGTTGATGGTACTCATAATCTGGGGGTTAGGCCAGGAGGTAGCTAATATATAGAAGGCACATATGAAGCAAATACATTTTAGCAACCTTGGAAACACTCTTCTTTACTTACTGAGATTAATACAGCCTCTTTTAGACAGTCCAATAAGGCTCTAATCAGAGTACATAGTCAAGCTATTTCTAGATTCCTGATGCTTGAAAACTATGACACACTACATATACACCACTTACTATGTCCAGATTTTGTTATGTGTGGTATAGCGATAGGAAAGTATGAAAGTAGTACACCAACTCTCATAAGGAATTTTCATTATGTATAATATCTCCAGCGGAAGGAGAAGCCCTTGGTCCTGCTAAACCTGGAACCCCCAGTGTAGGGGAATGTTGGGAGTGGGAAGTGGGGTAGTTGGGGGGACACCCTTATAAAAGAAGGGGAAGGAGATGGGATAGGGAACTTATGTCTGGGAAACCGGGAAAGGGAATAACATCTGAAATGTAAATAAAAAATAACCAATAAAATAATAAAATACAAAAAAGTAAAAATAAATAACTTCTCAGTGAAACTGGTGTTGAAAACTAATAGAGATCTTGAAGGGTTTGTAGTGATGAGGGAAATTAAGATCCTGGACTCAAAATTTTCTCAAATATTGACTACAAATATCCCTACTATAAATACTTTCTAGACATCCTTCACCTATGGACTGTGTTATTACTTAAACTACAAGCCAGAAAGTCTAAGCACTTTTACATTTTCCTTCATGTGCATTCACACACAAACACATACTTAGGTCACACATACACACATGGGGTCAGGTACAAATTAATTCAACAGATGCATATTATACACACATGCAATCATTCCCATGCACATAAAAATATGGAGAGTGTTGCATTAGCCTTACAGCATGCATTTCCTCCTGCATCACCTCTGTGAAAGCTGTCTTCCTTCCCATTTTCTTCCCATTACTCATCGGTTTGTAAAATATACTTATGGCCACGCACTCTCCCGTGGTTGTAGAGCAGCGTACTTTTATCACGTTTATCATATCATAAACTAGCATGATGACAGTACTTTAATGCTCACTGTTGCATTATTAATGGGGGACGGTTTGCCTTTCCAGAAGGTTCCTGAGTTTGTTGTGATTCACAGTCATTATAGCCAATAAATATGATGTGGGTCAGATTGCAAGTGCAAAGGGCTGGGTGAACTCTGAATGACTTAGATATGCTTTGAACTTTTTCCCTCATTAAGTCAAGATTCTGGTTCAAAAATTGTGACTTGTAGTTCTGAAGTAACTATTTTTAATTCCATAAATGGTTATTCTCACATAAGAGAAGAAAACTGATTTATTCAAGAGAATTTTACCTTGTAGCTTTTGTACTAACTCTCTAAAATATATTAGCTGAATTACACAATGACATAGTTTAAGGAGGGACTACTGGTTAAAAGTTCAGTGGGTAAATGAAAATTCAGATGATATATTTTTATATCTGACATATCAGTTTGTCAAGTTGAGTTCAAAATCTCTTCCATGGATTAAATTCATATTCATATATACTTATATATTGCAGTTTAAAAACATGTAACTCCTAATGGTAAATACAAATACATAAAGAGCATGAATAGAAATAATTTCAATGAGGAGGTTACAAAGCTCCCTTGACAAATACCTAATATTCAGTCATGTTATAAAATAACAAAAATTCAAGTCAAAGTTTACTATCAAAATTAGCAAATATTTCCAAAAACCAATCTTTATATGGAAATGATAAAATAATGAACCTGTCTAGAAAATATATATCAATGCACTTAAAAATACATTTTTGATGAAGTTGTATAATTTTTTGATTTTTGTAATCTCTAAAAGGCAACATAACATAGTTATAATCTCCAATAAAGAAAGTAGATAAATGCAAGGACATTTCATTCTCAATCAGCTTAGAAAAACTCTGCTTTAAATACTACACAATTTAATGCATACTATGTCATTTTAACAGCAATAATGGAAAGTCTTGCTATTTTATATTACATATACACTCAAGTAATGCTTATGCTTATATTCTGAGTTATGTTTTGCATTTATTTTTATGGGAATTAATTTGAATTATTTCTATGTATACACATAATACATGTCCATTATAGGAAACTTTGAAAGTATAGTCACAAATAAAAAGGTAGAGAAATCTCAATGTAATATTTTAACATTAAATTATCATTGAACTGTAGTGTATATATGTGCATGTGCAAATGACTGTCTATTTGTGTGTATTCCACTGATTTGTGAATATTCCATCTTTATTGTAGAATTTGTGAAATCAAAAGTGATTTCTGAATATTGCAGATAGGAGATAACAGAGCTCACTTAGACACACAGCATTTAGAAATTGTCTTGCTTAATATCAACTATATATTTCTTCTTTTTAAAATTTATGTATTCTACACTCATCTATTATATCCTGGTTGCAGTTTCCTGTCCTTCCACTACTCCTGGTCCCACAACACACCCTCTCCCCCAGATCCACTCCCCCCCTCTTCTCTTCAGAACAGAGCAGGCTGCCCAGGAATGTCAGCAGAATGTGGCATAACACGTTACAACTAAGACTAGGCACAAACACTCATATCAAGACTGGAAAAAGGCAACCCAGTAGGAGAAAAAGGGTCCCAAGAGCAGGTGAAAGAATCAGAGACACCCCCTATTCCCACTGTTAGGATCCCCGCAAGAATACCAAGCTATACAACCATAACATATACATGCAGAAGGCCTAGTGCAGACCCATGCAGGCTCCATAATTTTGCTTCATTCTCAGCCCTTATGAGACCAGCTTAGTCGACTCTGTACGGCATGTTTTCATGGAGTCCTTGACCTCGTTGACTCCTAAAAAATTCTTTCCTTCTCTTTTTCTGTGGGTTTCCCAGAGCTCAGTCTAATATTTTGTTGTAGTTCTTCACAAACATTCACATCAGTTGCTGGCTAAGCCCTGGGGCCAGATGAGTGTGGCAGATGCAGATACCCAGTATACTGAGAACTGCTTAGAATCTACTAGGGTGACTCTAGTGAAGACTCCAAGTAATGGGGGATAGGGAGCCTGACTGGCCATCTTCTGCTATCAGGTAAGGTTTTCACTGGTGGGACCAGGACACCAACTGAGCCACAAAACCTTATAATTTGTCCTGTCTGCAAGAAGTGCTGAGGTCTAGGTGGCACAGAATTAGCGAGAATGGCCAAAAATGACAGGTCAAATGTGAGGGCCATGTTACAAAAGGGAGCCCATGTCCTACACTACCTGAATGGCCAGACACAGGAGGCTGGATAGCCCACCTAAGATAGAACTGACTACAACCAGCTAAAACAAAACAAGACAAATGAAAAATAAAAACAAAGCAAAACCAAAATCAACCAACCAAACAAACAAATGAACAAACACAATATGAAATGATTCCAAATGATAATCTGTTACACTCTTAGACTGGTAACTAGCCCAATCAACAAGTAGACATTTAACTGATATACATAGAGACACATCTTTAGCTTTGTTTAAACAAGTCTTTTTCCAAAGTCCTGGAAGTAAATTCAAAGCAATTTTACTGGTTGATTTTGTGTGTTAACTTAACACAAGCTGGAGTTACCACAGAGAAAAGAGCCTCCCTTGAAGAAATGCCTCTATGAGATCCAGCTGTAAGGCATTTTCTCAGCGATCAAGAGTGGGAGGACCCATTGTGGGTGGTGCCATTCCTAGGCTGGTAGACTTGTGTCCTATAATAGAGCAAGCTGAGAAAGCCAGGGGAAGCAAACTAGTAAGTAACATCTCCCCATCAGCATCTGCATCAGCTCCTGCTTCCTGACCTGCTTGAGGTCCAGTCCTGACTTCCTTTTGGTGATGAACAGCAATGCAAATGTGAAGCGGAATGAACCCTTTCCTCCACAACTTGCTTTTCTTGGTCATGATGTTTTGTGCAGGAACATAAACCCTGACTAAGACAGACTGATAACAGCATAGTGAGATATTCCTGTGACAACCTGACCATGTTTTGGGGAAGACTATAGAAGGACTTTGGAACTTTGAGCTACAAGAGCCACTGTGATGTTAAGAGCTCTGTGAGATGTTCCATAGGAGCTTGGAAGATAATGTTGAGGACAGTGCAGACGATGGAGGTCTGGCTTGTTAAATTTCAGAGGAAAGATAAAATCTCTTATCAGGGTTGTTGCTATTTTGACTGTGAAGATTCTGTGGTTTTGCTTACCTGGGGCTGAAGAATCAGCTGTGATTAATGAGATACCAAAGCAATAAAGTGAAACCTTTGCATTACTGGGACTATTGATGCTGGTCAGCTGGAGCTAAGAAATTAGTGGTGATTAAGAAAAGACCAGCATCATGAGGTGAAATCTTCTGAGAAGTGTTTTCTGAGAGCACAAAGAAGCTGTGTTCAAGAGATAGCTAAGGTTAGACCTTGTGCTGCAGCTAGACTTGGTGATGTGTAAGAGTAATCCAGGTGGTACTGGTTTTGAAGGCATAAAGTGGCCATGAAGAGAAACTGAGGCTTGGCACTGTGAGAGGCCATGGAAGGCCACTGGTGAAGGTTCAGACTCAGTTCCAGTTGATGGCCAAGGAGAGAAGGGGTCATGTAAAGAATTTGAGGCTTGGCACCATGAAAAGAGCCTATGAGTGGCTGTTAGTTAAGCTTAGTTGCAGCAGTACTGTCTTAGTCAGGGTCTCTAATCCTGCACAACACATCATGGCCAAGAAGCAAGTTGGGGAGGAAAGGGTTTATTCCGCTTAGACATTCATATTGCTGTTCATCACCAAAGGAAGTCAGGACTGGAACTCAAGCAGGTCAGGAAGCAGGAGCTGATGCAGAGGCCATGGCAGAATGTTGCTGACTGGTTTGCTTCTCCTGGCTTGCTCAGTTTGCTCTCTTATAGAACCCAGGACCACCAGGCTAGGGACAGCACCACCCACAATGGGCTGGGTCCTCCCCTTGATCTCTAGTTGAGAAAATGCCTTACAGCTGGGTCTCATGGAGGCATTTTCTCAGTTGAAGCTCCTTTCTCTGTGATAACTCCAGCTGATATCAAGTTAACACACAAAACCAGCCAGTACAGGTACCATGGGTTGATCACCAAGAACAGCAGCATCAGTGGAATAGATCAGCCTGAGCTTAGAGTGCTACAGAGGGCAGAGGTGGAGAAGGGACAACAGCCCTTTGGAGGAGAACAGAAGAGCATGAGTGATCCTAATGGTCTGTCCCTGGGCTGGTGGTCCTGGGTTCTATAAGAGAGCAAGCTGAGCAAGCCAGGGGAAGCAAGCCAGTAGATAACATCTCCCCATGGACTCTGCATCAACTCTTGCTTCCTGACCTGTGTGAGTTCCAGTCCTGACTTCCTTTGGTGATCAACAGCAATGTGGAAGTGTAAGCTGAATAAACCCTTTCCTCCTCACCTTGCTTCTTGGTCATGATGTTTTGTGCAGGAACACAAACCTTGATTAAAACAGCAGTATTAGACATCATGAATATATATTTCAACAACACACTAACCCAGCCCAACCCCATAGCAAATGAGGGTGAATGTATGAAGTTGCTTCTATTTTTCTCCCATTTCCAAATATTGTAATTATAATTTGGATTTGTATGAAGAATTTCACTTAAATCTATTTTTATATTTAATTTTCCTGTATTTACTGATTTTAGGGTTTATAATCATATCTTTGTAAGTTTCTGTATATCCCACTAATGCTGGTTTTCAGAGATCAGTGGCCCTTACATTTCTGGAACTAGAGGATGTTATGGTTTGCTTTATGTGACTGCTCAGATTCAAGCCTTAGCCCTCTGAAAGAGCAATAATTATTCTTTCTTTAATATTTAATTTGGTTAAGAGTATAATTACATCTTTCCCCCTTTCCTTCCTCCACACATTCTTGTATAATCCCCCTCGCTCTTTTTTTATTTTTGTGATATCATTTTGTTATTACACACACACACACACACACACACACACGCACATGCACACACATGCATGTGTTTATGGAAGTTTAATGAAATAAAATTGTCTAAAGAGTTAAAATTTAACATATACTATTTTAGATCAATTAAATTAAAATTAAAGAGAAAAATAAAACAAAGAAAATCATATGTACACACACACACACAGGAATACATAAATACAACCTGATCAATCTGTATAATGTTATTGTACATAGGTTTTTCAGGGCTGAATTTTTTTTTTTTGCTAGTTTTTTTTTTTTTTATTAACTTGAGTATTTCTTATATACATTTCAAGTGTTATTCCCTTTCCCGGTTTCCGGGCAAACATCCCCCTCCCCCCTCCCCTTCCTTATGGGTGTTCCCCTCCCAACCCTCCCCCCATTGCCGCCCTCCCCCCATAGTCTAGTTCACTGGGGGTTCAGTCTTAGCAGGACCCAGGGCTTCCCCTTCCACTGGTGCTCTTACTAGGATATTCATTGCTACCTATGGGGTCAGAGTCCAGGGTCAGTCCATGTATAGTATTTAGGTAGTGGCTTAGTCCCTGGAAGCTCTGGTTGCTTGACATTGTTGTACTTTTGGGGTCTCGAGTCCCTTCAAGCTCTTCCAGTTCTTTCTCTGATTCCTTCAACGGGGGACCTATTCTCAGTTCAGTGGTTTGCTGCTGGCATTCGCCTCTGTATTTGCTGTATTCTGGCTGTGTCTCTCAGGAGCGATCTACATCCGGCTCCTGTCGGTCTGCACTTCTTTGCTTCATCCATCTTGTCTAATTGGGTGGCTGTATATGTATGGGCCACATGTGGGGCAGGCTCTGAATGGGTGTTCCTTCAGTCTCTGTTTTAATCTTTGCCTCTCCTTTCCCTGCCGAGGGTATTCTTTTTCCTCATTTAAAGAAGGAGTGAAGCATTCACATTTTGATCATCCGTCTTGAGTTTGTTTGTTCTAGGGATCTAGGGTAATTCAAGCATTTGGGCTAATAGCCACTTATCAATGAGTGCATACCATGTATGTCTTTCTGTGATTGGGTTAGCTCACTCAGGATGATATTTTCCAGTTCCAACCATTTGCCTACGAATTTCATAAGCTCGTTGTTTTTGATAGCTGAGTAATATTCCATTGTGTAGATGTACCACATTTTCTGTATCCATTCCTCTGTTGAAGGGCATCTGGGTTCTTTCCAGTTTCTGGCTATTATAAATAAGACTGCGATGAACATAGTGGAGCACGTGTCTCTTTTATATGTTGAGGCATCTTTTGGGTATATGCCCAAGAGAGGTATAGCTGGATCCTCAGGCAGTTCAATGTCCAATTTTCTGAGGAACCTCCAGACTGATTTCCAGAATGGTTTTACCAGTCTGCAATCCCACCAACAATGGAGGAGTGTTCCTCTTTCTCCACATCCTCGCCAGCATCTGCTGTCACCTGAGTCTTTGATCTTAGCCATTCTCACTGGTGTGAGGTGAAATCTCAGGGTTGTTTTGATTTGCATTTCCCTTATGACTAAAGATGTTGAACATTTCTTTAGGTGTTTCTCAGCCATTCGGCATTCCTCAGCTGTGAATTCTTTGTTTAGCTCTGAACCCCATTTTTTAATAGGGTTATTTGTTTCCCTGCGGTCTAACTTCTTGAGTTCTTTGTATATTTTGGATATAAGGCCTCTATCTGTTGTAGGATTGGTAAAGATCTTTTCCCAATCTGTTGGTTGCCGTTTTGTCCTAACCACAGTGTCCTTTGCCTTACAGAAGCTTTGCAGTTTTATGAGATCCCATTTGTCGATTCTTGATCTTAGAGCGTAAGCCATTGGTGTTTTGTTCAGGAAATTTTTTCCAGTGCCCATGTGTTCCAGATGCTTCCCTAGTTTTTCTTCTATTAGTTTGAGTGTGTCTGGTTTGATGTGGAGGTCCTTGATCCACTTGGACTTAAGCTTTGTACAGGGTGATAAGGATGGATCGATCTGCATTCTTCTACATGTTGCCCTCCAGTTGAACCAGCATCATTTGCTGAAGATGCTATCTTTTTTCCATTGGATGGTTTTGGCTCCTTTGTCAAAAATCAAGTGACCATAGGTGTGTGGGTTCATTTCTGGGTCTTCAATTCTATTCCATTGGTCTATCTGTCTGTCTCTGTACCAATACCATGCAGTTTTTATCACTATTGCTCTGTAATACTGCTTGAGTTCAGGGATAGTGATTCCAGGGCTGAATTTTAAGTATTAAGAAAACTATTGATACTCTTCCCTGAGGAAGATTCTGTCTCCTGCTCCCAGCATTCCTTAGTTGCCTGTAGTTCTTTCTGATGAGTCAGTGCCTCATAAAATCTTCTGACCCTGGTAATGGGTCTATGTTCTTGACTCTTCTCAGCTCATCTTTATGTTGTGACTTTATAGGTGTAACTTCTCGTGTTTATAGGAGACACATTCTCATACAGAGCCCCCTGTTCCTCTGGCTCTTGGAGTCTTTCTGCCTCCCTCCCTCCACAATGCACCCTGAACCTTAGGTGTAGATGTGTTTTCTAGACTTATCAATTATCATTGGGACCTTCGACTATGCTTTTGGTTAGGTTTGGTTTTCCGAAATGGTCTCTGTATGTTGCAAAGACGACTTTCCTTTATGAGAGGTATGAACTAAATTTTTCCCTGGGTATGAAAAAAGAACGTTTACAATTTGGTTAGGAGTTTTGCAGTTTAGTCAAATGGTGATACTAGGTTCTCCTCTAACATACATGACTCCACTAGTTCTAGTTACTTGGCTAAGTTTCTAGTAGCAGGAATGGATTCCATCTTGCTGAGTAAGTCTTAAGTCCAATTAGGTAACGATTAGTTACAGTCAATGTATGTGCGCCACTTCTGAATTCTCAAAATTGTTATGGCCTTCACTACTGTGTGGTTCCTACGTGTCCTCACTGGGTAAGAGTGTGAGCTGCATTCCTCCTTTGGGAGATTGTGTGATGCCTTCTAGGCCAAGGAAATACTCTTACTCACCCAGCTGTCCTTCCAGCCCCCCATTTAAATGATAACTATGGATGCTTTCAATAAAAAAAAAGAACTTTCTTCTCTTTTCCTAAGCTTTCTTTGCTCCTCATTCTTTCTTTTATCTTCTTCTTCCCCATTCACTGTATACTAGTATTAACCTTTTGTTTTGATAATTTATTAAAGCTTCCATACTTTTTAAAGTTTATTGACTTTGAGGTATAATTATATATACCTTATGAATTTATAAACTATAGTTTATCATTGATCATTTTTTTATCTTTATTAACTTGAGTATTTCTTATTTACATTTTGATTGTCGTTCCCTTTCCTGGTTTCAGGGCCAACATCCCCCTAACCCCTCCCCTGTCCTACTCTATGGGTGTTCCCCTCCCCATTCTACCCCCATTTCTGCCTTCCCCCTAACAATCATGTTCACTGGGGGTTCAGTCTTGGCAGGACCAAGGGCCTCCCCTTCCACCGGTGCTCTTACTGGGCTATTCATTGCTACCTATGAGGTTGGAGCCCAGGGTCAGTCCATGTATAGTCTTTGGGTAGTGGCTTAGTCCCTGGAAGCTCTGGTTGGTCCGCATTGTTGTTCATATGGGATCTCAAGCCCCTTCAAGCTCCTTCAGTCCTTTCTCTGAATCCTTCAACGGGGGTCCCATTCTCAGTTCAGTGGTTTGCTGCTGGCATTTGCCTATGTATTTGCAGTATTCTGGCTGTGTCTCTCAGGAGAGATCTACATCTGGTTCCTGTCGGCCTGCACTTCTTTGCTTCATCCATCTTATCTAGTTTGGTGGCTGTATATGTATGGGCCACATGTGAAGCATTCACATTTTGGTCATCCTTCTTGAGATTCATGTGTTCTGTGCATCTAGGGTAATTCGAGCATTTGGGCTAATATCCACTTAGCAATGAGTGCATACCATGTGTGTTTTGCTGTGATTGGGTTACCTCACTAAGGATGATATTTTCCAGTTCCATCCATTTTTCTACGAATTTCATAAAGTCATTGTTTTTGATAGCTGAGTAATATTCCATTGTGTAGATGTACCACATTTTCTGTATCCATTCCTCTGTTGAAGGGCATCTGGGTTCTTTCCAGCTTCTGGCTATTATAAATAAGGCTGCTATGAACACAGTGGAGCATGTGTCTTTGTTATATGTTGGGGCATCTTTTGGGTATATGCCCAAGAGAGGTATAGCTGGGTCCTCAGGTAGTTCAATTTTCTGAAGAACCTCCAGACCGATTTTCAGAATGGATGTACCAGTCTGCAATCCCACCAACAATGGAAGAGTGTTCCTCTTTCTCCACATCCTCGCCAGCATCTGCTGTCACCTTAGTTTTTGATCTTAGTCATTCTTACTGGTCTGAGGTGCAATCTCAGGGTTGTTTTGATTTGCATTTCCCTTATGACTAAAGATGTTGAACATTTCTTTAGGTGTTTCTCAGCCATTCGGCATTCCTCAGCTGTGAATTCTTTGCTTAGCTCTGAACCCCATTTTTAATAGGGTTATTTGTCTCCCTGCGGTCTAACTTCTTGAGTTCTTTGTATATTTTGGATATAAGCCTTCTGTCAGTTGTAGGATTGGTAAAGATCTTTTCCCAATCTGTTGGTTGCTGTTTTGTCCTAACAACAGTGTCCTTTGCCTTACAGAAGCTTTGCAGTTTTATGAAATCCCATTTGTCAATTCTTGATCTTAGAGCATAAGCCATTGGTGTTTTGTTCAGGAAATTTTCTTTGCTTCCCCACTTTTTCTTCTGTTAGTTTGAGTGTATCTGGTTTGATGTGGAGGTCCTTGATGATCATTCTTTTTTTTTTTTGTTGTTGTTGTTTATAATGAAATTAGTCTTATAGTTGTAAATAGAAATCTACAAAAATGATTTGAAAATAGCTTAAGTATTAGCTACTTGCTTTAACAATTACTTAAGTAAAACTTAAATTTTCAATTCAGAGGACATATGGAATATTAAACAAATTTATGTTACATTCATCAGCAACCATCTATTTAAACAATAAAGGAATTAAATTTTAAACTTACCAAATGGTCATTTGGTAGGAGGAAGATCCAATACGTATGAAATCACTGGCTTCATGAATTTTAATTACAGAGAATGTGCTAGAAGACATCCAGGCTAATTTTAAACACCACGACAACAAAGCTTCTAAAACTATCATTCAAGGTTGTTGGATCTAGAAAAGAGAATGAATGTTTAAATCTAATTAGGACTTGAGCCCACCAAGATCTCCTAAGGATTTTCTGGTTGAGATGAACATCAGATATATGTTTATATCCATTCAAATTTATAGTATCTCACTTCCTCTTTATTGGGTAGTACTTGTCTGAGAAATTATTTGTAGGATATAGGATAATAAAAATGCCAAGGGTAGGTAGATTGAGTGGATGATTGTTGTCCTTCCTCGGCCCTCATCTGTGAGGTGTATGTGCAAACCCATGGGAGTTTATTAACTTCTACAGACCTCGTGAGGTCAGAGGTTGGTGATGGGATCTGTTTTTCAAGCTCTCATTTATATTTGGCTGTTCTGGTATTTGCTATGTAGTTGGGGTGACTTCTAACTCATAGAAATCCTCCTGCCTCTGCTTCTCCACTGATGGGTTTAAAAGCTTGTGTTACCATGCCCAGGTTTGTTTGTCTTATTTTTCACACAGTCTCTTAGTGAATTTAAAGTTTGCCATTTTGCCTGGACATGATGGTCAGTGAACGCCTTTGTTCTCTCTTGTGTGTACCTAGTATATGTGTGTTGCAGAGATATTTCAAAATATATGTTTTTCCATGAGTGATGGGTACCTTTGAAACTTCAAAAACAAGAAATTCTATTTTTTCTAAACAATAGGGCTGATTTTATAGAGAACGTTTTTCCGGAAATGAATCACATAATACACAAGCCCACATATATCTAAAATTAACAGATCATAATTAAGAGTATTAAACTTGTCCTGAATAAGAATTTAGTTCTTAGAAACTGCTTTATCAAACACTAAATTTAATTATAAAGTGGTTTTCAAATTTTATGAGCTCTAATTTTTCTGTGCACGTGAACTATAGTGCTAACTTACAATAAAGCAGGAGGAGAGTGTGAGTTGGTCCATCAGCATCAAACAGTGGACTAAGTGTATGTTGGAAATTGTTTTATTTTACTCGTACCATTACATCACGTTCTAAAAGCAAGATAATCAGGACATGAACACAAAGAAGTAAATAGAGACATCCATAAACATATAAAAATCAAAACCCTGAACGCACACAGTTTCACCTAAGAGATATTGAGCTTGTACTTCGTGTGTGTAGAATGTATGCTACATGGGAAACAATATAGAAAAGGAAGGAAGGAGTAGAAAATAGATGTTGGGTAGTTAAACTGATATAAAGCCCTGGATTAGTCACTGTCCAACATTTTCAGGGCTTCATTCTAACAATGAATGCAAGTTAACACTTGCCTCTTAGCATGCCTAAATTTTAAATGACTGGCCATAGCAAGTGTTGATAGTGAAATAAAGGATTAGAACCTTCACACATAAGGCAGTAGGATGTAAAATGTAAAAATGGCCTTGGGATGAAGTTTAGCATTTTAATAAGTAGGTATTCATACACCTTGGAGGGGGTCATGACATTAAACTGCTAGATCATTTACCAAAAGGTAAATAGCACATTTTTATACAGGGGAAAGTTGTTATGAGACATATGGGTGGTTATAGAGGAAGCAAGTTTCTTATTCACGGTTGCCACTATCTAGAGAAAACTGTAACACGAATTTCACAGAAAAACATTCAATTTTAAAAAGGAGGAATGTTTTCCTGTAGTGGCTGGTTTTGTGTGTCAGCTTTGACACAAGCTCATCACAAGTCATGACACAAGTCATCAGAGAAGGAGCCTCAGTTAAGGAAATGCCTCCAAGAGATCCAGCTGTGAAACATTTTTCTCAATTAATGATCAGTGGGGGAAGGTCAGTTCCATTGTGCATGACAATCCCTGGCTTGGGAATCCTGGGTTCTTACAGGAAAGGAGGGTGTGAAGCCATGTGAAGCAGCAGGGTAAGCAGCATCCCTCCATGACCTCTGTGTCAGCTCCTGCCTCTAGGATCCTGCCCTCTTTGTGTTCCTGTTCTTACGTCCTTAAGGTGATGAACAGCAATGTGGACTTGTAAGCCAAATGATCCCTTTCCTCTCCATCGGGCTTTATTTTCATGGTATTATGTTGCAGCAACAGAAACCCTAAGACAATTATGTAATTTATTTCATTAAAATTTGGTGATGATAATGATTAGATTCAGAATAAGATTGTTAGAAGGGGCAGAGTTAAACTTCAATTCTTCATTTCTGAGCATCATGGACAACCTGACAGTCAGTTAAAAACTGTGTTACTTCTGTGGAATGTGGAAGACTTGTGGCTAACAATCTTAAAATTCAGATGCATGCTCTTTCCCCCCTTCCTCTTCAGCTCTTGGAAAATAACTTTTCAGTATAAAACTTTCCTCTGAAAGGAGATTCCCATAAACATATAATTTGTAGAGAATAGCATGGGCTAAATCAGATCTGGAACATTGGATAATTGCTCTGTGCTAAACATTATGCTAGTTGGGCTATGGATTTGTCTAACCACTAATTTCAATTTTAGCTTTGCCCAACACTGAGGCTTACAATGAGCCATAGTGGAATTTTTTTTTAATGTCTCAAAATTTTCTGCTCTTCCCTAGATAGCTGATACCTCATTCAACCTCAAGGTTAAGGGGAAGAAAGGATGGGAATACATGTGAACTCATTGCACAGCCTAACTTGACAAAGTGCGTTAGTGGTGATAGTGCTCACTGTTTACAAACATTTCATCTGATGACTTCATTACGTGAATTTCAGTTTTCCCAGTACTTAAACAACTTTAACTCAATAAGGATTTTCATTAGTTATATTTATACTCACTATGAAAAAGTAAATAACTCAAGCTCTTACCACCAAAATTTCAGCACGGAAACACCAATATCAGTACAGCCATTCCTTAAAAATTCACTTTTCCCAGTTGACCATTTGTGTGTTATGATGTTTACATATGTCCCATGACAGGGAGAAATATGTTTCTGGTAGGCATGAACATATAAATGTAAATGTTGTTTGCCAACTCTTAAGACCTGGAAGATTAGTCTAGCTGTTCTAATCCTAAATGCTACAAAGAAAATAACTAGCTATGTATAGAGAAAGCAGTCACAAATAACCCCTGAAAAACCTAAAATTTTATAATAGTTATCCAGTTGCATTAGTCAATCCATATGTGTTTGAGATCATATATGATACCTTAGGAAAACACTATAGCCACAGTGGCAAACCAAGAAAACTAAAGCATTCTTCTAAGGTGCTTATTTTAATCTAATGGGAGTGGTTATAAAGAGACATGGATAATATATAGTATGACAAACAGAGTGAAAGCAATGGAGGCGTCAAGTGGAAAAGATAAAAGGCAACTGCAGGCCAGGGAGCCATGTCTTCATCTGTGTGGAGAACCCAGAAGTAAAGAGAAAGGCTAATGTCAGAGCTTTGACAATCATGACAAGTAAGAGAACAGCAAAACATGCCCAGACTGACATCTGTGTGGGATCGGGAAATCAAGGTCAGACAGATTACACTCTCAGATTCATGACGTGCTAAAGTATCCTAAAAAGAGTATTGTTTCCTAACTTCGGGTTTTGTTAAAAGGAAGCCCATTGAAAGTACGGAATGCTTTTCATCTTTCCTAAGAAGATACTCCTGTGTTCTTTAAGATTCCTACACATTCTCCTGCAAAGTCTCATCACAGGACACAGTATTAGCTTATATCGGAATACATATTTCCAAGATCAATTGTACGTGTCTTCTGGATAGCTTTTCCCTACTTAATTGATTTTGAAGATTTACTTCATTAGTAGAATAGTCAACTCAAGCACAGATGCCATCGAAGGTGGAACCAGGAAATGCAGATCTGAGTACCACACCATTCTCTTGATTACATGCAGTTCCTAAGATGTCTAAGCGACATCATCCCTATCTAAAGTCGGGTACACTAAAGGCAGCCTTGCCTATTTTCTTCAATGATTATACCTTATCGAGTGTGGTGGTTTGAATAATGCTTGGCACTATCAGAAAGTATGGCCCCATTTAAGTAGGTATGGCTTTGTTAGAGGAAACATGACACTGCGGGGGTCGCCTTTGAGACCCTCCTTCTAGCCACGAGGAAGCCAGTATTCTCCTGCTTGCCTTCAGAACAAGATGTAAAACTCTCAGCTCCTCCAGCACCATGCCTGTCTGGATGCTGCCATGCTTCCTGCCATGATGATAATGGGCTGAACCTCTGAACCTGTAAGGTAGCCCCAATTAAATGTTATCCTGTATAAGAGTTGCATTGCTTGTCTCTGCACCACAATGGAAACCCTAACCGAGACAGTAAATTATCTGGAGCAGAGTTAATCATCAGTGTGATCTTACTTTAAAAATACGTCCTCAAATTAATTGAAATTATAAAAATAATTTAAAACAGCAGCTAATTTTACTATATAAATGAGAAAATTACCTAATTTACTCATTATACTTGCAGAATCAGTGTTAAACAGTTTGATCTCAATATTAAGCTGAGAAAAAAGTGTGACTTTTTTTATTATTCTTCTCCTAAGTTAAGATTATTAACCTAAAAGTTAAAAAAATACAAAAATAATTATGTTAACATCATATATTTTGATTCTATATTTCCTTCCTTTTCAGTCATCTCCTGATTATTACCTACTGGGATAATTTGAATGAAAATGGCCTCTAGGGTTATAGGGAGTGGCTCTGTTAAAAGGTGTGGCCTTGTAGTAGGTGTGGAATTGTTGGAGGAAGCGTGTTGTCACTGGGAAGGGGGGGGGGTGTCATTGAGGTCTCAGATGCTCAATCTAGGCCCAGTGTGGCATTCCCTTCCAGCTATCTGCTGATTGAGATGTAGCATTCTCAGCTAATTCTTCACCATCACATCTCCCTGCACATCGCCATGATTCCCACCATGGCAATAATGGATTAAACCTCTAAAGTGTGAAGCCAGTCCCAATAAAATGTTTTCCTTTATAAGAGTTGTCGTGCACATGGTTTTTCTTCACAGCAATAAAACCCTAAGTAAGATAACCCCAAACATAATGTCAATATTACATTAAGACTTAGTTATCCCTAATCATTGCTGCTTATGTATTGTGTGGTAAGCAGTTAAATCATATTATATAAATAATTTTGTCTTCTCTTAATATGTCTGAAAAACATTTAAGATGAGCTATCTATCTATAATTTTGAGTTAAAAACCTTCCCTCAAGGCAATTGTTATAAATTATTTTAACCTAGTAAAATTTGTCAGCCATACACTGTCATAATTAATTTTGGTATAAAGAAGCACAATGACCATGGCAATTTTTGGAAGAAAGAGTTTATTGGGGTAAACAGTTCTACAGTATTAGAGTCCATGAAAATTGTGGCAGGAAGCATGACAGTAGGCAGGCAGGTGTTGTTCTTGAGGAGTATCTGAGAGGTTATATCCTTATGTATAAGTTGGAGATAGAGAGAGCTAATTGGAAATCCTATGGGCTTTTGAAACCTTAACGTTCACCCCAGTCACATACCTCTTCCAGCAAGAGCACACCTTCAATCCTTCCCATATATATCCAGCAACTGGGGACCAAGCAAATATATGAGAATACATTCTCTTTCAGAAAATCACAGTCTACTCTGTGACCCTGATTGACTTGTGGCCATATCATAATACAAAATGCATTAGTCCAATTAAAAATCCTCATATTCTTTGACAGCTCAACAAACCGTTTTATAAAGTCCAAAGTCTTTTTTGAGACTCAAGGTTATCTCTTAGCTGTGACCCCCCCTGTAAAATCAGAAAAGAAAATACATGCTTTCAACATACAATGGCACGAATAATATATTAGCGTCCCACAATGGAGGAACTGGGAAATAATGAGGAAATATTGGACCTGCAAAAAATCAAACAGGATGAAGGCCAAATCTTGTTTTTCATGTTTGAGAGCAAAGAGCTTAGATGTCTCAATACTTCCAGATTTGTTGACTACAACACCTCTCCCTCCCCCCACCTCTCTCTCTCTCTCTCTCTCTCTCTCTCTCTCTCTCTCTCTCTCTCTCTCTCAGTTTGGTTCCACTCCCTATTTACAGCTGTCATTAGCTCTAGTGTCTCCAACATACTCCAGGCTTAATTACACAGCTTGAAGCAAATGGGCTATTTGGGAGCCCATTCCAGGCCTGTCCTATACCTGGTCAGAGCAGCTTTTCTTAACTGTGAAGGAAGACTCCATAGCTCTTTACTCCAGCACTCATTTTACTCAAAGCCAGAACCATCTAACCAGTGTTGCCCAACTCTAATGTCTAGTCATGATGTAAACTGACCCCTCGGTGAATTGCATCTGTATAAGTTTTATACCCTTACTTTCCTTTGCTGAATATTCTTTCATTTGTTTTAGGAGCAGAAGGTTCCTTACGCATCTCCTTTTTAAAAATTCAGAATTTAAGCTCCAGGCGTCTTGTCCTGAAGGCAAGAATTCCTTTATTCTATTCTACGTCAAACCGTTCTGTAGATTTCTCATATCTGAGAATAAGCCTTGTTCTCCTCGTGTTCTATCTCTCCTCTAATTGTGCGTTTTGTGTTTCTTTTGCCAGCTTGTTCCTTTTCATTGTAGATCTGCATAAGAGTGATTACTAATAGCCAAACAACAAAGCCAAGATCAGCTGTCTTGAAATTTCCTCTGCCAAAGAAATTAGTTCCAAATCTCTTCGATTTAGCCTCATATGGATTCTTAGGACAAGGGAGGAAGGCAGACACATTATTGTCAGAACATCACAAGAATGCCTTTTGACCCAGAAGCTAATGTTGTTTCCCTCTGAAACCTCTTTAGTTGAGCCCCCATAATCTACATTGCTATCAGCATGACTGCCTTCCAAGCTTCTATTTGGATAGTCCAGTAATCCTTGCTACATCAGTCAATATCATTAGCTGCTTTTCTAGTCCATAGTTCCAAAGTCATCTGTGTTCCTCCAAACACCAGGTATGCCCCAAGAGTATTCCACTTCCTGGTGCCAAATTTGTCTTAGTTGCTTTTTTATTGTTGTAAAATGACACCATGGACAAGGCAACTCATAAAAGAAAAGTTTACTGTGCCTTACAGTTTCAGATGGTGAGAACATGAACATGACAGGGAGGATAGAATCAGGTGGGCAGGCAGGCAGGCAGGCAGGCAGGCAGGCAGGCAAGCAAGCATGGTGCTCTATCAGTAGTGGATTGATTATATCATTAGGTACAATAGGAGGCAGAGAAAGCTAATTGATAATTGTTTGGAATTTTGAAAATTCAAAGCCCATCCTTAATGACATACCTCTTTCAGCAAAGCTAGACCTCATAATCTTTCCCAAACATTTCCACTAAGTACAGACAATGTATTCAAATAGATGAGCAGGGGTTGGGGATTTAGCTCAGTGGTAGAGCGCTTGCCTAGGAAGCACAAGGCCTTGGGTTCGGTCCCCAGCTCTGAAAAAAAAAGAACCAAAAGAAAAAAAAAAAAAAACCTCTCAAATAGATGAGCATATGACAATCATTCTCATTTAGATCACTACACCAGTTCTCTTCATATTAGTCCTTTCTTTTCATCCATAGCCACTTTTCCTTCATGCTACTCTGTCAATGCCCTATGCTATACTGGTGAATTTTCAGTTCTTTCTTAAAGTCGTTAGTTTTGACTAACAAATTTTTATTTTCTGAGTTTTGTACTAATAGTGATTACCCTAAAATAAAGATAAAACTATAAAACTGAAGCCTAGAAAAATGAAATAATTCTGACAAATGCCAGACCAAAATATATTTGAAATATCAAGCTATAATGAATGTTTTGATTGACTTTTATATTGTTTATTTGTTACATGAGTTTATATTTCCACAGTATAAAATAAAGGAAGAATGGTACAATTATTTTGTATCCAAGAGATCCTTTCTAAGATAGGTGGAGATAAAATTATTGTTGTCTGATTGAATAATTGCCTACCTGGCTACTCTGGAGTTATGTGTTCACTTATATAGTCTATATTATTGATATATACTCTGTAAAGGGAATACTATGATATATTATCATTTTAGCTTTATTATAAATCCTTAGCATTGTGAAAGTGTATCTGAAGTTGAAGCCACATATTCTATATCAGTTTCTTTTCATGGAAATTCATTAAAAAAACTATGTTGTCAAATTTAATATAAAACAGCACAATAATGATAATGATAATATGGTTATCTTTAAAATGGTCTTGTCTGGCACACCCACACTAAATATCCTTTATTGTCCCATCACAGAATCACTGTAATTCTAAAATTAAAAATTGTTATACCTATCTTAGTATGCCATATACATACATACATACATACATACATACATACATACATACATGCATACATGGCAGGGAGAGGGGAAAAGGGGAGGAAGAAAAAGAGAGGAAGAAAGAGAGATATAGACAAAGAGTGTGTGAGAGAGATCTTTGCATTCTCATCTTATCATAATATACAGTATATAAAGTATATAAAGTATAAAGTATATAAAGAAAACTTTCTTTAAAGTTTTTACTGTTCATTGATGACAAATTGACTTATATATTAACCATGTGTTCTGTAGAGAATTTTTTAAAAAGTATGGAATCTACATCCTGTGTAAAGTATGGTATGGTGGCTATACTTTGGGAGACACTATCTGAGAGAGAAAAGAAAATCATAAGTTATAAACATAGAGGTTATGATCAGGGTCTGAAGTAATAAATACATCAGGAGCACTGAGAAGAGCACCATTCTGATAGTGTAAGGTCCTGAAGAGACTTCAGAGAAACAAGTATAGAACCAGGCATTGGTTTTAAGACATCATAGTTTTCCATGAAGAACTGAATAATTTGGGTATAAAATATAAAGACTTTTCTTATGATACTAGAGAAACTTAAAAACTCTATCTGAATTTTGACAATTATTTTGTGATATTAAAATATATTAAGCAGCTATCATCATACATGAAATATTAAGCTGAACCTATATTTCTATTCCTGTGACTTTTGCATGCCTCACTCTCATACATTCTTTCAGTGAATCATCAATTCCGATGATTATTTATTTTCTTAGCAGGTACACATAAAAGGATCTTAAATTGAGATTTAATTTAGAACAACATTTGGTTTGCTGTATAATCATGTACATTCCATTTTATGTTTTAGAAACTATTGTTCTTAAAAGAAATCAAAATCTTCCACTGAACATCAAATGTATCCACATCTCAGAACATTTACAGACAGCTTTTATTGTTTATAAAAGCACAAAATCAGCACCATCTTATAAAATAAACCACATTTATACGTAGTTTGCTTATCAACATGTTGGTTTCTGAACAATCTAACCAGTTTTGTTAGACTGTAAAAGATTACAATATACTTTACTCTAGCTTTTATTCATATTATTCATATAATTTTCTCATTTATTTAATATTTACAAAAAGCTACTCTTAGGAATTGTAATACTACACTTGAGGATTTGCTAATAGCGACAATTGGACAAATATTCTATATTATGTCATATTTAAGTAGGAAATTGAGTTGAAATAAAGTTTTTTATTGTTAAAGTTCTTTTCTATTTCTAATACGGACAAATTTTTAAAGGGAAAAATTCTGAACCTGTGCCGTGAATATGTTTTAAATAAATATCTGTCTCCTATTATGTGCTGTATTATTAGAAAGAAAACAACAACATCCTTCACTTTTGTGTTTCAAATTCAGGTCAGGGGGAACTCTTAACATAGCTCGATTCTATAAAAATATAACAATGGAAATGATAAAAGCTACCAAGGGCTTGAGAAGCTGCCATGCCATCAGATGCTATTCTGTGAAGAACGTTGGCTAAATGTTAAAGACTGGAAATTTGAAAGTAAACTTTCACTTAGCAATGTCTTTTGATAGCTGCCTACACTATGCAACACGCTGCTCAAGTAAGATAAGGAGGAGTTGCTTCTCATGATGTGGGAGAAGGTTTTATTGTCACTCTAATTAATTAATTAATGTGCTTATCATAAATTGAACCAAGTAGACTTTCTGACTAAAATTGTTAACTGTAGCTATTTGTAATCCTTAGTACCAAATTTTCAGCCTTGATATATTTCAAAGCTCTCTTTTGGTAGAAGGCGAGGAGGCTGATGTTCTTGGTAAAGGAAACTTTTGTATAATGGAAAGATCAAATTGAAAAGATAACCTTGAGTTAAAGGAGAGTCAGCAGGAATGGAGCCTTGTGTCCTCATAAAAAGAGCATGCTAGTCAGCATGTTGTCCGAATACATGAAAATTACTCCACTATGTTCATAGCAGCCTTATTTGAATAGCCAGAAGCTGGAAAGAACCCAGTTGTCCCTCAACTGAAGAATACATAACAGAAAATATGGTTCATTTACACAGTGGAAGACCATTCAGCTATTAAAAATGGGGACATCATGAATTTTGCAGGCGAATGGATGGAAGTAGAACATATGGTCCTGAGTGAGGTAGCCCAGACTGAAAAGGACATGCATGGTGTGTACTCGCCCGTAAGTAGATGTTAGCCTCCAAGTTCAGAATACCCATGATACAACTCACTGACCATATGAAGTTTAATAAGAAGGAAGGCCCAAGTGTAGATACCTCAATCCCACTTAGGAGGGGAAGGAAATACTCACAGGAGGCAGAGGGAGGGAGGGACTTGGGTGGGAGAGGGGAGGGGAGGGAAAAGGGGCGCAGGACCAGGAATGGAGGGAGACAGGAGAGAAGTCCAGAGAGCAAGGAGAATGAATGGAAATATGCTGCAGTGGGGTGGTGCTGGGGGAAGGGGGCAGGTCTAGAAAGTCCCAGAGACCTTGGAAGTTGAGATGCTCTCAGGACTCAGTGGGGATAACCTTATCTGAAATGCCCAACAGCGGGGAAATGGAACAGGAAGAGACCACCTCCAGTAGATAGACATGGCCCCCAGTTGACGCATGGGGCCACCCACCCACCTTCAATATTTTTTTCTTTTTTTTTAAACCCAGAAATTTTCCTGTCTAAAGGAAATGCAGGGACAAAAATAAAGCAGAGACTGAAGGAGAGGCCATCAGTGACTGGCCCAATTTGGGATCTATTCCATGCACAGGCACCAAACCTTAATACTCTTACTGATGCCATGTTGTGCTTTCAGACAGACGCCCAACGTGACTGTTCTCTGAGGTCTGGGATCCCTGTGGCAAAGTTAGGGGAAGGACTGAAGGAGCTGAAGGGGATGGCAACCCCACAGGAAGAGCAACAGTATCAACTAACCTGGACCCCTCAGACCTCCCAGAGATTAAACCACGAACCAAAGAGCATCCATGCACTGGTCTGTGGTCCCTGGCACATATGTAGCAGAGGACTGCCTTGTCTGGCCTCAGTGGGCGAGGATGTGTATAATCCTGTAGAAACTTAATGCCGCAGGGAAGAGAAATGCTGGTGCAGTTGAGGTGGTGGTGGTGGGGTGCATAGGGGAGCACCCTCTTGGAAGCAAAGGAGAGATAAGAAGGGATGAAGAACTCAGGGCAGGGAGGCTGGGAAGGGGGGCAATATTTGAAATGTAAATAAGTAAAATAATTTAATAAAAACATGGGGAGGTGAATGACATTTGGAGGTGTCTTTCTCACCTCTGAGCAGACCAAGCCTGTTCCCCAACAGGACTGGACTCTCCTTTCTCACACCAGTGATCCCCAATGAATGTCGGGAGTCCATGCCTATTAAAAAACAAAGGAAAAGAAAAGGAGGCAATTATGAGCTTCACTACAACCAAGTTTGGCCCTATGTTTGTTAATGTCCTATGTAGCTGTAGACTTAACTGCAGACTAAGACATTTTAGCTTGTAAGATCTAGAAAATTAAGCACATACCTGAATATACTGAAGAAAGCAATATTTGGCAATTTACTGGAATTAAATTTAATCAAATCAAACTTTAGATCATTGTTAAATTTTTTAACTTTTTCCTTGTTTTCTTCTTCTTTTTTTTTTTTTTTTGTATTTCAGATAACTCACAAGTGAAATACAGTGATTGTCTTAAATTCAAATGTTTAGGCTAACAACATATTTTTTCATTGGAAAGTCAGTTGTGTTGGATGGTATTTTGCTGGGGCAAATGCCTGAAGGAGTTGTTTTTCTTAAACTGGATACAGGTGAAAGTCTAAGGTAGACTCACAAAGGACGCTGAAGCAGACACAGGAGAGCGGACGTTCTGCTAAAGGAAGAAAGGACACATTGTGAAGGAGGCTTTGCCAACAACATGCATGTATTGGTCCGCCTTACACTGTGTAGTTGAGCTGCATTTGTGAGGACTCTGTGGACTCTGGCTTGCCTTGCTGGTACAGCTAGCTGTATGATGCTTGCAGCTCTCACTTCTCTGACCTTCGCTTCTCTGAGAGACGCACAGCAGAGAATTTCTGGTGCTCCTCCTGGTTGCTCTTGTTGACTCCAGCCAAGGCTAAGGCCTGGCTGTCTGCTAGGTCATGTCGCCACTGTTTCTAACCCGACTCAACCAAACTGGACGGCTGGTGTATCCGTAAAGTGTTTGCGAGTGGATCGAGCTGCCACTGCTAACCTGTGAATTGAACTGCCTATTTCCAAACAACACAGACAGGAATTGCTCCAAAAAAGCTTTTCTAAACAGGTCCACTTTTCCCATATCCTTTCTTTTCCACTACCTCTGATGCATGGTGGGCTACAAGGGAGGTTAAAGCGTTTAAGAACCGTCATTAAAAATAGGATTTGGAGTCACTAAAGTGACACCTTTTAAAAATTTTTCTCTCACATCTAAATCCTGAATGCAGTTTCTCTTCTTCCCTCCTATCGCCCAGTCTCTCTCACCAGGCACCTCACCTCTCACCCCACCACCCTGCCTGCCTTCAGAAAGGACCACGCTCACAGGCACATCAGTTAAACAGGCCACAACAACTACAATAAGACCACACCCACCCCATCACACGGAAGCTAGACCACACCCACCCCATCACACGGAAGCTAGGCCACACCCACCCCATCACACGGAAGCTAGACCACACCCACCCCATCACACGGAAGCTAGACCACACCCACACCATCACACGGAAGCTAGACCACACCCACCCCATCACACGGAAGCTGGGCCACACCCACCCCATCACACGGAAGCTAGACCACACCCACCCCATCACACGGAAGCTAGACCACACCCACCCCATCACACGGAAGCTAGACCACACCCACACCATCACACGGAAGCTAGACCACACCCACCCCATCACACGGAAGCTGGGCCACACCCACCCCATCACACGGAAGCTAGACCACACCCACCCCATCACACGGAAGCTAGACCACACCCACCCCATCACACGGAAGCTAGACCACACCCACATCATCACACGGAAGCTAGACCACACCCACCCCATCACACGGAAGCTGGGCCAGGCAACCCCTTAGGAGACAAAATGTCCCACAAGCAGGCAAAGGAGTCAGAGACAGCCCTGTTTCCTCCGTCAGGAATCCCTCAAGAACATCATCATACTAATCCATAACATATGTGCAGAGAACCTGGGTCAGCCCCCTGCCTGCTCCCTAATCTCTGTGAGGCCCCATAAGTCCTGGCCAGTTGATTCTATGGCCTGTGTCCTTTGGTGACCCGTTCTTTGGTGTCCTTGGCCTCTTCGGTTTCTTCAATCCTTCCTTTCTGTCCTCCACAGGACTCCCTGAGCTCTGCTTAATATTTGGCTGTGGGACCTGCATCTCTCTGATCAGTTACAGGATGAAGTCTCCCCGGTGTCTAGGCTTTTATCTCAGAACACTGCAGCAGGATAAATTGTAGGTGGAAGGTTTTGTGAGTGGATTGCTGTCCCAGTCCCTCCACTTAGACGTTGCCTGATTACAGAAGTTGGTTAGTTTATGGGCCCTGTCCCTCATTACTAGGAGTCTTTAGGGCTTAGGGCTACTCTCATATATTCAGTGGAGTTTCCACTGCACCAGGTTTCAAATTCACCCCTGAAATGCCCCTCCCCCCAATTCCAGTTGTTTTACTGAGTATTTTCTTCCCTGTATCCTGGGAGCCGGGGCCTGGCAGAGGGATAGGAAGTGAGGTGAGACTGAGTGGGCCAGTGGAATGGGTCTTTGGGAATCTAGTATGTTGGGCAGTTCAGTTCATCTGTCCTTCTGAATGGTGTGGCCTGCGCTTGAAAATCAGAAGCCTACATTTTATTTTTAAATTGAGGACAAACATGAACATAAATAAGCATGTTTAATGTGTATACATGAATTTCAGACATAAACTAGGATTGTCTGGGACCTATAGTTAAGAGAGGCCCAATTATGACGTTATTTCCTACAATCATTCTATGGTAGGCTGAAAATAAGATTTTGATATGCTTCTAGAGACTAACTTTGCTCTGGTGTTTAAGGGAAGCTTGGAAAACTGAACAGGTAACATGTAGAAAAAAAACATTTCAACCAGAAATTTACAAATGCCTCATTTAATTTCCATATAATTTCAAGCATTCATGTTCTATTTTTAAAATTTGACTTGTATCAATTTATTTAGTGACTGCACATTAATATTTAAAGTGATAATATTGTTGTTTTATATATATTAACAAATTTTGACAGAATTTTACATTAAGGGATTAATATCTCCCTATCAGCTTATCTCAGAAATTATAACATATTGATAGATTATGGAAAGCTAGAGATAGTGTTAAAGAAAACTCAACAATGCTAAAATGTCTTTTAAATTAATGATTCAGTAATACATGGAGACACTGATTCTAGAGTTTAAGAAAAATATTAAAACTTTAATTACTCACTTTATGTTTATCATCACTGACCCTAAAATTTCATGAGGATTCTAATCCATTTTCATGTATAGCTGGACATTATTGCTATCAGAATTATTTTATATGTCAAGCTTGGACATTTCTTTTTCTAGTCACCAAACTGTACAGGCCAGCATGAGTATGAGTTAGTACTCCCATCAATGTTAGAAATTAACATTGTAACTGACAATAAACAATGTAAAGGAGAGATTTACTATGGCTTATTGTTTCAGTAGACCCAGTCAGTCATGGCTAGCATGTTTAGCAGCAAAGAGTTGGTCCCACTGGGAGTATGTAACTGAACCAGGGAAGAAAAGAAAATGGACATGGTCATTTGAATTTTTTCCACTTCCTTTATTCAGTTCAGAACAAAATTAAAAAGCAGTCATACCTATCTGTTTGTTCTGAACATAATGTTGGTATTGATTATCTTGGAATTTCACATCATGCCCCACTATCACATTCACTTACCAGTGGGCCCAGGGCTGCCCTCAAACCCTTATGATCTTCTCCCCCAAGAAACAGAACAAAGAAAAATGGAGGAGGAGGAGGAGTGGATGATGAAGAGGAGTGGAGGAGGGGGAGTATAGGAGGAGAGAAGGAAGGAAAGAAGAATGAATGAAAAAAGTAAGAAAGGAAGAAAGAAAAAAAGGAAGAAAGAAAGGAAGGAAGGAAGAAAGAAAAAAGAAGAAAGGAAGGAAAGCAAGTCCAGTTTGTGTTCCCCGTATACTCACTACTGCATGGTTAAACACCTAGTGGTCAGCCCCTTAAGGAAAACTGAATTCTTCTCCACTTCCGTCTCTGACATTATCAATTGTAGAGAGCTACTCTTCAGTGTCCTTGTTGCAATTGTTAAGAGTTTTCTTCAATGGCTTCTTGTCTAGTTTTTTAATTTTGGGTGGGGGCGTGCTGGGTTGGGGGTAGTGGTTATCACAGAAGACTTTTATGTCCCCTTCTTGTTAGTCTGCAGACATCAGTATCACCCTCAAAGTACCTTCTTGACCTTTACAGAAAGTGGGAGTGTGGATCATGGACTTGCACATTGTTTCTGGTGACAGCATGGACCATAGACATCCACAGGGTCTCTGAAGTCAGTATGTATCATGGACTTTAGCATTGTCTCTGGTAGCAGCACAGACACGTCTCCCCCATCATGGTAGGACTATCAACAGTTACAGTTGTATTTGGGGTATATTTTCTCCCCTCACACATTCTCTCTGGAAAATCTCAGAAGTATGGCTCCCAGATGGTCCCAATTTTGCTCAACCCTGAAGATTATCATCATTGCATGTTTTAGAGTACATTACATTCTTTGGATAGGACCCTTAGTTTCAGTATTTTAAATGTTGCATAGAAATTATTTTATTACCTATTTTCAATAACTAGTTGGTGTTCTAGGTTCAGAAACAATTATTACTTACCTTTCTTCTTATGGATCTTCTATTCTCCAAAATAGATATGTATTTTTCTCTGATAAATATATTCATTACACCTACATATTAATTAGATAGATTCATATGCAATAAAATATATGTTCCTTGTTTGCATGCACATATACATAAATAGGTAAACATTTTCTTTTCTCAAAACTTGGAAAACTTAATAAGGTGCATAATTTTTCCTAATTTCTATGTTTCTTTAAGTTTATATAAAAGTTTCTAGAGCTGTCTGTTAAAGAAGTGTACTTGGTTTTATGAACATATTTGAAAAAAAGTCTCTCTCTCTCTCTCTCTCTCTCTCTCTCCCCCCCCCCTCTCTCTCTCTCCCTCTCTCCCTCTTTCTTTCTTTCAAGCTACTGAACTTTGTGACTTTATTTCATTCAGTTCATGTTCTGATTATACCCCTCCTCCTTCCTCTCTCTCCAGCCCTAGCCTTACAAATCCCTCCCATATTGCTTCTCCCTTTCTTGTCAAAGGAGAGCCCCCCGCCACCTTGTGTTCCATATTGAAGCATCTAGTCCCAGCAAGTATTAGTACACCCTCTCCCACTGAGGCCCAATCAGGCAGTCCAAGTTGTGGGAAGGAAGATACAATATCAAGGAAGAGAAACTGAGGCAGTCCCCCCACTCCAATTTTTAGGGGACCCACACGAAGATCAAACTCTGTATTTGCTAAAGATGCTTTGGGGTGTCCACGTCCAGCTTCTGCGTGCTCTACTACTGGTGACCCAGGCTCTATGAGCCCCCAAGGTCCTAGGTTAATTGCCTTTGTGGGGCTTCTTGTGGTGTCCTTGAGCCCTCTGACTTGCTCACTTCCATCCCCAACTCTTCCACTAGCTCTCAGGTTCCACCAGATGTTGGCATCTGCCTCTGTCTGCTGCTGGATGAAGCCTCTCAGGAGACTGTTATGCTAGGTTCCTGTCTGCAAGCATAGCAGAGCATCATTAATAGTGCAGGGATAAAGATGGAGGAGAGACTGAGGAAACAGCTATCCAATGACTGCCCCAACCTAAGACCCATCCCATGTGAGTGAAAAAAAAATCATCTTTAAGAGGTTCTATGTTGTCTCCTATTTAAACTTGAGGTTTTAACTTTACTATGCTTCTTAACAGTTCATGGCATCTGTGAAATCATTATTAAACATATACAAACAAGATGGTGAATAATTCCATCGTTCTGCCAATTTAATAGACTTTGAAATCCTAGAATAGGTTGCTTGGCCAGGGGAGAGGACACATTTGCTTCTATTTCTACTCAGTGCCAGCTGTACTACAGTTAGGTTCCTCATTCTTCTTTTCAACTGATACCTGTTATCCTCCTATAAGTCTTCCTGCTGACATAGCTGTGGATAGAGCCCCTACACCACTCTTTAACAAAATGACATCATAAAAATGCCTCCTCCATTTTATACCTCAGGAGACACCGAACAACTGGAAAAAGATTAAACAACAGCAAAATGAATGCACTGCTGAATGGTGAGAGTTTCTCAGTCAGAAAACAATGCAAAGTCTATGGATCATTCTCTTAATTTTCTAAATAGAGTTTTCCTGACTTGGGCTCCACAATCTTGTCTCCATGTCCCAAGTACTAGTATTATAAGCTAGTGATACTGTGCATATCTAAGTATCTTAGTTTTGTTTCTAAGAATGCAAAAGTTAAATTCTCAGAAAGAATAATTAATCCCCAGTAAATATCAATCTCTCTGAGACCCAAGAATATAACAATTGGTAAGAATATATACCAATGTTCCGGACAACAATGAAAATAGCAACAGTCATATTTAATAAGTATTTAGAATACACACTACTCTTTCGTTAGAGTTGTGCATGTATCTGGGTGCCAGTGTATATAACTGTAATATTAGATACATGGAGATTGAAATGGGATTCCACAATTTGACTCTAACCAAAAGAATAACATCATCTTTGTCTTGAACAAAAGAAAACAGATAAAATAACAACTCAATGTATTTAATAGTACAGATATTTCATGTGGAAATCCCACTTCCTTTCTTGTTGATTACAATGAGTTCTAGATTTGAAGACACTGAGGAAGACAAAATTGAAAACCAGATTGTATATTCTTGTCTATAAAATTTAGATTATGTAGATTAATATCATGCCATATTACATCAAAAGTATTATTTCCATACTTAAGTAGAAATAAAGCTCTGAATTTTCACACTACAATGAAAACACACTGTATTTGGGGATGCAGGTTACATATTAACCAATAGGCCAAAGATTGGCACAAAGGCTTGACAGGCTAAATGAAGGAGTTATGTATACAAACAGGAGTTATGAAACTGAAACAGTCGAAATTTTTTAAAAAGGAGAGAGAGAGAGAGAGAGAGAGAGAGAGAGAGAGAGAGAGAGAGAGAAAGAAAATCTGGTATATGTCTGGTGATGGCATTTAGAAATGTCTTGGGATTACAAATAGAAATTGGCTATGTGTGACACACAAGTATGAGACTCTCATTTGCAATAGCAGAAACCCAAATCAATACCAAACACAACAGTGCATGCCTGTAGTCCCAGTGTGTGAGTGCTACATGAATGAAGACCAAAGTCAACCAGGACACTACAGCAAAATTCTGTCATAATAAATGTAAACATATTTTTTAAAATTGCTTTTGAATGCTCAGAGGCTCATTAGTGGTCAGCCTCTAATGCTAGTTATAATACATAAAATATAGGAAAACCTGATTAAATTGAATGATCAGCATTACCTCCCCCGTACACACAGACAGACACCCTCAGTGACGGACTGTTGGCTGAAGGGACTATAGTCAAACTAACCATCTCGTATGGGAAAAGGGAAACTCATTCCTTATCAGCAATGACTGAGAATATATTCTGACAATGTGTTCTTCCTAAACAATCTGTCTTTTCTTTGTGTGTCGGTTCCCTCAAATTGCTGATTTACAAAGAATGTTGCAGCTTATCAATATACTTAGCTATCTTCATAGATAAGTGCCTTATTTAGCTATTGTCAAAGAAGCTTCCTTCTGCAACAAATGGGAACAGAGGCAGAGACCCACAGCCAGATGTTACATAGAGGGAGGGTGACAGGGAAAGGGAGAGATAGAGAGGGAGAGAGAGTGAGTGTCTTGGAACGAACATCTTTAAAAACCAGAGGGCTCCATTGAATCCCTTCCTTTAGAGCTCAGGGAACCCTATGGAAGAGAAGGTAGAAGATTGTAAAACCTGGAGTAAGTGGAGAACACCAGGTGTATGCTGTCCCTAAACCAACAGAGCAAAGCTCATGTAAACTCCCAGAGACCAAAGAAGAGAGCACAGGGCACCAGGGACTCAGCTTAGTATTTCTATGGGATTCCCAAGTGTGTGAAGACAGGGTTTCTGATCCTTGTGTCTCTTCTTGGTCTCATTCCTTCTTTGGTTTGCCTTGTCCAACTTTGATCTGATGGGTTGTTTTTAATCTTACAATATTTTGTTACATTTTGTTGTTATCTCTGAAGAGCTTCTTCTTTTATATTGAGAGACAGAAAGGCAATGGTTCCTGATGAGAAGGGAGGTAACGAGGAACTGGGAAGAGTAGAGGGAGAGGAAACTGTAAACAGGATGTACTTTATGAGAGAAGGATCTCTTTTCAACAAAAGGAAAAATTTGCAATAAAAAAATAAATATAAAATAAAACCACTTAATAAACATAACTGTGATATGGAAAGCTTATGATGAAATATAATTTGAACTACCAACTTAGTGTGATCTAGAGTCACATTGGAAGGGATGCTAAAGGAGGGTCTCTCTAAATGAGGTTGAGTACTTCTTGTGGTTTATCTTGATTGGTTTACTGAGTTGGAAAAGAACCACCCTCAGAGGGGTGGTATCGTTCCTTGAATAGATGATTCTGAAGTATAGGTGAGTGAGTGAAGTCAAGAACAAAATAAGATTATCCAACTCTTGCCTAAGGGCATGGCTAGTTGTTTCAGTTTCATTTCACAAGACTCCTTGGCAATGATGGATGGTCACCTGGAATTGTGAGTTAAATCAGTGTATTCTCCACTAAGTTGCTTCTGTAATTAAATTTCAGTCAGAAGATGGAGAAAGCAAAGAGACCTGTTTTGAGAGTGATTGCAGCACTAGATTTCTCAATGTGAATTTTTCTATTCATATTTTTGGTTGTTTTTAGTGTTATGTCTATCTCCAATAGAAATACAAGGTTAATATTCCAGATTAATCAGTCTATCAATATGATTTTGTTCTTTTGTATTGTATGTAAAGCATATGTATCAAGATTTTCAACAGTTTTATTATTAAATGTATTTCATAATTGCAATATGTGTACCACCTTTACATGACCCCTCTTTGCTCTATCCATGCCTCCTGCTTTGTCCTACTCTGGAGTATGGATACAAAGCACAACCATATTAACATAATTCCATTTGGAAACTGGGAGTTCGAGCTATAAGTTACAGAGAAATACTAGATGAGTCTTCCGACCCCTCATCCATCCTCTGTTGCTCTCTGGTATAATCATATATTTCCCCCCATGAAAGGCGTTAAGGAAATGTGACTTTGACTGAAACTGGGAAATTGCTTGAGGCTGTTTTCTGTCTCTTGATGATTTAGAAAACACATTCCAGACACTGACTCTGATTTGGCAATCGGAAATCCATGTCCCATCATCACCTCAGCAAAACTGGAAAAATACCTTTGTAGCTTGCATTTCATCCTCTCTGAGATTGAGACATTACTACCCTTATTATCTCTCTGAAAATTATAGCCTGTGACTCACTACTGTGCATTTATTATAAATTTTAATTTATTCAGAAACAAAATAGATTCTCTGTGTCTGGGGAGTGCATAGCCATCTTTCACACTTCCGTTTCACTTTTTGAGGTATGGTTCATATAGCACCCTCTCTCCTTACTTTGCTGATAGCCACAGAGGCTCATTCATTTCCCTAGTAAAGAGACACGTGGGACTTCAGCAGGCACAGTGAGGACTTGTCACTACTCACACTGTTTCTACCTCTAGTGACTCAAAGGCAGTGACAGTGTTGAAATTTAATGGTAGAGAGAATTGGAGATTTCAATAATATTATCAATAAATAGGCACAAATTTAACATCATTATGACTTACCACCAGAAGGTACTGAATATTTATTAGATATTATTAGATTTATTATTAGATTTATTATCTAATGTATACAGTAGATACACTGTACACATTAGCTAGTAGATACATTAGCTATTTATCATTTTAAAGCTTCACTACACAGTGAATCCTTTATGACTAATATGTGTTATCCACTTTCCTCTCATCTTCCAATGAAATTTTGCTCTTTCAATACATGTTTAGAACAGAATAAAATAGTACTTGGTTGAAGATCGACTTTAATTTTTATAATTTACATTTATTATTTTCAAGACTTGGTTACATATTTCTTAGAGTTTTTAGTTTTGCCCCTGTAAACTCATAGCCACTATAGTTTTTAGAGTGTTATCACCTTCTTCTTATCTTACTTCTTTTGTTTGCGTGGTGGTTTGCTTGCTTGTTTGTTGGAGACAGGATCTCTTTGTATGGCCCTGGTTGTCCTGGTACTCGCTCTGTAGACCAGACTGACTATAACTCATAAAGCTCTGCCTGCTTCTGCCTCCCAGTGATGGGAGTAAAGACATGTGCCATAACCACCCAGCTTGTCATCACTTATGGAATTTAAGGCACCTTTGATTGCTTTCCATCTGTAGGCTTTGAGTATCTTTTCTTATTTTATGATGTATGTCCTAATATTGGTCAGCTTAATATTTATACTCTTTCTTTTAAAAGGAAAATTTATTTTGATTGATAATACAAAATGTAAATATACATATATTGACCATGAGATCTGTTGTTCTAATGCCTTTATACATTATAAATCATTTAAAATTGATTTAACGTATTTACCTTTCTTGATATTTACCACTTTTTATGATAACTGCCATTAAAATCCTCCCCCCTAGATATTTAGATTTTATATAATTAAGGTTATGATTTTGATATACGACTTATATAGTTTTAATCTACCACAAAGATTTCCAATATTTATCATTATTAATACTACCATTGCTACTACTACTATTATTATAGAACTATTTAATATTTAGAGCCAGCCTCAATCTTTTTCTCTTTTTGTTTTTATTGTTTGGTTTTGGAGTTATCCTTTCACTTCGCATCCAAGAGTGACCTTAAATAAGAAATAATTGTCCTGCTGTTGTCTCTCAAGTGTTGAAATTTTAGGAAGGAACTACAATTTTCACCATTTTTGATGTGAGAGTTCTTTTTAATTTTTTACACAATATATTTTAATGTGTTCTTTTCTACTTCCTCCGGTTCCTCCTAGGATCACCTGCTCCATGTTCTTGTTATTTCTCAATCTTAAGAAAAATATTTATTAATTTGAATCAGGAAGCATCTGTATTATTGAACAAGCTAGCCTGGAACTCTTACACCTTCCTGACTGTGTCTGAGTGCTAGTGTTATAGGTGTGTGATGAATTACGCAATCCAACCTTCATCTTCTTTAGATAATGAGCTAATTTCACTGTGCTATATGGAGGACTTTTCATTTGTTGATTTATGAACTCTCATTTTTGTACATTAGGGTTCTACCAACTCATAATTCTCTCTCTAAATTGTCCTTCAATTCTACTGTACTGTTATGCATTGTTGTCTGATTTCATACCATAAGTACTATTAATCTTTAAAGTCCATATACTTACCTAGCTGGCCCACTTAATAGATATCAAAGTATTTTATAGTCATTTGCTCTCAGTTTCTACCCAATGACAGAACTCTTTTTTTCAACATCCCTGATGGATATCTTCAATATCCCTAGAGATGATCCTCTTACAAATCACCTATAATGGTGCACGTACAAATAGTCTATGATGGTGCGTGCATAACCCTAGCCATCCAGGCATGAGAAAAGGTACAGCTTTCACATGTGTGCATGTCATGACTAGCAATCAGTCTTCGATTTGTTTTTCTGGATCTATCTACCTTATCACTAAACCAGTGTTTATTGCTGGGCTCTTGGGCTCTTGAGCCTGCCAGCCTAGCTTATCTGGTAAGCCCTACGGATCCTCTTGCCTTTGCTGTTTCCAGGCTGAAATTACAAGTGCATGCTAAATTCTCCTCTTTAGACATAGGATCTAAAGGTCAAACTCTGGCCCTCTTGTGTAGGAGGAAAACACTAGACCCACTAAACAACCCTTCCATCTGCATCAAGGTCCTAGTGTCTCTTCACACAAGATTTTCATACTTTAAAACAAAACCTATTTTCCTGCAGTTCCCAAATGCTTATTAACAGCTCTTTCTTTTTCTTGTTTAATAAATTGTTTTATATGTCTGATGCTCCTCCAAAATTCATGAACTTCAATTATTATCTTATGTATATGTGTAGGTGTGTATATATATTATATATATAGAATATATATAACATACTGACTGCTTTAAGCTTTGCTCAAATTTTAACAAAACATTAATTTTTCCTTATTTCTACAGAGAGAGAGAGGGAGAGAGAGAGAAAGAGAGAGGAAGAGAGAGAGAGGAATGTACACATGTATTCCTAAATATAACCTACTAGGTCTTTATAATGTTACTTGTATGTATGTTTTTGGGGCTAGTCATTTAGTATTTGCTAACCAGCTGGTATGCTCTTCCCCGAGGAACATGATTTCCCCTGATCTCGGAATTCTTTATATGCCTGTAGTTCTTCGTGTAGGGTTAAAGCCTTGCAGTCTTCCCCTGTCCGCTTTGACATGCTTATTGCTACGCTCTTTTTCAGTTCATGTTTGAGTAGTCACTTTGGTGAGAGCTCTTGGGTGTAGCTTCTGACACTAGTAAGAAATACCCCCTTTTTCTGCTGGCCTGAGCTGGGTATCCGCAGCAACATTGTATATCTTCATGGACCATGAAATCCACCCATGTCTCAGGTGAAGTTGAACCTCTCAATGGAATATCCATTTGGTTGGGTCCCTTTAAAATTTTTAAATTTACTTCAAAGTAAATAATTCAAGTGTGGTCAGCCCAATATAGAATGCAACGATAGAATAATCGCTCTCATTACTAGTGCTAACGCTCTCATTACTAGTGCTAACGCTCTCATTGCTAGTGCTAACGCTCTCATTGCTAGTGCTAACGCTCTCATTGCTAGTGCTAACGCTCTCATTACTAACTAGTGCTAACGCTCTCATTACTAGTGCTAACGCTCTCATTACTAGTGCTAACGCTCTCATTACTAGTGCTAACGCTCTCATTACTAGTGCTAACGCTCTCATTACTAGTGCTAAAACAATGCTCTTTCCACAAGGATTGCTCCTTCCATGCCTTGTATACTATGATTCTTTGTAAATATGTGTGTGTGTGTGTGCGTGTGTGTGTGTATGTGTGTGTATGTGTGTGTGTGCATGTGTGTGTGCATGCATGTGTGTGTGTGTGCATGCATGCGTGTGTCTGTGTGTGTGTGCGTGCATGCGTGTGTGTGTGTGTGTGTGTGTGTAGTGGTAATATGCACATACACATACCTAGAAAGGGAGGTAAAAGTACATGCTGAGTACAGTGTGCCAAACACTACCACTGGAATGACTCTAATCAAGAAAAAGAAGGCACTATTAAATGTGTGACATTCCAAATCTTCCTTCTATGATGAACTCGGAAACTTTGTCTTAAAACTAGTCAGTGCGCATTATTGGACCGAGCACTCCAGGGGCTCCACACCAAAAACTGCCATTAAGAACAGTAAATCCGCGGCCATGGGTTATTTCACAGGAGATCTAGTTTCTCCGGCCCACTCAAAGGCAAATTGACCATAATAATGCCTTGACATGTCTATTTCCTATTTTAAGGAAGCTCTCCTCACGCGTCACTCAGCTCTCAGCATGGAGATATCTGGAGACACATCGGGATAACTTGCCCCCTACAGTAAAAGCACGAAGCAAGCAGAGGACCAGTGACAGGTACCATCCTCAAAGCTCCAAATATGTGACAAGCGATGTCATCCACATGACATGCTGCGCAGGTCTCTGGGCTCACCTTCAGAGCGCTGTTAAAGGGTCAGGTGAATCCCTTGCTCATCCGATTCCCGCTGTGTACATAGAGGTCAGGGAAAGGTCAGTAACATTGTATTATACAGTGTCCACGAATTCTTGTTTACGTTGCATGGAAGGTCTGTACAGTTTCAACAGTTTGACCTTCAACCTATTTCCCTATGTAATTTCTACTCTGTTTTGACAAGCTGTCTTTGGGTTGCTTGGCCACTCTAAGCAATTTAACTAAATGCATCCTGAAAAAATTAAAAAGAAAATCTGTGGAGCTTTGTCTGTAGGTAAGTATAATTCACATCATCCTTCAAAATACAAGTTGAAGGTCATCTCCTGGGTGATGCCTTCCATTTGAAAAGACAGTTAAGTGTACACTTATTGCTTTCTTTCATGCACTTTCATGAACTTTTGAGGGCTTGTTAGGATGCAAACTATGTTACAGGATACAGTTTAAAGGGGGGAAAAACCTTGCTTATAAGAAACTGGATCTCTCATTTGAAAACAAGCTTGCAAATGTGACACTGATGCAGTGTGATGTGTACAACAATGAATGGTGTGCACAGGATACAGACAGAACAATCATCAAACTGTCTTGGATTTAGAGCAGTTAAAACTTAATAGCTTGCATTCATTACTGGGATCTTGAAGGAAGTGGCCATGTCCCGCCTAGTACTTTATTGTACACTCATGGACCGACTCACCTGGAATGGCATACTGTTTAGGACATAAAACATTGATTTGTTAATACCTGAATTATTGCAACCTGATGTGTGTGTGTGTGTGTGTATGCGTGTGCATGTGCATCTGTGTCTATGTCTTTATATTTTGCCAGGGGATACATCTGTTCTAATTGTAACTACTAAAGTGTTTACCTTCAAGAAAGTATTTCTTCTAAATTATCCACACAGATTAAAACATATATTGAAAAATAACTGGGTTTTAATACTAAACAAGGTTAATTGTATTTCTAAAAGGTTTAATTGTGGGTGCCATTTAACTGCAAAAAAATATGTATTAACATGACAGTTTGCCTTTGGAGGAGGGCGGAGACAAGAATTTTCAGAGAGAAGGATTATTAAATACATACCTGCTCCATTTTCTTCTTTACAACCCTAAGCAGCTTCCGCAGAAATGAAAGTCAGGTGTAAGCGAGAAAAGTTATTCCTTCAAGGAAAAATCTCACTTTTCAAATAAAGAGATTTGTATATTATGATTTATGGTTTATGTGCATGAAAAGAAATTTTCGGGGTGTCTGATATATTCTTGATATCCACAATACTCAGAGTATCTATTGTCATTTACATCTCAAAGCAACTGCCTGGGGAGGAATATGTTTTGATAATTCATGATTTTTAAATAAAATATTTACTCTGCAAAGTATTGATTAAAGTTTCAAGATAAAGTTGATAGTTCTTAAAAGAGTCTGATACAGATGACAAAATAATAAAGAAAATCCAAAGGTTTTAAAGAGACTGTTCTAAAAGATTTCTTTAGAAGACAGTTTTCAAGAAGATTAATGTTAAGGAAAGTCTTGGGAGAAAATGTGTATCACATTTTAATATCTATATTAATATAATTTTTACTAACCACGGGAATATCCTTTGTTCTTTACTCCATTCTAATTTATATTGCAAATATAAAAGTTACGTAGATTATTCTTTTGCTTAAGAAAATGAGAGCATTTTAATGTCTGACTTCAGACCATTATTCTTCAAGATACAAACAATTTGAGAAAACAGTAGAGTACAAACAAATACTTCATAGCCAATGAGTCAAATCAAGGCTTTTAGTTTATAACATGTTTACAGAGTATTGTAATACTACCACAAAAAATGATATGGCCTCAATATTTTATAGAATATAGCAACTAGTAATAACTAATATTAGTTCTCACCTTGTAGGATTCTCGAATCATCTGGTCAGTGAGTGACTGGTCATGCCCATGGAGAACAGTCTTCATCATGATAACTGTTATAGAAAGTTCCATGTTAATTGTGGGTGGGAGCATTCCCTAAGCAGTGGATCCTGGACTGTATACATGGAGAAAGTCAGTGGTATCATCATGGATTCACTATTCACTGCTCGACGGAAGCTACAATGTGGCCAGCTGCCGCAGTCTCCAGATGACTCCATTTCCCTGCTGTAATTGACTGTTTCTTGACTGGGATGCAGGAAAAAATCCCTTTGCTCTTAAGTTGATTTTTGTCAGTGTGTTTAGTTACAGCAACAGGGGAGGAAAATAACATGCTACATAATATCATAGCAATCAAGAAGTAAATTACAGATAAACTGGGAAAACGAGGACCATATGGAGATTACAAAAGTGAAGAACATGTTGAGTACTATTTATAACATGGAAAAGTTGCCTTGGGTAAATCTGACTGCTTCTGAGACACTGAGAGTAGAGTGAGGAGAAAATAAGTTGGAGCTAGAAGATCAAGCTGAATAGCTGGTAAATTAATCTGAAGCATCTGGCCAAGATATGTGCTGTCAGACTACATCATGTGCTTTTTGGAAAGGACTGCACGGCACACCACTACATTACTGTATACCTACTCTGATGATTGCTATAAAAGTGACAAAAATAAATAAATAATATGACAGATAAAAATTTATTTCCTATACCTTAAAAATATTTCAATGAAATTCAATAGTGCATAAATTGGTATGAAGACAGTAGTCGTATTTTGGGATGAAGTACTAGGAAATCAAGCCAATATAACCATCAGTTTCACGCCTAGAATATTAAAAACAGTCTGGCGATTCCAGCAAGTATATCATAGAATGTATGGGAGCTCCAGAGACATTGCCATATTCTGGTTTCTTTTCTGATCATTACCTCCACAGGAGAATATTAGTTTCTTCACAGGGAATGTAAAAAGTGAGAAGCAACATTGTTAGAAGGACTAGAACTTGTTTATCACTGTTACTGTGTGACTTTTGAAGAGGAACATGTTGCCCAGAAGTCCTAGAGGTAACATTATGTGGAAGCCCTGAGAATCTCTAGACAGAACAGACAACAACCAGGAGGGTCATGGGCCTGAAGGCTTGAGTTCAAGTCCTATATAGTATGGCTAAATATATACCCAGACATTTAGGTGTAATCTTCTCTTTCCTCCTTCAAAACTGTTGGAAATGAATTCCTCTAAAACATGCAAAAAATTTGAAAAAGCTTTGTTTTAGGTGATTTAAATCTCTGTCTTCTGTTTCAACCATTTTAGAGAAGCCATATTCTGCAGATGCAAACAGCTGTCAACACAAGATCCTTTAGAACCTGGCCTGTCGGCTATCAGTACTTTCTGTCCTTTACATAACTCTAGGTGGCACAGCTAGATAACACCAATTATTCTCTTTATGCTGAGGGAGTTGTTCAGAAACATGAGGTCTGTGTGATGTAGGATAAGAAGTAGAGCATGTTTACCAGATGTGACCTTTATCATACATAGTATCAAAATACAATTTAGACACATGCTCTTGGGGGGAAGATCAGGCTAAAGATAAGGAGGGTGGTCTTCAATGAAAGGCTTTATTGATATTACTTAAACTGGCTGCTTTGTCTTAACCAGGGTGTCAATCTTTTATCCTAGAGTCTTAAAGGATTCTAGCTACCATCTAAATTTTTAACATCATTGTAACATGTCACTGCATGGAAAGCATACCTTTGGATGCATTTAGATAAATTTTATATATTACATATAAAATATAAATAATAAATTTATAATAGTGTATTTTCTTTATTATTAATATATAAATTAATAATAAATTTTATAATATATTATAATATAGATAATATATTTATAAAATATATATTATATACATTTCACCAAGTATTGCATACATACACACATACACACACACACACACACACACACACACACACACACACACACACACACGATTAAGGATTCCTTTGCTTTGCTTTAGAGAAAAGAAAGGAAGTAAACCTCAAAGCCTTACATTTAGATGTTTAACTTAGGTCAAATGTTTATGAAACCATTTTCTACATGGAATTGAGTCTTGACTGCCATGCTTGTGTGCATGTATGGTATTGGTTCAGCTTCAGTTAGGCTTAGACTACTTTATAGCAGAAGTAAGTTCTTTCTATTTCTCAGACTGAGAGCATATTTGGATTTTCTCATTTATTTATTTATTTATTTATTTATTTATTTATTTATTCTTACATTCCAGATTTTATTCCCCTCCAAGCCCACCCCCCATGACTGTTGGAAATCCCATAACCCCATAACCATCTCCCCCCAGTCTCCACAAGGATGTCCCCACTCCACCCCCAACACCAGACCTCTAAACTTCCTGGAGCCTCCAGTCTCTTGAGGGTTAGGTGCATCTTCTCTGAATAAACCCAGTCCTCTGCTGTATATGTGTTGGAGGCCTCATCTCAGCTGGGGTATGCTGCCTGGTTGGTGACCAGTGTCTGGGAGATCTTGGGGGTCCAGGTTAGTTGAGACAGCTGGTCCTCCTACAGGGTGCCCTCCACCTCAGCTTCCTCCAGCTTTTCCCTAATTCAACCAGAGGGGTCAGCAGCTTCTGTTCATTGGTTGGGTGCACATATCTGCATCTGACTCTTTCAGCTGCTTATTGGGTCTTTTGGAGGGCAGTCATGATAGGTCCTTTTGTGAGTGCCCCATAGCCTCAGTAATGGTGTCAGGTCTTGGAGCCTCCCCTTGAGCTGGATCCCCCTTTGAGCCTGTCACTGGACCTTCCTTTCCTCAGGCTCTTCTCCATTTCCATCCATGCAGTTCTTTCAGACAGGAAGATTATGGGTCAGAGCTTTGACTGTGGGATAGCAACCCCATTCTCTCACTTGATGCCCTGTCTTTCTGCTGGAGGTGGGTTCAATAAGTTCTGTCTCCCCACTGTAGGGCCTTTCATCTAGGGTGCTCCCCCAACTTTGAGTCCTGAGGTTCTCTCACTTCCCAGGTCTCTGGTACATTCTAGGGGGTCTTCCCAAACTCCTTCCTCCTGAGGTTGCCTGTTTCCATTCTTTCTGCTGGCCCTCAGGGCTTGAGTCCTTTTCCCCCACCCAATACCAGATCATGTTCCCTCTGCCCCCAACACCCATCCCCTTTCCCTCCCCTGTTCCTCTGTACCTCCCCCATTATGGTTGCTTTCTTCTCCCTCACAAGTGGGACTGAGGCGTCCTCACTTGAGTCCTTCACTGTTGACCTTTGTGAGTTCTGTAGACTATATCTTGGATATTCTATATATTTTTTGGCTAATGTCCACTTATTAGTGAGAACATACTGTGCATGTCCTTTTGGGTCTGAGTTACCTCACTCAGGATGATATTTTCCAGTTCCATCCATTTGCCTGCAAAACCCAGGATGTCCTCATTCTTAATAGCTGTGTAGTATCCCATGGTGTAAATGAACTACATTTTCTGTACCCATTTCTCTGTTGAGGGACATTTGGATTGTTTCCAGCTTCTGGCTGCCACAAATAAGGCTGCTATGAACACAGTGTAACATATGCCCCTGTAGTCTGAATTTTTCTTACCTTACTAATGCTTCAAACTTCATATACTTAATTCAGTCATATTGATCAAAAGGTAGCATCCCTATGAGCAGTACATAAGTAAGTCTGTGTCTCAGAGGCTTCAGAAAATTGCTCAGAGTCTCAGATATACCCTGCGTGGTCTTCTTAGATGCTCTTGTAGAACCTTAAAGCTTCTCAAGCATCCTCCTTTGGGATCTACTTCTTAGCTTCTTTGGTTCTGTGGATTTGTAGCGTGGTTATTCTGTGCTTTATAACTTGAGTGTATTTCTGGGTTTGGGTTACCCCTGTCAGGATAACATTATCTAGTTCTATCCATTTGCCTGAAAAAAAAATAGCCATTTCATTGATTCTACTGAGTAGTATTGCATTAGGAAAATGTACCATATTTTCGGCATCCCTTCGTCAGTTGAAGGACATCTTGGTTGTTTCTAGTTTCTGGCTATTACAAATAAGACTGCTATGAACACAGTGAAGCATGTGTCCTTGTGGAGCAACTTTTGGGTATATGTGCAGATGTGACATAGTTGGGTGTTTAGGTAGAACTATTTACAATTTTCTGAGGTCCTGCTAGATTGATTTCCAGAGTGGTTGTACAAGTTTGCACTCCCACCAGCCCTGGAAGAGCATTACTCTTTCTCTACAGCCTTGCCATCTGTTGTCATTTGAGTTTTTGATCTTAGCTATTCTTGTGGGATTAAGATGGAATCTCAGAGTCATTTTGATTTGAATTTGCCTGATGACTAAAGATGTTGAACAGTTCTTTAATGCTTCTTGGCCACTAATGATTATTCCCTCGAGAACACTGTTTAACTCTGCCGTAATTTTTTTTTAACTTGGTTGTTTGGTTTGCCGTTGTCTAATTTCTTAAGTTCTTTATGTATTTTGGATATTAGTCCTCTGTCAAATGTGGGGTTAGTGAAGATCTTTCCCCCTTCTCTAGCAGCTGTTTTATCCTATTGATGGTATCCTTTGCCTTACAGAAGCTTTTACGTTTCATGAGGTGCCATTTATTAATTGTTTTTCTTAGTCCCCGAGCTGTTGGTGTTCCATTCAGGAAGTTGTCTCCTGTGCCAAGGTATTCAAAACTATTCTCTACATTTTCTTGTCTAAGATTTAGTGTGTCTGATTTTATGTTGAGATCTTTGATCACTTAAACTTGAGTTTTGTGCAGGGAGATAAGTATAGATCTATTTTCATGCCATGAGAGAGCCCATCCCAACACTGTTAATAACATTTTTCTATAGTTGAAGGCAGGAGGATAGCATGACAGTGATCTGACTGCCTTCACCAGTAGCTGATGAAAACAGATGCTCAGACTCAGAGCCAAACATTAGGTGGAGCTCAGGGAATCTTGTGGAAGAGGGGGGAAGAAGGATTGAAAGAGCCAGAGAGATCAAGGACACCGCAAGAAAATACATAGAATAAACTAACCTGACCACATAGGTATTCACAGAGACCGGAACACCAGCCAGGGACCATGCTTGGTATAGACCTAGTCACCCTACACATATTTAACAAATGTATATAGTCCTAATGTGAGACCTCTAACAGCTTGAGAAGGGGCTGTCTCTGATTTGCTCTGTTCCCTGCCTTTGGATTTTTTTTTCCCAAACTGAACAACCTTGTTTAGCTTCAGTGGAAGATGTGGCCAGTCATATTACAACTTGATATACTAACATGGGTTGATATGGGAGGTCTCCCCTTCTCTGAGGAAAAAGGAAAGGGGCATAGAGAAAATGAGAGAGGGTTCCTGGGAGGAGAGGAGAAAGGTGAAGCTTCAATAGGTGAAAATGTTTCTCATAATTGAAACATTGTGCCAAGTTCTACATAAAATTTAAAAGAAATGCAGAGTAGCAGTAATCTCAAAATACTTCAGGGTTATAGTAAACATGTGCTTAATTCTAATTTCTGTTAACTGGGGGGGGGAAGAAATTGTTTTGGGGGAAAAGAATCTTACAGGCTCTTGACTTTCTCTAACATCAATATCAATTCTCACCCCATTGCAAAGTTTGTATAAAGAACTGTTGCTGGCTCAGAGCAATGTTTCCTAGTCTGATGTCCTAATACTGGCAACTCCCAGAAATAGTTGGCATTTTCTCCAAAGGATCTCGTCTAGAGTTGTATTTAGTGCAGTATCCTGAATCTGTCCAAAATCTGATTTTAAAATATATATCCCTGATTATTCTTTATTAATAAAATCTCAAATCAGAAACAGGAGTGAGGTTCATTTTTTGTCAATCATTATAAGTGAAATATCTTTATTTTAGGAAGGAATGAATGTTATCTCAAATGAGTGTCTTAATGATTATATTGTTCAAAATATAATATTGTGTTTTATAATATGTTCAGTAATAATAATAATAATAATAATAATAATAACAACAACAATAATAATAATAATGCCATAGGGAGAAAAAGAGTAAGTGACTCCTCAGGGTTAGAATAAGAGGATTAAATGCCCACATATGAAGCTGACATGATTCCATATGTCTTAGGGTCTTCTTCTTCTTCTTCTTAGGGTCAAGTTCAAGACACAGAGACAGAATGGCATGTAAACATCCTACAGGAAGACTTCATCCTAAGCATTGTGAATCTTCTAATTTTTTTTTGTACTAGCCAATTTAAAATTAGTTTCCACCAGTTCACTCTTTGACATTTCCATATATGGGTATAATACATTTTCACTGGTTTTTACATCCATCTCCTTCCCACTGCCTCTCCTGTCAAACCACTTCTCTCCCTGATACTTTTATTTATTTGTGTGTGGACATTGGCTTTAATTACAGTTGCTCCCACAAGTGTGAGTGTGACCTCGTCTCTAAGGCTTGAGGAATACGGAGGAAGAGGAATGGGAAGGATGTGAGAGGCAGAGGATGAGGGATGTGCTGCAAAACAACATCTGGAGATGCCTCCCTGTGGCCCTTAGGGCTGTGCTTTCGGCTGTGGTCACCTGCACGAAGCCATGCACCCTTGAACCATAACATTCTATCATGATGGATGGAGGTCCAAAAGGAGAGGGAAAAAGGACTCCTCCACTTGCTGAGTGCACAGTCCACAAACTGGGCTTGCATTTAACTGAGAAAAGAACTTCCTATTTCCACGTCTTGTTTTTTTCCCAATGCTTTGTGGTGTTTTGTTTTCTGTTTTGAACCAAGATCTAAGTCAATAGAATGGTCTTCTTCTGAAAAGATGGAGATGCAGCTCAATATGTAGTGTTATCTATCATTCTCAAGCCCTTGGGTCCAACCCCAGCACTGCATAAACCCTAAAACCTGGACTTCAGATCTATGTATCCCAAAACTCCAGGGGTGCAGGTACAGGGAACTTACATCCATCCTCCTCTCCATATTGTTTCAGTATGTCAGATGAGTTAGCTGTATCGGCTAGTTTGTGTGTCAACTTGACACAAGCTGAACTTATCACAGAGAAAGGAGCCTCCTTTGAGGAAAGGAAAGGCCTCCATGAGATCCAGCTGTAAGGCATTTTCTCAATTAGTGATCAAGAGGGGGGAGGGCCCAACCCATTGTGGGTGGTGCCATCCCTGGGTTGGTGGTCCTGGATTCTATAAGAAAGCAAATTGAGCAAGCCAGGGGAAGCAAACCAATTAAGTAGCATTCCTCCATGGCCTCTGCATCAGCTCCTGCCTCCAAGTTCCTTCCCTGTGTGAGTTCCTGTCCTGACTTCCTTTGGTGATGAATAGCAATGTGGAAGTGTAAGCTGAATAAACCCTTTCCTCCTCAACTTGTATCTTGCTCATGATATTTTTGGGCAGGGATACAAACCCTGACTAAGACAATAGCTGTAGTCTAACAACAGAATTTTATACACCTGAATCCTTATTCTAATACTTACTATGTCACCATGAATAAAACCTGTAATTACTCTCTGTCCCTTTCCATATTTGTAAAAGTGGTTGACTCCATGTAAGTAAAAGGACTTGGAGTCATACATATAAAGTGCTTCGCATCTTGTCTGATACAAACAACATATTTGTATATTCTCAAATCGTTATCTATGGAAAAATTTTGATATGAACAGAGACAAATCATTTGCCTAGAAATGTTAAACTTACTTATAAAAGGAAGACTTTAGCTTTCCTATGTTTCTCCACAATTTATACTTCAGTATTTTATTAGCTTTTTCCATCAATAAAATAAGGAATAAGATACTGTGAGTTCCTATCAGTAAAAATCATCTGACGTCTAGCTAATAAGACTTTCCAGGGGTAACATTTTATAAGCTCAGTTTCCGTGTAGAGTCACATTCCCTTACTGCTCTATAACTTTTAATTGTCACGATTTCAAACTTACATGAATATCCAATCAGAAAATTCTTTCTTCATTTAAGTTAGTATGTTCTTTAAAAAGTAAAATCTGCCATGAAGATGTGGCTATGTTCTTGATTCTCCTAACATAGATTTTCTTAAGGAGGTAATCACAGACTCAATTACCGATGACTGGAGAAGTTTCACTGCTTGAGAATTGAGGAAGTGGAAGATGAAGTTATTTTCTAGGGCTGACTTGTATTATTGTTACTCTGATCACTTAGAAGGTGGCAGAAGTGAGCAAAGGAGTGTTGCATTGACATGACAAACAGAGCTAATGAGCCATGGTGATGCATAACACAAAGCAAACCATTTCAGAGAAGCGCTGTTTACAAGCTTGCTCTGTAAGCAATGAGTATGCACTCCAGAAGTCAGCCAGCTCTAGCATTTTTAATTAATTAGAAATGGTAAGTGGATTTTAGGTGCTTGCTTTCCTGGGGAGGCCCACAGGGAAGACAGTCATCAACAGAATTTCAGAGAAAGTGGAGTTTTCTGTACACAGAAAATTTTTACTCATGACAAGCTTCATTATATGACTTTAATGATTTTTGACTAGGGTCTAAATTAGACATTTATGTAATCTTATTTTAATCTATTTTTAAGAGAGCTATAGTATTCCACTATATAAATGAGGGTTGCAAAATACTACACCATAATTATTCTTCAAATAATTGAGTGTTATCTAGAGAAGGAATGCAAAGCCGTTCTAAGTAGGATTTTTTCCTTCCACTTGAATTACTCCTAGATTTCATTTTCCTGAGAATTATTATATCCCCAATCACAGTTCCATTTTTTTAGTAAAATATATGCATGAAGAATGTGCATGTGGATTAGAGGATAGTCTCTGTTTCAGCAAGAGCTGCTAAAACTATGGATTAGTTTAACCCTGTGTACATCCATTAGGCTGAAAAAACAAATCTCTTGTTTTTCCTAAGTAAAAATATCAAAACGAACCATTAAACCATGAGTAAATAACATAATATTAATTTATTAAGCAATTCCTCTGGAGTTCTATCCTTATCTTCATCTTTCATTTGCTACAAAGTACCTTTTTATAGCCACAGATGAGTGTACTGATGTCCTCCCACGGGGCCGTCATACAAGTTATACACACTTACATCCATGTTCTGAGGAGTTGACATTGCCCTTGGCAGTGAAGCTAAGACTCACTCATCATTCTCCATCAGCAAATCCTCTGTTCTGTCTGGTATTTCTATTCAGGAGAAGAAAAACTTAATGAAGATTAGATCCTGAGTGTTTATAATGGATCTGCCCAGGAGTTAAACTCATAGGCTTCCGGCCCTCTTTACTGGCCAACACAGAAGAATTCTAAACTCTGGGAAAAAATACTTTCTACTACATTTCAACAACTCATGGAGATTAGAATAAAGCTCAGCAATGCTAACTAAAAATTTAGTTTATGTTATTCAATCTGTTATTAACATGATCTATACTCAATACAAAACTGTCTAAGAATGTTCAGAATAAATCATTGAGGAAAAAATATCAATATGTACAATGTTTGAATGATCTTTCTACAAGAGTATTATATTGTTTTTATCCTTTTGTGCATATTATAATCTTAAGGTAGAGTTTCATTATGCCTCCTAGACTGGCCTTGGAGTCAGGATTTTCCTTACTCTCTTGATTACAGTGGGTGCCACAACACTCCATTGCTTTTGTATTGAAAAACCTGGAGGATTTCAGAACTGGAAGAGCATATATTAAATAATAATTAGAAGACAGTTCTAGGGATTTCTCTTTCAATTCCAGATATATGTCCATATTGATATATAATCTTCTTTTGTGATGGCATCGCTGAGGATGTAGTGAATGTATTTAGTTTGGGAAGTCATGCTTTGTGAAATCCATCACAGTTCAAACCACCATTACTGTTTTGTATGTACGCCTGAAATTGTGAGATGCCATTTACATTCAATGAGTTTTGCATGCTCAAACAAAATTTAATGATGTTGAAAAAATTAGTTTGTAACAAATTCATGTCCTAAATCTCACTGTCTTAATGTTTTAAACCATAGGCACCTTTAGGTTGTCATGGTGACCCTCCAGTGAAATAGTGCATTAAACAGGACTTAAGATATCAATATTAATCAGTGCCCGAAGAGTACAAGTTCTTATTTCTAGATGGTGGGTGTTTTCATCCTCTTTTTAGAAGTTATATAATTGGAATCCCTTGATTCTTTCTTAGGCTAGTTGCTGCTGCTTCAGTGGAAACCTCATAGTTCCTAGCTAGAAGACAGATTAGTTGGTACCTGTTTCATTAGCTTCACTGTTATTGTGATAACAGTACAACTTGGGAGGAAAAGGATTTATTTTTTGCTTACTGTACACCATTTCTGTGAAAAGGGCAGTCAGGGCAGGAATTCAGGGCAGTAACTGAAGTAAAAACCATGGAGAAATGCTCTTTTCTGGCTTGGTCTCTATGACTTGCTCAACTTGCTTTCTTAGAAAACCCACGACCACCAGTCCTCCCGTTCAGGAGCAGAAGCACTCAAAACGGACCAGCCCTCTACCATCAACTACTATTGAAAAAAATACCCCACAGACCAGACTGAGCAAAGCAATTTCTCAATTGATGTTCCCTCTTTTCAGGTGACTCTGGTTTCTGTCAAGTCGACAAAAAACTAACCATCTCAGGACCTTATCTACTTTCAGTCATTTACAAGGTATTTTTGCACATAATACCTTCATTCTGCTTACTCTGAAACAGGTGGGCCTCTCTTGTTTGAAATATTATACCGAGGGATCAGCATCCTTCCTGGAACAGAGCAGGTGTTTAAGCTTATCTTGGAGAGGATAAGCGAATAGATGAGTAGCGCCCAGATAGCAGTCATAGAACCTAGTATGCTAATCAATTGGTGAAGAATTGTGGTAAAGCTTTTGCCAGGCCAGGACTAGCCTTATCTGTTGGACATCACCCTGTTTGATTGGTATCGAAGATGAACTCTTTTTGTCACCAGTCTTTTCCCATGTTGTCACTCTGGCTTTTATTCCCATTAGTGTGACTTAGCCTTTGTCAGCACTCCTGCCCACAAACATTAATCTATGACTTCAAAAATCTATACGGGGGATTAACATGGAGCCACATAGTCAAAATCATTGTTTGTCAAAGAGAGCTTTTATACTAATTTCCTAATGGCTCTTTATTGGAGTCAACATTACTATGTTTAGTCAAAGGCCTTACATAGTCCATAATTCTTAATGTGGGTGGAGAAGTGGATTTGCCCTTATCGTATATATTCTCCATTCTCATGGAGAAAAATAAACAAGGAAACAAAATCTATTGCTTATTTTAATGTAATCATATGTAAAGACCATGTCAGCAGATTAATTACCATGATCTGCATGCACCTTGATTTCCTTTTTTGTCATGATTTTCTTTTGCATGTTTACTAAGCAAGTATTACACAATATAACATTATACAACCTTGAATTTTTGACCTTATGTTTGTCTTGAATGCATCCTTCTCTCAAATCTGTAAGTCATATATAAAATGCACATATACAAATGTATCCATCTGTGCAAATACATCCTAGAAACCTGATACTCAACAACTTTGTAATTTTAGTAATTGTTTACTGCTTAAGTCAATTTGTCTTCTAGCTTCTCTTCTGCAAATAAATATTTTAAGCCCTCAAATCAACTACCAATATATTCTTTCAGAATTTTCAAGCTTCTTTCCTCACTTCTTGCCCAATTAATTTTAAATTCTCATTGAACCCTCCTTTAGTTTATTTATCAAACCTACAATGATTTTCAATTATTGCCTACCAGTATTCTCCCACAATCCATTTTCCCTACACACGTCAGTAAAATCTTCACAAACTGAATCTTCACTGAGCTGCCCTTTGGTTTGTTTTCTTTCATTTATTTTAAATTTCGTCTTTAAGAATAAAACCTTTAAATGATTTTTTAAATCACCATGGGAAGGTAATAGGCCCATCCATAATCTTGAACATCAATCTTCCTTCCTGTAATTGAATCTGAGCTGTTCATTAAACACCAACAATTGAAGAGAAAGTAAAATTTTTAAAGAATTTAGTCATTTTTATACTATATAGAAAGGAAATACCCACTTTTATCTCTAGAAAAGCTTTAAAAATAAATACCATTGAGATGTAGTGCCATCCTAGAGGTGGATCTGGAGTAAACATGGTACTGGGTGAATATTCTGTCTATTGTCAGGAGGAGAAGCAACCAGGCCCCACCACCTTGGAAAGTCACCTCATATAGTAGGGAGCCAATTGTGCACGCTGGCGCAGGTGACAGAATTCATAAGTATCAATGGGATTGTTAACAATTCCATATTTAGTAAGGACAAGAAAGACTTTCTGAAATGTCTGTTTTCCAGTTTGTCTGCACAGTTACTTAAACTAAACGAAGACACATGTTAGAGAAATTCTACATGAAAACAGCCAAATATTGAACAAGAGACACATTAAATCTCACTCATTTTATTAAACAATGACTTTATTGTTCAAGGAACTCAATTCAGCTCTTCAGCATCGTAGATTGGCATTCTTGAAGTATTGTTTATTTTTTGTATTTGTTAGGTTGTAATTCCCTCTGAGTTAAAGAGGAATCTTATAAGACTCAGGCAGTAAAGAAAACTAGCAACCTAGGAGAAAGCAACAAGGCCCTATCCCCAAGTTACGTTGGGAGGCTCTGACTTGTTGAATTGCCTGCCACTTACTATCCCAGTAAGCTCATGCATGCAGCTTTTGTAAGCAAGCCCCTTATACCCTGCTTCTGGGGTTAGCTTTTCAGTGATACAGGTGTCTTTGAGTCTTGAGGAAACCCAGTCAACTTCCTAATTCACTAAAAGGGACCTTGGTATAACTGTCTCCTTGATCTGCATTGGTTTTCTATCTGGTTTGATTAGACGTTTCTTCACCACTTTCCAGGATTAGTCACAGGACACACTAATCACTGCTCCGAGGTCATTGATCTCACTTTAATGTTTCTTGATCTTTCTCGAGTAGACAAATTTATCATATGAAGAATAGGGCATGTTAACCATGTATGTATCTCCTTACTGTAGCACAGAAATGGGCAAGCGTGGCCAGTAAACATAAATGTACTGTGAAAATAGGCATACATGGTAAAGGGTTTTCTTGGGTTATCATTGACGACTTAATTTTTCAGTATTGAGACTTCACAGTGTTTACCAAATTCTTTAAATCTGTGAATTGTTTTTTTCTGGAGTTAAAGGCAGAGGATATTAATAATTTATTAAGAGCTCCATGTGACTTTAAGAAGACCTCTCTTGTAGCAGGTGATAGTCTAAGCCCCAGGGATGAAGCCCTGCTTTGATGTAAGTTGCCTCCTGGTAGTGAATAAACCATGAAGAGTATATTGCAAATGCACGACATAAGAACCAGGGAATTTTAGCTCGCATGTAGCAGAGTGCGAGTAAGGTGTCAGCTTTTAAGTGCAAACAGTGCAAGCACGTTCAATATAATGTAAACTTAAGAACTATACGGAAGAGAAATAAGAAAAGACATCAGAATAGAAAATGGCTGCTGGTTAATTTTAGGAAGGGCAGGATCACTGCTCATTGACAGGGTACAGAGATTGGGAAAAAGTTGCTTGGGAACAATTAATTAAATGTAGAAGACAGAAATGTAAGCAGTGTTTGAGCAGAGTAGAATTCATTAGACTCAGCCACCAATGTTTGAAGATGTTTAAGGCCAGTACTAAACATGCATATAAAAATAACCTCTCCTTCTGCCCAAACCTCCCCACCCCCATACACACGAGAGAGACATATCTTATTTGTATGACAAATCAGAATTAAATAGGAATAACTGTGAGTAAATATTCAAAGGTCATTTAAATCCCACTGAGTGCTATGCTATACCTATAGAAATACAATATCTGACAATATCTGCATTCAGATAGCAAGATCCATCTCACTTTTCGCCACGAGGAACAACTTTACTGTGATTTTTCTATGACAAGTGATACTTTCTGTTAACAACACAATTCCACATTCTAAAATAAGTAGATGATATATGCTTGGATTTTTCATCTACCAAATAAGATAACCTAATTATTATTTCACAAGTCCTGATTTAGGCTGCATTTTATTTACTATATTTGAACAGCATGGGCATGGTTAGGTAAAGTAACAGAGAACGTGGCAAATGAGGGAGGGGCAAACAAAACATCTCTGACTGAAAGAAAAAAAAATACTAGAACCTATTTGGTTATTTTCTTTTTTTTTTCTTTTTTTTTTTTATTAACTTGAGTATTTCTTATATACATTTCAAGTGTTATTCCCTTTCCCGGTTTCCGGGCAAACATCCCCTCCCCCCTCCCCTTCCTTATGGGTGTTCCCCTTCCAACCCTCCCCCCATTGCCGCCCTCCCCCTATAGACTAGTTCACTGGGGGTTCAGTCTTAGCAGGACCCAGGGCTTCCCCTTCCACTGGTGCTCTTACTAGGATATTCATTGCTACCTATGGGGTCAGAGTCCAGGGTCAGTCCATGTATAGTCTTTAGGTAGTGGCTTAGTCCCTGGAAGCTCTGGTTGCTTGGCATTGTTGTTCATATGGGGTCTCGAGCCCCTTCAAGCTTTTCCAGTTCTTTCTCTGATTCCTTCAATAGGGGACCTATTCTCAGTTCAGTGGTTTGCTGCTGGCATTCGCCTCTGTATTTGCTGTATTCTGGCTGTGTCTCTCAGGAGCGATCTACATCCGGCTCCTGTCGGTCTGCACTTCTTTGCTTTATCCATCTTGTCTAATTGGGTGGCTGTATATGTATGGGCCACATGTGGGGCAGGCTCTGAATGGGTGTTCCTTCAGTCTCTGTTTTAATCTTTGCCTCTCCCTTCCCTGCCAAGGGTATTCTTTTTCCTCATTTAAAGAAGGAGTGAAGCATTCACATTTTGCTCATCCGTCTTGAGTTTCGTTTGTTCTAGGGATCTAGGGTAATTCAAGCATTTGGGCTAAAAGACACTTATCAATGAGTGCATACCATGTATGTCTTTCTGTGATTGGGTTAGCTCACTCAGGATGATATTTTCCAGTTCCAACCATTTGCCTACGAATTTCATAAACTCGTTTTTGATAGCTGAGTAATATTCCATTGTGTAGATGTACCACATTTTCTGTATCCATTCCTCTGTTGAAGGGCATCTGGGTTCTTTCCATTTTCTGGCTATTATAAATAAGGCTGCGATGAACATAGTGGAGCACGTGTCTCTTTTATATGTTGAGGCATCTTTTGGGTATATGCCCAAGAGAGGTATAGCTGGATCCTCAGGCAGTTCAATGTCCAATTTTCTGAGGAACCTCCAGACTGATTTCCAGAATGGTTGTACCAGTCTGCAATCCCACCAACAATGGAGGAGTGTTCCTCTTTCTCCACATCCTCGCCAGCATCTGCTGTCACCTGAGTTTTTGATCTTAGCCATTCTCACTGGTGTGAGGTGAAATCTCAGGGTTGTTTTGATTTGCATTTCCCTTATGACTAAAGATGTTGAACATTTCTTTAGGTGTTTCTCAGCCATTCGGCATTCCTCAGCTGTGAATTCTTTGTTTAGCTCTAAACCCCATTTTTTAATAGGGTTATTTGTTTCCCTGCGGTCTAACTTCTTGAGTTCTTTGTATATTTTGGATATAAGGCCTCTATCTGTTGTAGGATTGGTAAAGATCTTTTCCCAATCTGTTGGTTGCCGTTTTGTCCTAACCACCATGTCCTTTGCCTTACAGAAGCTTTGCAGTTTTATGAGATCCCATTTGTCGATTCTTGATCTTAGAGCATAAGCCATTGGTGTTTTGTTCAGGAAATTTTTTCCAGTGCCCATGTGTTCCAGATGCTTCCCTAGTTTTTCTTCTATTAGTTTGAGTGTGTCTGGTTTGATGTGGAGGTCCTTGATCCACTTGGACTTAAGCTTTGTACAGGGTGATAAGGATGGATCGATCTGCATTCTTCTACATGTTGCCCTCCACTTGAACCAGCACCATTAGCTGAAAATGCTATCTTTTTTCCATTGGATGGTTTTGGCTCCTTTGTCAAAAATCAAGTGACCATAGGTGTGTGGGTTCATTTCTGGGTCTTCAATTCTATTCCATTGGTCTATCTGTCTGTCTCTGTACCAATACCATGCAGTTTTTATCACTATTGCTCTGTAATACTGCTTGAGTTCAGGGATAGTGATTCCCCCTGAAGTCCTTTTATTGTTGAGGATAGCTTTAGCTATCCTGGGTTTTTTGTTATTCCAGATGAATTTGCAAATTGTTCTGTCTAACTCTTTGAAGAATTGGATTGGTATTTTGATGGGGATTGCATTGAATCTGTAGATTGCTTTTGGTAAAATGGCCATTTTTACTATATTAATCCTGCCAATCCATGAGCATGGGAGATCTTTCCATCTTCTGAGGTCTTCTTCAATTTCTTTCCTCAGTGTCTTGAAGTTCTTATTGTACAGATCTTTTACTTGCTTGGTTAAAGTCACACCGAGGTACTTTATATTATTTGGGTCTATTATGAAGGGTGTCGTTTCCCTAATTTCTTTCTCGGCTTGTTTCTCTTTTGTATAGAGGAAGGCAACTGATTTATTTGAGTTAATTTTATACCCAGCCACTTTGCTGAAGTTGTTTATCAGCTTTAGTAGTTCTCTGGTGGAACTTTTGGGATCACTTAAATATACTATCATGTCATCTGCAAATAGTGATATTTTGACCTCTTCTTTTCCGATCTGTATCCCTTTGATCTCCTTTTGTTGTCTGATTGCTCTGGCTAGAACTTCAAGAACTATATTGAATAAGTAGGGAGAAAGTGGGCAGCCTTGTCTAGTCCCTGATTTTAGTGGGATTGCTTCAAGTTTCTCTCCATTTAGTTTAATGTTAGCAACTGGTTTGCTGTATATGGCTTTTACTATGTTTAGGTATGGGCCTTGAATTCCTATTCTTTCCAGGACTTTTATCATGAAGGGGTGTTGACTTTTGTCAAATGCTTTCTCAGCATCTAATGAAATGATCATGTGGTTCTGTTCTTTCAGTTTGTTTATATAATGGATCACGTTGATGGTTTTCCGTATATTAAACCATCCCTGCATGCCTGGGATGAAGCCTACTTGATCATGGTGGATGATTGTTTTGATGTGCTCTTGAATTCGGTTTGCCAGAATTTTATTGAGTATTTTTGCGTCGATATTCATAAGGGAAATTGGTCTGAAGTTCTCTTTCTTTGTTGTGTCTTTGTGTGGTTTAGGTATAAGAGTAATTGTGGCTTCGTAGAAGGAATTCGGTAGGGCTCCATCTGTTTCAATTCTGTGGAATAGTTTGGATAATATTGGTATGAGGTCTTCTATGAAGGTTTGATAGAATTCTGCACTAAACCCATCTGGACCTGGGCTCTTTTTGGTTGGGAGATCTTTAATGACTGCTTCTATTTCCTTAGGAGTTATGGGGTTGTTTAACTGGTTTATCTGTTCCTGATTTAACTTCGATACCTGGTATCTGTCTAGGAAATTGTCCATTTCCTGAAGATTTTCAAATTTTGTTGAATATAGGTTTTTATAGTAAGATCTGATGATTTTTTGAATTTCCTCCGAATCTGTAGTTATGTCTCCCTTTTCATTTCTGATTTTGTTAATTTGGACGCACTCTCTGTGTCCTCTCGTTAGTCTGGCTAAGGGTTTATCTATCTTGTTGATTTTCTCAAAGAACCAACTTTTGGTTCTGTTGATTCTTTCTATGGTCCTTTTTGTTTCTACTTGGTTGATTTCAGCTCTGAGTTTGCTTATTTCCTGCCTTCTACTCCTCCTGGGTGTATTTGCTTCTTTTTGTTCTAGAGCTTTTAGGTGTGCTGTCAAGCTGCTGACATATGCTCTTTCCTGTTTCTTTCTGCAGGCACTCAGCGCTATGAGTTTTCCTCTTAGCACAGCTTTCATTGTGTCCCATAAGTTTGAGTATGTTATATCTTCATTTTCATTAAATTCCAAAAAGTTTTTAATTTCTTTCTTTATTTCTTCCTTGACCAGGTTATCATTGAGTAGAGCATTGTTCAATTTCCACGTATATGTGGGCATTCTTCCCTTATTGTTATTGAAGACCAGTTTTAGGCCGTGGTGGTCCGATAGCACGCATGGGATTATTTCTATCTTTCTGTACCTGTTGAGGCCTGTTTTTTGACCAATTATATGGTCAATTTTGGAGAAAGTACCATGAGGAGCTGAGAAGAAGGTATATCCTTTTGCTTTAGGATAGAATGTTCTATAAATATCCGTTAAGTCCATTTGGCTCATGACTTCTCTTAGTCTGTCGACATCACTGTTTAATTTCTGTTTCCATGATCTGTCCATTGATGAGAGTGGGGTGTTGAAATCTCCCACTATTATTGTGTGAGGTGCAATGTGTGTTTTCAGCTTTAGTAAGGTTTCTTTTACGTATGTAGGTGCCCTTGTATTTGGGGCATAGATATTTAGGATTGAGAGTTCATCTTTGTTGATTTTTCCTTTGATGAATATGAAGTGTCCTTCCTTATCTTTTTTGATGACTTTTAATTGAAAATTGATTTTATTTGATATTAGAATGGCTACTCCAGCTTGCTTCTTCTGACCATTTGCTTGGAAAGTTGTTTTCCAGCCTTTCACTCTGAGGTAGTGTCTGTCTTTGTCTCTGAGGTTTGTTTCCTGTAGGCAGCAGAATGCAGGGTCCTCGTTGCGTATCCAGTTTGTTAATCTATGTCTTTTTATTGGGGAGTTGAGGCCATTGATATTGAGAGATATTAAGGAATAGTGATTATTGCTTCCCGTTATATTCATATTTGGATGTGAGGTTATGTTTGTGTGCTTTCATTCTCTTTGTTTTGTTGCCAAGACGATTAGTTTCTTGCTTCTTCTAGGGTATAGCTTGCCTCCTTATGTTGGGCTTTACCATTTATTATCCTTTGTAGTGCTGGATTTGTAGAAAGATATTGTGTAAATTTGGTTTTGTCATGGAATATCTTGGTTTCTCCATCAATGTTAATTGAGAGTTTTGCTAGATACAGTAACCTGGGCTGGCATTTGTGTTCTCTTAGGGTCTGTATAACATCAGTCCAGGATCTTCTGGCCTTCATAGTTTCTGGCGAGAAGTCTGGTGTGATTCTGATAGGTCTCCCTTTATATGTTACTTGACCTTTTTCTCTTACTGCTTTTAATATTCTTTCTTTATTTTGTGCGTTGGGTGTTTTGACAATTATGTGACGGGAGGTGTTTCTTTTCTGGTCCAATCTATTTGGAGTTCTGTAGGCTTCTTGTATGTCTATGGGTATCTCTTTTTTTAGGTTAGGGAAGTTTTCTTCTATGATTTTGTTGAAGATATTTACTGGTCCTTTGAGCTGGGAGTCTTCACTCTCTTCTATACCTATTATCCTTAGGTTTGATCTTCTCATTGAGTCCTGGATTTCCTGTATGTTTTGGACCAGTAGCTTTTTCCGCTTTACATTATCTTTGACAGTTGAGTCAATGATTTCTATGGAATCTTCTGCTCCTGAGATTCTCTCTTCCATCTCTTGTATTCTGTTGGTGAAGCTTGTATCTACAGCTCCTTGTCTCTTCTTTTGGTTTTCTATATCCAGGGTTGTTTCCATGTGTTCTTTCTTGATTGCTTCAATTTCCATTTTTAATTCCTTCAACTGTTTGATTGTGTTTTCCTGGAATTCTTTCAGGGATTTTTGCGATTCCTCTCTGTAGGCTTTACTTGTTTATTAATGTTTTCCTGTGTTTCCCTAAGTGTGTTCATGTCTTTCTTGAAGTCCTCCAGCATCATGATCAAATATGATTTTAAAACTAGATCTTGCTTTTCTGGTGTGTTTGGATATTCCATGTTTGTTTTGGTGGGAGAATTGGGCTCCGATGATGGCATGTAGTCTTCGTTTCTGTTGCTTGGGTTCCTGCGCTTGCCTCTCGCCATCCGATTATCTCTAGTGTTACTTTGTTCTGCTATTTCTGACAGTGGCTAGACTGTCCTATAAGCCTGTGTGTCAGGAGTGCTGTAGACCTGTTTTCCTCTCTTTCAGTCAGTTATGGGGACAGAGTGTTCTGCTTTCGGGCGTGTAGTTTTTCCTCTCTACAGGTCTTCAGCTGTTCCTGTGGGCCTGTGTCTTGAGTTCACCAGGCAGCTTTCTTGCAGCAGAAAAGTTGGTCTTACCTGTGGTCCCGAGGCTCAGGTTCGCTCGTGGGGTGCTGCCCAGGGGCTCTCTGCAGCGGCAGCAACCAGGAAGACCTGTGCCGCCCCTTCCGGGAGCTTCAGTGCACCAGGGTTCCAGATGGTCTTTGGCTTTTTCCTCTGGCGTCCGAGATGTGTGTGCAGGGAGCAGTCTCTTCTGGTTTCCCAGGCTTGTCTGCCTCTCTGAAGGTTTAGCTCTCCCTCCCACGGGATTTGGGTGCAGAGAACTGTTTATCCGGTCTGTTTCCTTCAGGGTCCGGCGGTGTCTCTGGCAGGGGTCCTGCCGCTCCTGGGCCCTCCCCCACGGGAGCCCAGAGGCCTTATACAGTTTCCTCTTGGGCCAGGGATGTGGGCAGGGGTGAGCAGTGTTGGTGGTCTCTTCCGCTCTGCAGCCTCAGGAGTGCCCACCTGACCAGGCGGTTGGGTCTCTCTCTCACCGGGTCTGGGAGCAGAGAGCTGCTGCGGGCCGGGATCCGCGGGTGTGGGACTTCCGGTAAACACAGAACGTGCCCGGTCCTAGAGAAATTCTGCTTCTGTGTGTCCCAAGCTCACCAGGCAGCTTTCTTGCAGCAGATAATTTGGTCTTACCTGTGGTCCCGAGGCTCAGGTTCGCTCGTGGGGTGCTGCCCAGGGGCTCTCTGCAGCGGCAGCAACCAGGAAGACCTGTGCCTCCCCTTCTTGGTCATTTTCTTAATACAGATTATAATTTAGCAATAGGAAGACCTATTAATGAAATATTTTATAAATAAATTATAAAGGCAATTTTTTTCTGTCAATCATTGGAAATTCAGAAACGAATGCTACAACTATAGCTTTGATCCATACGTTAATCAACCATATGCCCAAGAAAGCTTTGTCTGTGTATGAGTTGAGCAGAATTGGCCAGGGAAGATATTTGCTATTTATTATGGTAGAAAATTTTCTTGATTCATAGTACAACTTCGGGAGCAAAAAGTAGCGATTTTGACTTTCATATGACAGAAAGGTTGCAAGATCTGCCATTGTTCAAGTTTTTTAATTCCACTGTTATTCAGAAGTCTTTACTATAATTATTAAATAGAGAGAGAATTCCACTAGGCCTATCAGAAAGAAAGGCTAAATCCAAAGGGATTACTTGATCAACATAATCTACATTCGATCTCAAAAGAACAAAGGCAATTTTGTCAGGTGAACTATTCTTTCTTTTAGCGTTTTTTTCTTTAATCCATTTAACAGATAGGGTCAAATGAAAAATCCCAAGAGTTGTTTTTGAGAACGTCTCATAACCACACAACAACGATGACGACAACAACAACAACAACACAATACTTAAAAGCGACCCTGGATCTCTTCTACTGCATTAGCGGCCAATTCACTCTAGTATTTGAAATGTAGTTAATACCTTCCAGAGATATATGTATTTGCGTTTGAAAATTTTATGTTCAAACGTGTTCAGAAGAGTGCTTGTCAATTCAGTTCAAGCCAGAGCAGTCGTCTACCTTAAGTACTTCATACAAAGCTCAGTACTAGATAGATGTTGGTTAAAAATGACTCTAAGTCATAACAGCTGGCTTCTCACGGATCACCGTCTTCTGTGAGAGAAAGTAGGTAAAAGCAATTAACCATAAAGTAGGAGTAAGGGGAAGAATTCATTCTAAAGAAGAAAGAAAATTCAATTTACTGTGAGCAAGCAGTTTCCTTTTCTCTTTTCTTTTTTCTTCTCTTTCTCTTAGACTTTGAAAACTCACTTTTAAAGAGTCATACTCTATTAGGTATCGGAAGGGAGAAACCACAGATAGTGGAGACGTTTTCGAGTTTAAGTGCCCGATAAGGCCACCGTAGCACATGCTCCAAGGGCTTATGGGTAGAGGGGAAGGGTGAGACTGTATGGTAATGCCGATGTCAGTTCATAAATCTTGGATATGACTATGGGAAATTTCTTTGTATCCCATATGCAGTTGGGCATCAGCAAAGGTTTCCAAACATGGTAAGGGACATGGGCCTGGACCTGGGAATGGAGCTTGCAAAGAAGTAGAAGGTTTTAGAGGACAAGATCTCAAGCTATGTAAAATAAAATGAAATGAAATAAAATAAATCAACTAAATAAACTTAACACTTAGGTTAATGGGCATGCATTGTTGAACCACAGGACTTGTGGAAAGAAGTAAAAGAGAACAAATTGGAGAAATCAACAAACATTACTGACTGGTAGGGGGTGAGCTAGAATCAAGGGAGAACAACATGACCATGACGAGATTCTTAGTGGGTGTAGGGGGTTGGAGTGGGGAGGTGCACTGAAAAGATTAAGGAAATTCAGTGTAACCCACACATACTCATCTACAGTACCTTCCTGAAGTGCTGTACAGGATATACCCATGGATCAAAGCCATCATGAAGTCCATCAGTCACTCTTGAGTGATGGATCATTAGAAGCAGCATGAGGACAATAAATTAAAATTACTGATGGCTGTAATTTATTACAAAGGATTTAGACATAAGTGATTAAGTTATAACATCTATCAATCTCTCATCTGTCTGTCCTCCTGCCTACCTAGCTATCTAGTTGCTCAAGTGATGAGAATAATGAGTCAGATTTAAAAGCCCTTAAAGTTCTACCCTTTAGGAATTATCCAAGTACTCAATGAGACAATGAGACCATGTTCCTTTCATTTTAAATATTTGTTTATTATTTATTTATTTATTTATCTACCTCTCAAGCTCTGCCTCACTCCCAGCCCCTCCCTCACTGAGACACTCCCCATCCCATCACCCTTTTCCTCTGAGAGGGTGCCTCCCCTATGTTTTCTCTCACTCTACTAGATTAGAGGCATCCTTTCCCACTGAGATAGAACAAAGTGGTCCTCTCAGGGAATGGGTACCACATTGAGGCTTCATTCCAGTTGTTCTAATGCCCATATAGAGACTGAGTTTCTGAGAATGCTGTTGGTCATTCTGTGGGGTACCCTTCCCCTTCAGGACCTTCAATCCTTCCACCAACTCTTCCATAAGAGTCTCTGACCTCCACCAATGTTTACCTGTGAGTGTCTGAACTATTTCAGTCAGCTGTTGGGTAGATTCTCTCAGAGGACAGTTATGCTAGACTCCTGTCTGTGAGCATAACATAGTATCATTAATAATGTCAAGGATTGGTGCTTGCCCATGGGATGGGTTCCAAGTTGGGCCAGCTATTGGTTGGCCATTCCTTCAGTATCTGCTCCATCTTTGTCCTTCCTTTTTTTTTTTGTAGGGGTGGTACAGGACAAATTTGGATGGAAAGTTTTGTTCATGTGCGGGTGTTCTTATCCTTCCATTGGTGATTCTGCCTGGCTACATGAGGTGGCTTCTTCAGGTTCCATGCCCTGACTGTTAGGCATCTTGGCTAAGATTACCTGCATTGAAAATACCATCCTGAGTGAGATAACCAAAAGGACATGCATGGTATGTATTCCCTGATAAGTGGCTATTAGCCATAAAGCACAAAATACCAATGATACACCCCACAAACCAAATAATTTAAACAAAACAGAAGGCTCAAGCAAGGATGTTGCATCATACCTAGAAAGGGGTACAGAATAGTCATAGAAGGCAGAGGGATGGAATAAAGTAGGTGAGAGAGGGGAGGGGAATGAGAGGAGCTGGTATGGGGAAAGACAGGAGGGAGACCCAGAAAGCCAGGAGAATGAAGGGAAATCAGCAGCTGATTTCAGGGCTGGGGTTAGGGAGGAATCTTTAGGAAGTCCCAGAGACCTGAGGTGAGCAAGCCTCCCAGGAGACTGTTTCTTTTACAAGGGTTTTCTATCATGACTGATCATGCTGCAGTCTGCTTGGGCTGTGTATCGGACTCTTGTCTTTCCTTTAACTCTTCTTCTTACACATTTGCTCAGTAAGTTCAGTCTGTGAGATGGCAGGCAGTGATCATAGGTTTGGAAACATAAACATGACTGGAGAACCCCTGTGGTTTACAGCAAATGTCTGCTTTCAGTATACCCATGGCTTTTACCATCGCTTTGTTTCTATGTGGCTTAAACTAAGGTCTTTCGTTCAGCTATTGCTCCCAATTTGCAGTGTCCTTTTTCTATCTGCTTATCCAGATCTGTCACAGAGAGCTCAATATTTCTAAATTAACTCAATTCACCTCCATTTATCACTGTTACTGAGGTGATAACATGCATCCTACACATGCAAGAGTGTCCTTGTCTTACTGTAATTTCCGTGAATTTGATTCATAGTCTATTGACAACTTTGGTTTGAGAATATTGTCTAAGCAACCAATGTTTCTCTTATAATGTAGTCCCCACTAACTAGATCCCTCCAAACTCCAAGAATTAAGACCTTCAGTTGGCCATTCCACCTTGTTCCCGACCACATAGCTTTCTTACTCAGTACACAAGATGGAAGGTTTTATCTTTAGATGAAATTCTGGGACTCAAACACAGGAAACATTCTTCCCTTCAGTTTTGATATGATTTTACTCTTGCAAGCAATGACCTCTATGAAAAATATTAACTCAAATGGTGAATTGTTAAGCTTACATAGATTGGGAGATCTATCAATGCTAAGGACTTAGCTTACTTTTACTTGAATCTCATCATTCAAGGCTGAAAATACTATGTGGTTCATAGGGGTAAACTGGAAATTCCAGATGTCCTGATACTCTGACTTGAACATTTTTGCCATATCTTTTGTGATCTTCCCTGAGGCTGGGGTTTGTAGGTATAGGTGGCATTGTATATGTACCTATTAAAACTAAGCACCCATAATCACTTTCCCTCTGCATTTTGATCAGTAATGGATTAGTCTCTGTCTTCTGGGAAAAAAAACTTTTATAATGCAGGCTGAGAGCTACATTTATTGCTAAGTAAATATTTGAGTACAGAAATTATATTGGTTTAGCCAAATAACAATAGTAGGTTTTCCTTTAGGCTCTATGACCTCTTTAGTCATGGATAGTTGGCTACCAAACCAGGCATGAAATACATCTTTTCTTTTGGGGGGGTAGTTTTGATCTACAATTAGAAAGCTATTGGTATTTCAAAGACAAGTGCCACCCTTACATCACCGGATATTTTGCTATGCTTAGCAGGCTTTACAGCTATGTAAGAATACTGATTGACTTTTCTCCCTTGACTATTGTATGGTGTCTTGAAATGCTATGAGAGCCTGTCCCTAGGGAAGAGGCTTCTAGGTCTATTTGAGCTTGAGAACTTTCAAGTTCTGTGTTCAAAGTGTATGGCGTCTTCAGCAATAAGCTCTTTCCTTCAAGGTCAGGGAGGCAACTGGGGGCAATTACAATAGCCTGCATTGTTTTGGGGGTCTTTTGGATACCCCTAACAACTTGAAGGGAGGTGTCCTGTGCCTGTCCTTGCAAGTTTTGTTCTATAATCTATGGTCAATGATGGTACTAGATTATGTATTCTTAACATGACAGGGATATTGCACCAATGAAATCTGAATACTGTGGTTGTCTAAATAAGACCTGCACAATAACACCAGTTGACGTGCCAGTGTGACAGGAAGGCACAAGGCCCAAGCCCAAGATGAAGAGCTAGAGCCAGTCATTGGCTACCTAGAAAGATAGAATCAGCCTTTTCCTAGAATGAACCCCTGATAGGTATCCAATTCCAACTGGTAAGACCTACACACATATAAATAAAAGATACACACACACACACACACACACACACACACACACACACACACATTTCAACAAAAGAAGAAAAGAGCATAAATTTATTAGCGTAATGGGAGGTGTTGAAGATTATATTATGTATAAAACTTAAAAAAATTGATTCTGCTAATAACACTGCACTTTTGGTAGTTTTGTTTGATTTCTTTGTATTTCACTTCCTCTATAAACTGTGGTTTAACTAGCCTCTATGTTAATATAAGATTAAACAGGAATGGCTATGAAAGAGTATGTCACTACTATTGTCACTACTGTTCTCTGTCATGGATATTTAGCAAGCAGATATCTGAAAAGAATCAAACTTAGAATACAAATGTTTAGGAAGACAATTGTCAGCTCTGAGTAAGGCTGTCTCAGGATTTTCATCAAAATACATTAAATACTGCAATTTTAATGCATTATAGCTTTCTTAGGGAAGTGTAAAATAACAGGCAACAACATATTCTAAGGCAATCCTAAAGGCCTTGTCAGATGTTGTAATTAACTGCTATTCTTGAAGCAGAGGTAACCATCACAAAACCATGAACAAATACACCAGACATCCAAATAGTCCTCCACCCTGCCCTGCTCCACACCAGCCAACTTACTCAACTGAAAACAGGAGGCGTTTGCTTACTGTCTAAACTCATCAAAAAGCTTAGTGGACCAGCAAATGACAACAATAAACATTTAACCAACCATGAAACAAGAAGTCAGAGCTTTCAACTTGTATGCATGCTTAAGCTAGGAAAGATGCTAGTCAATGAATTTAAAAGAAAAAAAATTGTGTGTGTGTGTGTGTGTGTGTGTGTGTGTGTGTGTGTGTGTGTGTGTGTAAATAGCAAGATAGCTACTGGGAATCTTCCTCAGGGTTTAAGACAATAAGCCCAGTGCCTTACATATCTAAGGAAGTTGAAGCTTCTAGAGGCCTCTGAAGTGAGTATAAGGCATCTTGCAAGACATGTTGCCTAAAGTGGCATTTGGCTACTTGTTGGGAAAGTTGTCTGTTTCTTAGAAGACTTAACATGCTGGGCTCGTCTTGAAAATACTGTCTGACTATGCATCATCTGGATTCTACTTCTCTCCTTTGAAGAAGAGTTCCACCTGAAGTCAGTCAGATCTAGAGCCTCTGAGAATGAGTGGGTCTGGAGAGATGCCACACTCTTCACGGACAGAAGGGTTGGCTATCCTCCTCCACAGTCTTAGTTCTGCTCACAGTTCAATTATTTGTTGAAGGAAGAAACAAAGCCACGTGTTTTAGCCTCTGGTTAAAGAGAGTACAGTGTTTTGTTAGAAAAGTCGGCTGCAGGGAGTTTGTGTGAAGGTGGTGGCCGCTGAGCTGAAAGGTTTTGATTTGGCTAATCACTGAGGTCTTGCTCGAATGCTAACTAAGGAGCCCAGGCAGAACAAATTCATTCCTGATGAAGTCTTGCAGCCGACAACGTGGAATAATTTGAATCACAGACCTGTGAAATTTGATCAGGATGGAATTAAAAGACTCCCGAAGTGATTTGGCAAGTCATTCTATACCAAGAAGTGGCAGCCTAGCATGTGAGGGCCCATTTTCTTCTGCATTCTCATCATGTCTGTGATTTCTGGAGCAATTCTGAGGCCCACACCATGAACTCAAGGTTGCCTGAAGTTAGACTAAAGGACAGACCCTAATGGTCACACTCAATTTATTACCACATATGACCCCATCATATACAAAGCTGTCCAGAACATTCTAGGATTCTCCAATGTTAGATCTTTGATTATTAGGTTATTGACTATGTTTAGGTGTGTTCTAATTTATGTGAAATAAAATTTCTTCTCATTTCTTCTACATGTCCTATCCCTTACATATTAAAGAGTACGAAGTATGCTCAGATGAAATATTGGAAAGTCGTACAAAACCATCATCAGCTCAGCCTTGACCTACACTACCCCAGGCAGACCTGATGGGCTGCATTGAGTCATTCACTTCTCTTCTTGTAGCATATGGATGTAATACCATCAGCTTGCCATTCCGAGGACAGGGAAGAGTTAAGAAAATGAACCCAACACAAGGTGGAGGCTTCCAAAGTACTGCTCCTAATGCTGGATTCTGCTGTCAAAAAGCAACTTGGATCATAATCGTGAGATACATTTTTTTCAATGCAAGAACATTTTAGAATTGATATTTACAATTTTTACTATGACCTGTAGGACATCTGAAAAGAGATGTGAATATCACGTTCTACTACCTTATTTCTTAAAACTTGGTCATGGCAGGGGAAATTGGGGAGAATAAAGTACAGGGATCAAATAGATGAAGTTTACAAGAAATACTTGGTAGTACTCAAGAGGTGAGCATAGAAGCTGTTCCCAAAGAGAAGATGTAGCTAAAGGAGCACTACGATGGGAATTAAACTGAGTTCTAGAGTGATGAAGTTGATGAGCGCTGGGCATGGTGCTGCCTGCCTAAATCCCAAACTCAGGAGGCAAAGGCAGGTCTCTGTGGAGTCCAAGCCAGTATGGACTACAGAGGGTTCCAGGCCAGCCATGGTTGCACAATGGCCCCATCTCAAAAAATAAACAAAGTTCTTTGTCTTTAAAAAAAAAGGAAAGAAAAACCTAAGGTGTATATATGTGGATGACCATCTAAAGACTGCAGTACCAAAATGCTCAGGTTTCTAAACTAACATACTACATATTATTAATAGATCTCAGTGCTATCAATGGTTGGTAACAAAGGAAGTTTGATCACTAGGCTCAAGACTCAAGCAATGAATGCATTCTTTTTGTCTGAATTTTCTCTCATATCTAGTGATTTATGCACCAAACGTGACATCATTCATGTGTTCCTGTCACATGCAGAAGGACATTGTGGAGGAGAGGCAGGACGATGACAAACCATGACACGTATGAGGTTAGCTACACACACACAGGAAGCAGCAATCTTGGCATTGTAAAACATTCCTCAAATTCAAATAGATGCACTTTTATTCTGAGATTGCTCTAAACTATCTTAAGATCTTCCAGACTAGAATGATTCCTACAAGTTTCAACGTGGAATAACATAGTCCAATAATTCGTTCAAAATGAGGAAATTAAGCCAATTAATATGAAACGTTTACTTTTTGTACCATATAAAATATATGCTAAAGACAATTAGCTTATTCCATGGCTTGGTTTAATTCACAACTTATTCTTTTTAATTTTGTTTTCCCTTGAAGAAGAAATGGTAAGGGTGAAGAGACGCAAACCCTTTCATCTCAAGTCTGTGCTATGACTTCTACACTATATCTTGAACCCTTGCAATATTCCTGATTATATACACTACATGTATACATCATATATATATATATATACATTATATATACAAATGTGAACACATGTGTGCGTGTGTTTTCATTTAAGTACATACTCAAGGCATTCTCTATGCAACTGTGGTCCTATTTACTAACATGCAACATTTCCATTAAAGGGCAAAGCTTATATGTACACATTATATAACAAGTTTTATGATACACATGACTTACAGAAGTACTCAGTATGGGAAGTCATTGTATATCTCATTTGTTTTATAACATATAATATATGTGTGTGTGTGTATGTGTGTATGTATGTATATATGTATGAGTGCCTATTGAGGTGAAGAGCACTATATAATTCAGAAAAAAGTATTTACAACTAATATTATCCATTGGTATCATATATTTTTCAAATGTCATAATGGTCATCATCAAAAGAGAACCTTTTCAGTTTTAGATATTGCCTGTGTAAGTAATATCTTTAGAAGAGACATTGATTCTCATGAGAACCAACAATGTATATTAAATTAATATATAAGCACTTTACAAACCCTGGGCAAACTGATGCAAAACACCATTGTTTCTAGGCTTGAAACAGGTTTCCAATTCTTCCAGCTTATATACACTCTCCTCTTTGTTTCTTCCAAAGTCCTCCTCACCATCCAACACTGTGCCTTCAGTAACCCTGGAATTGCTTTTCTTTAGTTTCCCACTGACATCCTAATTCTCCTCTGCTCCACTGTAGGTACGTGTTGCATGCACACAGGCACATAGATGTCTTCATAGTATAATGCAGGTTAAGATAAACAAATCCTCCCAAAGGGAAAAAGATATTCAGAGGTGTATTCAGTTTTAGATAATCATATAAAGTTTATCATATAAAGTTTTAAGTGGTTGATGGCATGCTTAACAGTATGCATCATACCAATTTCCTCACTAGACTCAGAAACAAATGGATACATGTCAATAATTGTGTGTATAAAAGAGTGGTTCAAATGTTTTCCAATAGCTACTTCTCTAAGGCTTGAAAAGGAATCGGAAAATGTAGCAGTGTCTACAGGGTATTCTGAAAGCCTTTTCCCATCTCCTTGTACACACAGAGTTTGGAAAGAACGAACAGTTCAGTCAATATAACAAAGTTGGAGTTCAGTTGTCTGGCTAGAGTGCTTGGTACACCTCAGATTGTGGGACTGAACACCTTCCTGGGGAGTCCAGCGTCTCTAATGAACCCACCATGCTTCACAGGTTTCTGTGCATCACATAGGAGAAATGATCAGAGCAGACAAAGCTGCCGAAGCAGGCAGGGCAGAAGATTCTGAGCCTCTGTGCACATCAGTCTGTCATTCCCAGGCAGCTGTTTAATGACTTGACTCTCTGGGCCATGACTGTGTTGTTGCCATTTATATGTAGCCTTGATTTATTTAGTTGTTGTTCATGCTTTATTTTGCTGCTGTTCTTGAAAGTGAGGAAGCTCAGAAGATACTGCCACTGGGTAGAGGTGTGTGTCAGGATAGAGGCAGAAAACAACTGGAATTTGTTTTCCAGTGGCTCTCATCACATCATCAATTTCCCTCATGTGGCATCATGACAGTCATATAGAGAAAAGGCTTAATTATCACAGGCAAAAAGATTATGACATTGAAGTTCCTATATCCCATCCCCTCTCTTCAAGACTGTGGATTCAGGCCATCCCCACTACAGTCAGTGTTATGGACCTTGGAATACCTTGAAGTGAGCTCTAGTGTGAACAGTTATCTCATTTGTCCATGCAAATTTTGAAGTGAAGATGCATTTTGGCTAAAATATTATCCTTTAGTATAACAAGGATTTAGACTTAACTATAACAATGGGAGAGACTGGTCACAGAGGATGTGTAGTGTGTAAGTTTGAGAGAGAGAGAGAGAGAGAGAGAGAGTCCTTACCTAGGTTGAATGCCTTGTTGGGTGAGCTCTGAAGGTACATGTTGCTCACCGGGTTCAAAACAAAATTCAATAAAATCTGGATAAATGTCTCTAACCTAAACGGCCTTCTGATCCCAAAGATAGACTTCTGCATGTTAAAAAAAAAGATGCGATGAGTTTGATTTTATGTTCCAATTCCATGTAATGTGTGCCAGCCTGGGAAGTGACGTCTGGCGGCAGCCTGACCCTGCTGCAGCCAAGGGAGAACAATTTACTCTTCATTTTGAGTTGGGCACCAGGGATAGGGTTAAGTTTCTGGCAATAGGTTTCCCTGGGAATGTCCAATCAGTGATAAGACACAGGATTACAACCAATAACCATATGATTAACTTATTATTTGAGAGTAAGAAATGACTGGATAAATAGGTACCTGAAAAAAAAAACTTTTGTAGTTCAATTTAGTGAGGGCATAGTAAGAAATGTAAAGAAACAATATTCAAAATCATGGAACTGGGAGAAAGTTAGGTTATGTGAGATAGAAATACCAAAGTATATCATTTCACTTCACCTGAAAAATATTATTTCCTCTCTTTGGAGCTATTAGTATTTCACTGTATTGATATCATCACTACAGAAAATATTTCTCATGAGGAATTAACTGTCTCATCACATATTAATTTTAATCATAATTTACATCACCTTTATGTTAAATAGTTTTAACTGTCAGTAGCAAATGTTAGCTTCTGGCATCGCAGGAACCCCATTAGCCCTTCCAGTGTAGTCACACCCTTCTAGCGGGACTGAACCTTTCATACCTAATTATGTGACATGAGTTTTTCTCTAGAGAATCATTCCGTCCCTAAGGCATGATTCAGCGATGTGCTTTCAGACGCATCACCTGTCGAAGCTACATTTTCCTCACTGAAATCCTCCATTGAGGATATATGATGCTCTGAGCTATACGGTTAAAATGGGCGATGACAATTCTGTGGTCAGACACCGTAAGTTTCATCATGCTGGGGCTTCACATGAAGGAACTAGAGAGACAGAATGCTGACCTTTGCTGTGTTCTCAGAAATGATCAAAGGAGCTCTCACTAATAGAATCAGATCTCGAATTCTCTAACCCAATTGAACAGCATTTGCTAGCTGCACGCTACCACATGCGGCACACTTCCCAACTTCCTCTAGACTTGCTGAATGCATCTGCAATCGGGAACTAGCTATAAGAAAAATGCCGTGTATGAAAAGAAGTCTTTTATATACTCTCCCTTATTATGTTATAAAAACCCAGGCTCAAAATAGATTGAAGTACATTTATCTTTTAATGAAAATCGCCAGGTTTTTGAAGTCAAATGTTCTTATCTTTTCCTCGTATCTCCAGTGCAGAATTGACCTTGCGGTACCATCCTAGAGAGAACTACCACGGTTTCGTGGACTGACTTGTTTCACAAGCTACACTTGAAAGAGACACGGAAGCCAGCATGCCTCCTTTAAGGCTGCATTGTCTGGAGGTGTGCATGTCAGCTTTTTCAGAAGACAAGAGGACAAAGCAGTTCGGCAGCGTTGTATAGGAAACAAAGGAGAGAGTTCTCAGGGCAGTTAGGTGAGTGGCCTGACCTGCTCACAGGTCCATCGGAGGCACTGATGCAGGGTCCTTGGCAAACTTATATATTCATTTTCAAGTACTCATTGAAAGCTGCAGATTGGGCACCTGTACGCAACTGACTTCAGCCTTCTCACTGCCGAAACACAGCCAGTAGTGTAGCAGAACCAAGAGAAACACAAATTCTCGGGAGGTAGACCTTCTCGAGACCTTTCTTTGTTGTCCTAGCAGGATTGAAACACCTGAGCAGATGTGCCAGAACTTGAAAATGATATATGTGATTTCAAAACCTAGCTCTCAGTTTGTTTGGTTTTTTTTTCTTACAGAACCCGTGGGAAAATGATAATTGTTTGTTCCTTTTGCATTTGCTTCCTCCTATATGTAGATATCAAACTCCATAAGAGAGAAGAGAGCTGCTATCAGAGTGGAGAAATTGGGTACCAAGAGGTAAAGGCAGACAAAAGGGAAAATATAGGCGAAGACTATAATCAGCTAGTATATTATAAATGTATGTAAAAAATACACAGGGAAAATGCAGTAATGAGAATTTAATGTCAAAATGATTATAATTTTATGCCTAAATAGACTCAAAGTGACGAAAAGATATGTTCATCTTAATTAAAAACAGATAAAGGCATTTCAGTAGCTTTCTCTAAAACTGCGAAGATTCTGAAACTAATCCGTAAAAACAGTATTTAATAAAGAAGCGTGACCGCCAACTGATATACTTTAAAGCAGGCATCTAAGGTCCCCTTGAATTCTTCCCTCTCCACATTGTAGAAAATAATAAAATTCTGCAATAATTTTATATCATGTCTACTATTCAATTTTTGCTATAACTGACTTCCAATGCAACTGGTAAAGCAAGCCTGATGTCATTACTTTAGGTAAGCACTTTTTACGGATATTCAAATCAAAGTCTTAATGAAATTGTGTGCTGTGTAACTTGTTATAGATTTTATAAAGCAGTGAAGGAAATTATAGAGGTTTGAAAGGAAAATGTTCCCCACAGACTCAGGCAGACCCAGCTGTTAGAGGAGGTTTGGGTGTTGGGGCCTTGGGGGAAGAATGTCACTGGAAGCAGACTTGGAAAATTTATAAATTTGCCACATTCTGTTCACTTTCTGCACTGTACATGGAATTTAAGATGTGAGCTCTCATCTTTTTGTCCCATCCACTATGCTGGTCACATGTTGTCTTACTGTCTCCACCAGTACAGACTCTGATCCTCTGGAATGATAGATCCCAATAAACTCTTTGCTCTGTAACTTGCCTTGGTCATAGTGTTTTATCACATCAACAGAAGTGACTAAGACAGAAACATATGTGCCCTATAGATATGCTTTTGATGGACTTGCTTCCTGTAGTAATGCCTTCTTATTACTACCACTTCGTACATTAGTTTTTCAGTGGTCTACAAAAAAAGTTAGCAGCCATGGGATTCTGTGGAAGCTACACATATTACTACAAGAAGATGAACTTCCAAAGTATTGTATGGAATATTCATACTAAGAAATAATTTATTTTGATCAAACCTATCCCATACCCTCCTCTCCAACTACTCCCTGATGCCATGCTACTTTTCCTTTCCAACTTCATATGCTGTCTTTTTAAAAATTATATACATATATATACACATATATATACATATATATATATATATATATATATATATCCCATTACTTCATACCCTTTGTTTCTTCCCTCCCTTCACCTCTTCACAGCATTTATGGCTCAGAAAACAACTCAGGCAGAAAAAAATCCTAAGAACTAGCAGGTCAGAAAGTTTTCTGTTACATAGTCTCTCCTAGAATAGGCTGCATAGACCAGGGCAGCTAATGGCAATATAAGTGGATGTGCTGAGGAAGATGGTTTCTCGAGGTTGTACCTATAGACAAAGAACTACAAGCAACCAGTGGCTGCTGGGAAATTTTGGGTTGTTTTGACACACTAAGGTCATTTAGTGTTTCCCATTTGTGTATGGGTCTAGAGTCATCAAATGTAGCCTAGGTAGCCCTAAGTCATCCCTGATGAAACCTGACTTCTCCCAGCTCATAGCTTCTTAGGATGAGGTGATACTTCAAAGTCCCTCCACCATCCGTGCTAGGATTCCTAAGAATGTCATCAATCTATGTGCATGTAGGGTAGACCTTGCTTCTTGGCTGGATGTCATCACTGTCTGGCCTAAGGGGAGGAGGAGCGGCTGGCTTTGCCATCATTGCTGTTGCCAGATGCTAGCTTCAGCCACTAGCATGTCTGTGTGGGCAGATCCTTCTTCCTGACATGGGCATCTCCTTGGCTGTGCATCACCAGAGCTTGGCTGGTGGCAGTAGGAGGGGTGCTATTTTCTGTAAATCCTGGAAAGTTGAGCAGGAATAGAGGCAGAGATGTCTAATGTCACACTGCCACTGGGACCTTTAAATCCTCTTTTTAAAATGGAGAAGACCCTGGAAAGCGGTGGACAATTACAAGCCCTTGTGTCAGTGAGGGGTGAAGTCACCAATCCCTAAATTTCCCAAGCTGAAATCCCACCAATCCTCAATCTCTGCTCTGAAAAGCTCCGCCCCTAAAGAAATCCTATGTAAGCACTGTCCTTTGCCCAATTCCCTGATGTCTGCTACCAGGAGAGGCATCCATCCCTGGATTTGTCACAAAATGATAATCACATTTGTCTCTTGTGGAAAAAATCTCCTGATATTTATTGTGCTTGATATAAACATAACACTCTTGTTCTAAGTCGCAGATTTCAAAGGGAAAAAAATTGTCTTCTGCTCCTTTACTTTCAGCCTACGGATGTCCTTGTGGCTAAGCTGGACATCAAACAATACATTCTAAAGATGGATTTTCATGATTTGTTTTGCATTTCCATCCAGCCACTGTGTATCTTTAGGTATGAAAATATAATCAGTTTTCACTTAATAGAATTATTGATAAGGACTTATTAGTCAATTGCTTTCTGATTGATTTACATATCTTTTATTCTTCCTTCCTTTATTTGTCTTCATAAATACTTTATTTCCTGTAGTGCTGTTTTGACACATTGCTCTTCAGAAGTGTCTACTGTCATCATTTACTTTATAGCAAACATGAATTTCATTTGAAAGGTTTCAAAACGTTGCAGTGCAAATTAAGACAACCTAACTTAGTTGTGTATAAAAAGCTCAAGTCTTTTAGATTTTCATCCTTCTGCATATTATTGTATCATATATTATGTATTTTTAATAAGTTATTATAGCTATTACTGGTTTTAATTTTTGCTATTTTACCATCATATTGGATAAGCACATAACTTCCTAACTATCGTGTGCCACAAACATAGTTTGAAATCCGGAATATAGATGAATAACAGAGTACCCTGGTTTTCCTGTCTGCTCAGTAGTTAATGTCCCATTCTAGAGTGCTTCCACGTATTTTTATTTTGTTTCCTTTGCAGAATTTCCTTAAGCATTTTCCACAGGTGAATTTAGTAGTAATACGTTTTGTTTATCAAAGATGTCACTGTCACTGAAATACAATGTTAATTGTACTGTTAATGTAATGTTATGAGATGGTATTTGTAGTGAAAATTTTGCTTTCTTTGAACTCAGAGAAATATTATGGGATTTTGTTTGTTAGTTTGTTTTAATCCCAGGTGTGGGGAATATGGATGGTTCAGATTGTCCAAGCAGCTGACTACGATTTGCCTTTGGACATGATTTTGCCACTTGCAGATAGTTTCTGAGATTGTGTGATTTTGGAATTCTTGGCAGTTTTCAGAGTGTACATAAATGTTAGGGCCTTGAAAAGCATGGAGGGCTGTTGGTTGTCAGTTGGCTGCTGTTGGTTGCTCTTTGTTAAGCGGTTGTGTGGAAAACATGATAAGAATTTTGATTCTGATGAAGATTGCTCTTGCCCCAGAGAACTCTACATGCCCAATCCCATAATGTTGCCCCCTTTCTTCTCTATCCTTTTTCTCTCCTATCTCAAAAATATACTCAACAGTACCTGTACATCTGCGGAATCATATCATCCTGAGCGAGTTGAAATTACCTCTGTTCTTCCCCTCAGGAGAAGACCTAAAAATGGATCACTCGTATGCCTCATATGTATAGAATCAGGAAAAAAGAGAAAATAGAGAAGAATAAATGTTATTTTGTCTTATTTGCATAATGGTAATCTAAAACTTTGCAAAGACCAGAAGCTTGTGACAGATTGCTGCCGTTTCTTTAAAGAGCTGTTACACATAAGAAGCCAAACCGTCTTTTTGGCACCATGAGAGTGTTGGGGATATTGATTACAGAGGAAACATTTCATAATTCTGCATAAAAGCATTAATATATGGACGAATAACTCAATTATACTTAAAAATTAGTATGACTTTGATCATGTGAGAAATTTATGAAGTGGGAAGCTTGAGTTTTAACTGAAAATTTTTACAAACTTCTTAAGTGAACATTCAATGTTGCAGTAAATTCCAATGAATATAATTAACAAATCCTAGTCATAAATACAGGGTTTTTCCATGTTAGACTTACAACACCTAATTATCAATTCAATGAATTTGTCCATAATCAAAATTTGGGCTTGGATATTATGATAATCACGAATCTTCGTTTATTTCTTTTCCTCTCAGAAACTTTATGTTTTAGTGCTTGTGACGTGTGATAGACACTCAGATCCAGTGGGTAGTTTAACGAACAGACCAGGGGTCTTCCTCCTCTAGTGGAAGTAGACATGAGTAAAGTACTATTCATGTGAGTGTTAAAGGGAGAGTGAGATAAAATGAGAGTGGTGGTTTAACTTCGGCATACTGCAGCTCGTAAGGCTTACCAGCAATGAGATATTGAGGTGAGCCAAGGGATGTTTATGGGTGATGCTAAAGAAGAGAGTAGAAGTCCAAGGGCCCTATGGCCCTCACTGATGAGTCAGAACTTCTTAGAAGCCATGGTGTTTCCGTATAATGAAAGACAGCAAGAATATGAATAGGTCAGAGTGCCACGGAGATGCCTGACTTTGCTTAGGACTGATGCTCTGTTTAAGTGACTTGAGAAATAGCTCAATCCATAAGTCTATAGACTTCATATAATGTCAGGGTAGCTCATTGGAGAGCTTTCCCTTACCCCATGAATTCAAAGTAAGGGTGCGTCCTGGAACGTCAGCTTACGTCTTGAGCAGTGAAGAAGACCCCAGCTGGATTTTATCACCAAACTTTCTATATTGCCAATATTCACGCAGCAGATAAGAAGACAATGGAGTAGAAGCGCTGTAGTTGAGGTGTAAATTATTCGGAAACGCCTAGATCTGTTTCTCATTCTGAAAAAAATCTCTCACAGGCTTATGTGTGCAGAAGGCTGATAAGAAACACGGTTGAAATCAGAGTGTGAAGCCCTGTGCCAATTCAGCAGGACTTTATCTCAGAGTCATGTCTGTAGTTGATCACCTGGCATATTTATTACTCTTCAGGAAATTCTGCAGACCAAGGGATAAAACAGACCTTTGACAGTAAGAATTCAGACCAAGTAGCTTAGTCTTTCCTGCTCACTAAGTTCTAGGAATGTGAATTTTAGGACCATCTCACATGTCCCATTGCTACACCAAGCAGAATTTTGCTTGAAAAGAAGTCAACACTAGTGATTTCAAATGCAAACGATATGTTCTGAGTCTTTCCAGGCTGGTATGATTCCACATGCATAAAAACACACGCATTATAAAAACTAAAGTATTCTTGTCCCATTGTGCAGAACAATTATTTATGGTATTTAATAATTGACATTTTATTTTTTATTGGTTATTTTGTTTATGTTATCCCCCTTTCCAGTTTCCCCTCTGAGAACCCCCTATCTCACCCCCTCCTCCCTGCTTCTATGAGGGTGATTCATTAACCTCCCACCCACTCCTGCCTCTCTGTGAGTAAACATATTGTAGAGATGGTTTTGATGATTTTACTACAGAGTAGTATTTCTAGCTTTGAAAGAAATATGAGAGAACATAATGTTTAGTGATAACTGCTCTACAAATTTTACAATAGGACTTTTTAAGGTTGATTTGATTTCCTGTCTCAAGATGAAAGATTTCCTGGTTATATCTGCGGATAATCAGGTTATTTGTATAACACTGATTAAATTTTAGTTGTGAAAGTTGGTGCTATTAAAGATAGACTGAATGAAACAGTCAACTCATCTGACTTGGAAATATAGATGGGATAGACACAGTTTGACCAATACTACTTCATGACTAATAATTACACATTTTCAACTTGTTATGAAATACTGAAATCGGTAACATGTAATTCAAATTTCAAATAGTCACTGTCACTTAAGAACCCCTATCATTTTTAAATAAAATTAAGAGACATAAAAACTTCCAATTACTGTGTCATTACCAATGTTAAATAAGTAGTGCTTTCATTTCAGAGATGTATAATTATTAAAATATGTGTGTTTTGGAGTTGATGAGTGAAAACAATCATTAACAATTCACTTACCTAAAAGTATTAAGTCTGTCCTCTTTATTGTATGTGGTTTTACAGCGCCATTTTAGTCACAAAAATTGAATTTATAAAATGCAGCTTATATCTCTAAACTATCCCTAGAGTTGTAAAGCCAACAGACAAATCACTGATAAAAATTGAGTTTGGACAACAGGATAGGAGAAGAGAAATGCTGATTCTGGAATTGAGGTACAATTAACATTCTTTGTTGACCAGATAATGTGCTGTGAGTGGGTATCTGGAAGTGAGTTCTAACTGAAAGAAATTAACCAAAAGCAATAGAAAAATTGTGGCACATTCAAGGCCTTAAAATAGTGAACCAGGGCCAGATGTGATAAAATTCGCAGCATGGTACCATGGAGCATTGAGAAAATATCAGAAGCAGGAAAGTCTCCCCTGGCCTTCCTCCTTGAAGCAGATCATAAAATTATAAGGAGGCCAAATGTTCAGTTCTCTCGAGAAGCAGGCCATGAGATCCTCATTCAGAGGTTACCTTTTCTACTCCCAGAGGAAGACACATCTTCTCTTCAAAAAATTTATGACAAATAAAATAATCTGGGAAAGTGGTCTATATTAAGTTTCTCCTGGGCTCTTCATACTTACTGGTCAAGGCTTCCCTGTGATGGAATACTGGTCACCAAAACTAAGCATGAAATTGGTTTTTCTCTATTTCTCTGAGTCATCATTTCTAAAGGCTACTGTGTTGCATGTCACATATATTAAACTTATTTGTGCCTTTGTTGCAAGGTTCTTAGTTATACACTCATGGGCAACAAAAAGTAGTTATTACCTTATAGTTTATAAAATTTAAGCACCGTGAAACACAAAGAGACCAAAAGAAGTCTCTGAAAAAAGTGATGGGCACAGAGTATCATGAAACCACATTTAGATCTATAATAGCTATCATTTAATACAGTCAGGGTCCTTGTCACCTGCATGCATTTTCTCCTTAAGATAGCCTGTTTCCTTTGGAGCAAATACATTTAAATGCTTGCAGTGAGGAAAAATGCTTACCTTAGAGAACCAACCTATAATTAACAGAGCGTTTTTTACTCAAGAGATGCAGGTGTGCATTGGGAGCACATTTTGACCCATGCAGAGAGACTGGTGTCACATCTGGAAAACCGGGAAGAGGATGTCACCAGAGAAGCATTTTCTTTTTCTTCTCAATCTGAGCATTTCAACAGGAACGTGTTTTGAAAATGTTTGTTCACGGGTTAGAATACCAAACAAAAAAATTTAAAATATAAGTATGTGTGGCACTAGCGCCTGCAAGCAAAATGATAAGAGAAATGTACAATAGTAAATGATGAGTCGTGGTTACACTTTTATTCTTGCTAAACCTCGCATAAGCCACACATAATTGAAAAACAAACGTGAGGTAAATTATCAAGTAAAACGAAGGGATCTAAATTCTAAAGTGATTGAATTGCATGACACTATTGCTACATTTTGTGGGATTTGGGCAGCTAGAGTTTTATATTTTTATACCTTGTCCAATCAGTGCATCATAAAACTTTTCTCAACATTATATTCTATCCATTACTGAATTCTAACTGTGTCAAATATTAGAGTCTCTGACAGCAGTATAACTTTCCACAGTGAACAGGTTAGGCAGTTTGAATAAAGAATTCCCACATTGGTCCGGGCATTTGAACACTTGGTCCCCAGTTGTTGCTCTATGGAGGATATGGAACCTTTAGGAAGTAGCCTTGTTGGAGTTAAGTACTCTTTGGAGAGGTTTGGGGAGTTTCTAGCTTTGATGTGCTTCTAGTTTCCTCTCTCAGCTTCTAGCCTGTCAATGAGTCTTCTTCTCTGGCTGCCTGAGGCAATCTCATCTTTGACATGAACCGTCTGGTAGAACTGTAATCCCAAATCAATACTTCTTTCTATAGGTAGCATTTATTGGGCCATTTTTATCATAAGGAGAGAGGCAATTGACACAACAGGAAAGGTTTTGTAAAAACCTAGAATTTTTTAGCAAATGAGTGAAAAAGACAAATCCATGTCAGATCTGTGGCTTTCCCTCTATCTCTTGTTTATACCCATTCTGGTTATGGATTATTCAAGTCCCCACATGTTAACAAAGAAGGCATTAGCAGTCCTTAAAATGTGCTGCTGCAATCAACTGACATGAATGCACTCCAGAAAAAGTCAGAAATATTTGGGAAGAGATTTCCTTATGTATCGATAGTGATGTTTTTCCCTTCAGGGATTTGATGAAGTGATCTCCAAGTTAGAAAGTTTTGCCATTTTAAAGGACTGTTGCACATCCGGTTCCTGTCAGCCTGCACTTCTCTGGAGGTTCCTCAGAAAATTGGACATTGAACTACCTGAGGACCCAGCAAATATCCACTTATCAATGAGTGCATACCATGTGTGTTTTTCTGTGATTGGGTTACCTCACTCAGGATGATATTTTCCAGTTCCATCCATTTACCTATGAATTTCATAAAGTCATTGTTTTTGATAGCTGAGTAGTATTCCATTGTGTAGATGTACCACATTTTCTGTATCCATTCCTCTGTTGAAGGGCATCTGGGTTCTTTCCAGCTTCTGGCTATTATAAATAAGGCTGCTATGGACATAGTGGAGTACGTGTCTTTGTTATATGTTGGGGCATCTTTTGGGTATTTGCCCAAATGCTTGAATTACCCTAGATGCACAGAACACATGAAACTCAAGAAGGATGACCAAAATGCGAATGCTTCACTCCTTCTTTAAAAGGGGAACAAGAATACCCTTGGGAGAAAATAGGGAGGCAAAGTTTAGAACAGAGGCAGAAGGAACACCCATTCAGAGCCTGCCCCACATGTGGCCCACATGTACAGCCACCAAACTAGATAGTAGATCTCTCCTGAGAGACACAGCCAGAATACAGCAAATACATAGGCGAATGCCATCATTAAACCGCTGAACTGAGAATGGGACCCCCAGTGAAGGAATTAGAGAAAGGACTGAAAGAGCTTGAAGGGGCTCGTGACCCCATATGAACAAAAATGTCAACCAACCAGAGCTTCCAGGGACCAAGCCACTACCTAAAGACTATACATGGACTGACCCTGGACTCTGACCTCATAGGTAGCAATGAATATCCTAGTAAGAGCACCAGTGGAAGGGGAAGCCCTGGGTCCTGCCAAGACTGAACCACCAGCGAAGGCGGTAATGGGAGGAGGATGGGGAGGGGAACACCCATAGAGAAGGGGAAGGGGAAGGGTTAGGGGGAATGTTGGCCTGGAAACCAGGAAAGGGAATAACAATCAAATTGTAAATAAATACCCAAGTTAATAAAGATGAAAAAAAAAAAAAAGGACTGTTCTAGCCTGCTCTCTTGATTTGTAGCTGATTAGCCTGATCCATGCCTTTCTTGCCTTCTCTGTACAGAAGTAGAAGAGTGAGGACTATGTGGATGTACTAATATCTCCCTTCCTACTTTTGGTCACATATTAGCTAGCAATACATTTTAATTAACTTTCTGAACCTATCACATATTTACTTAGCAGTGACGTTTGACCTCCTTATAACTATTTCCTCTGTATTTGTCTCCCTGGGCCATCTGATTCCAGCTAGTTAGTGATGAGGGAATGATGGTATTCATTCTTTCTTCTTTTTTTTTTATTAACTTGAGTATTTCTTATATACATTTCGAGTGTTATTCCCTTTCCCGGTTTCTGGGCAAACATCCCCCTCCCCCCTCCCCTTCTTTATGGGTGTTCCCCTCCCCACCCTCCCCCATTGTCCCCCTCCCCCCAACAGTCTAGTTCACTGGGGGTTCAGTCTTGGCAGGACCAAGGGCTTCCCCTTCCACTGGTGTTCTTACTAGGAAATTCATTGCTACCTATGAGGTCAGAGTCCAGGGTCAGTCCATGTATATTCTTTAGGTAGTGGCTTAGTCCCTGGAAGCTCTGGTTGCTTGGCATTGTTGTACATATGGGGTCTCGAGCCCCTTCAAGCTTTCTTTTTGTAATTATAAGGTACACACGCACACACACACAGCCTGTTCTGTTTATGAGTACTTGTATGTATATTTTCATAGCTGTCTATTTGCCAGATAACAAATTGGTATGCTCTTCCCCAAGGAAGACTATTTCTTCCACTCTTGGATTTCCATAGCTGTCCATGGCTCTTTGTGGAGGATTGAGGCTTTGGGGCTTTACCCAATCTACTGTAGTATGTTTCATATTGTTATTTTTGTTCAACTCAAGTTAGGCAGTCATATTGGTGGGCCTTTATGGGATGTACCTTCTAAAGTTACCAGGAGACATTATCTCACAGCAAACACCCCAATTCTCTCTGGGTCGCTCTTCCAATACTTTTACTCCATCTTGAAGAATTATCTTCAAGCCTTAGGTGCAAGATCTGTTTTGTAGATGTACCCACTGGGACTAGGCTTCACAGCTCGGCATTTTGATTGGTTGTGATTTTTGTAATGATCTCCATCTGTTGAAATGAGAAGTTGCCCTGATGAGGGATGAGGACCACACTAATCCCTGGGTATAGGAACAAATACTTAGAATGTAACGAGGGATGACACGGGTTCATAAAGTGACAGTCATGGGTTCCCCTACATGATCTACAACGTCACTATTTCTGAATAGCTGGCTAGGGTTCCAGTACCAAGAACAGTTATCTTCTTGTTGTGTGGGCCTTATGTTCAATGAGAGTGCAATTTGTTCCCACTAAGGAATGCATGCAGTCCATACTCATAGGGATAATGTACCATGCTCTTTGTTGTGATGATTCATAGTGAAAGACCCCCTCCCAGAAAGGGAATTGTACAAGCCCAAGGCCCTCAACTATAGAAGTAAAAAGTAAGTTTTTAGATATGTGGGACAAGCTGACCCATCATTTAGACGAAACAGACCATAAAAGAAAACAAAATGCAGAAACCAGACTAAATTATGGGCACTACTCCATGGGCCACCTGACAGGAAAAAGAAAAAGTCCCTGACCCCCCGGAAGCCCTGACCACCATGTACTTTTTGCTAACTCACTGTTATGATTATAGCCAAAATAGGTAACATACACGTATGCCTCATTTACTCCACCAATCACATCCCTGTAACCATAGATCTGCTTCTGTAAGCCTGCTTCTGCTCCCCAAAATACTATAAAAAGCCCACCCTGGCTCTGCTAGGGCGCCAGTCTTCCGAATTGACTGGGACGTCCACAGATACCTGTGTATCCTGATCAATAAAAATCCTCTTGCTGATTGCAGCCTGTGGACTCGGTCTGGTCATTGGGCTTGAGGATCTCCCTCCTGAGGGAAGATTCTCTCTGAGAGTCTTACATATGGGGGCTCGTCCGGGATCGGAGATCCTCTGCCTAGAGACCACCGACCACCCTCCGGGAGGTAAGCTGGCCAGTGTTAGTCTTGTCCTGTCTTGTCTTGCTTTGTGACTTGTTCTGTAAATGCTTAGTTACTTGGCTTGGGTCTAGACCGTTTGTATTTGGGCGGGCCAGAGAAGGAGCTGACGAGCTCGGACTTCTCCCCCGCAGCCCTGGAAGACGTTCCAAGGGTGTTTAGAGCCCGGTTTTTTGGGGGCTCAGCCTGTATCGGAAGGATACGTGGTTTTGGGTTGGAGGAGAGAGGAGAGAGCCGGATCCACTGAAGGATCCGGACCCTCGGTGCCTCTGTCTGAATTTTTGGTTTCAGTTTGTCACCGAAGCCGCGCGGTGCGTCTGTCTGTCTGACTGTTGGAATTGTTTGTCTTCTTTGTGTCCTAATTTTCGTTGAACACCTGTGGAAATTGGTTATAGGATTCTTTGTCTTGGTCTTGTTTGTCTGGGTTGTTTTCTGTGGTATTGTCGAGTGTCTTTTTGGCTTTTGTTTCGTTTTTGGACTTTGGACAGACGACTGTGTTTAAAATCTTGGAATGACACTGTGTTTGAAATCATGAAACTGTTTGCTTTGTTTGTCAAGGAGTTTTACTTGATCCTCTTGGTGCTTAACTTGGAAATAATTTGCTTGAGAAAAATTGTTTTCTGCTAGGGAGTTTTATCTTTCTCTCTTAGCCTCCTCCCCAAGGAGAGATGCCCCTCCCTTTGCTCCCCTTGTCCAGTCTAGCTGCTGTTAACAGTTGTGTATGAAGAACTCCAGGTTAGTGAGTGACCCTGTCTGAAGCAGGTATTAACAAGAGCCTGAAAGCTTTACCTTAGATCCTGAAGAAAAATTCTCCCTGTTGCTTAAACATTCACAGCTTCTAAGGAAGGGACAGCACAGAGTAGGACAATATAGGGGCTGAGGGTGACAAGCATGCAGGCCTGCTAGCAAGCTGCAGGCTGCGCGTGGGCAGTGGCGCAGCTCAGGCCAAGTCAGCGTAAGAGGAGTTTCAAGGTGATGAGGCCGGCCGGGGTTGACGCTTTGACAACAATAAGATAATATAGAGTTAGTGGTTGTTTTTATGAGACTTTTGGCCCTGAGAAAAAAAATAATAATTCCAGTTGCTGCTTTCAGTGGCCAGACCTTCAACACTTGCTCACAGAAGGAGAGTGTTCATTAAGAGAAGTTCTTTAAGAGAGCCTGCCTTATCTGCTGGCCCTATTCCAAAAGAGGAGTTGATCTCCAACATTAAGTAACCTTCCCTGTTAGTCATCATTGACATGGAGAGTGCCTTTGATCCTATCCCCACAGCAGCCAGTTCCTACCCCTGTGGTCAAAATGCCCCAGGTTTGGGGGCAGAGAAGCCCCTAAAATAGTTTCAAAAAGAATCTGCAACAAACTGTGAAGAACTTTGTTTTGCCAGTCAAAATTTAGAATTCGGGCTTTGGCTGTGGCCAAGGTCAGGATTAATGTTTTCTTTTCCATGGGCCTTTAGCCCACTGAGACAGTTTGGTAAAGGGCTGCTACTGAGGTCCTGAAAGTCCCAGGTGAACTGGTTACAATTCTTTTGTCAGCCACTTGGCATCTAGCACCCAGGTCCTAACCATCTCTCCATCCTTTTGTTATTAGTTCTTAAGTCCAGAGAGATAGTCGGTAACAGATCAGCTCCCTCTCTGCTTGCCGTTCTGTTTCACAGACACAAAGCTTGTGCTTATTTTTACAACAGCCTTTTTGTCCCAAAAAGTCCTCCTGGTTTAGCTGTGTGACTAAATGCTATTTGTCCTCTTCAGTGGACCTCTATTCTCTAGATTCTCTTCTTGTTTTCTCACCATCCCACTTGAGATGCTTGTTAGTAACTATTATAGGTCTTCTTTACCACCGAGGAAAGACGAAATCCTACTAGAGGCCAGAAAATAAATGTTCCAGACATGGATGGAAGGCCCTCACTCCTGACTGTTGACTTGAATACCCCTGAAGGTAGGGAGTGCTCAGGGTCTGCCGCCAGACTCCAAGGGTGGGTCTCCGAGGGGCTGGAAAATGCCCCACCAATCTGGCTAAGATAAGAAAAAGATATAAAGAGAGAAAGTTACAAAAATTTAAAGGGTTAAGCTAAGTTGCTGAGAGTTAGTGTAAGTTGCAGAGAAAGTAAAGTTGAAGTGTAGTTACATAAGTGGACAGCATCTAATAGCTGTAGAGGAAGATGCAGAAGATATGAGAGAGAGACTGAGGAAGAGAAAGAGGAAAGAAGGTAAAAAGAGCAGGAAGCTAAGGAAGAAAAGAGACAAAAGGAAAAAGAAGCTAGAGAGCTAAAGAGGGATAAAAGACAGGAGAGGAATATATACTGGCCACAGTAGTTAGGGAACCTAGGAAGACAGTACCTGGCAACAGAAGAGAATTCCTAGCTAAAGATCAGTGTGCCTATCGCAAGGAAAAAGGACACTGGGTCAGGGACTGCCCCAGGAAGAACAAGAAGGGCCTCTCCAGCAACCCGGAAGGCAAGCCTCTTGGTCCTAGAGTGCTGGCTATGCGCTAAGATAGAAGGGAAGCCTGCCCAGTTGTTTTGTGAATACGGGGGCCCAACACTCTGTGCTCCTATGCCTAAATGGGCTAGTGTCCAGCAAAAGACCTTGAGTACAGGGGACTACCGACAACAAATGATACTCATGGACTACCCGAAGAACAGTGGACCTTGGCGTGGTCCGGGTATCCCACTTGTTCCTTGTGATCCCAGACTGCCCCTACGAGTCTAAACCCTGCAACCCTGCTCCCGGACCCCGACCTAGACACCCCCCTTCATGACTGTCAACAGGAGCTCACTAAAGCACAGGAGTGGCATAAAGATCGGACTGATCAGCCAACAGAGGGGGTAGATGCCATCTGGTTCATAGATGAGAACAGCTTCTTACAGAAGAAAAAAGATGGGCTGGGACAACAGTGGTAGATAGAAACAGAGTCATTTGGGTTCAGGCCCTACCAGAAGACACCACTACTCAGGGGGTAGAGCTCGCTCCCCTCACCAAAGCCCTTGAGCTGGGAAAGAGACTTAACATTTATGTGGACAACAGGTATGCCTTTGCTACAGCCCATCAGCAGAGGGGCCTGCTGACATCTGAGGGCAAAAAAAGAGATTCTGGCTCTGTTAAGGGCCCTACATGACCCAGCCAGGCCGAGGAAGAGACTCTGGTACACCTCAACGAGAAAGAAGATCCTGCTACAATTTTTACAGGCAGAGGCCATGGTAAAACAAATACATCAATGGACTCACTTAGGGGTAAGCAAACTCATCCAGACGTTTTCAAAAACTAAATATTATGTTACAGGTCTCAAGTATCTCGTGGAACAGATAGTACAGTGATGTATACCATGCCAAAAGGTAACTGTTTTCAGGAAAGTTGACTGTGGTAGGAGGCTCCGTGGGGAACGGCCTGGATACTACTGAGAAGTGGACTTCACAGAGATAAAACCAGGAAAATATGGTTATAAATGTCTCCTAGTGTTTATAGATATCTTTTCAGGAATAGGTAGAAGCTTTCCCCACCAAGCAAGAGACGGCCTCAATAGTCATCAAGAAGATACTGGAAGAAATCTTCCCCCGATTTAGAATGCCCAAGGTAATCTGGTCAGACAACAGCCCTACTTTCATTGCCAAGGTAAGCCAGGGTGTGGCCAAGTATTTAGAGGTCAATTGAAAATTACGTTATATTTACAGACCTCAAAGTTCAGGACAGGTAGAATAAATAAATAAAATTTTAAAAGAGACCCTGACCAAATTAACCATGGAGACTGGCGTAGACTGGGTGACACTCCTTCCCTCTTGTTCTCTTCAGAGCAAGAAATACCCCTTCCAGATTCAGCCTTACCCCTTTGAGATCTTATATGGGGCCTCAGCTCCCCTGACTGTATTAGATGATGTTACTGAACCAACATGTCATAGTAATAATGATTTATATGCCAGGCTAAAAGACCTACAGGTGATACAGAAAGAAATCTGCTCACAGCTGACAGCAGCCTATGCCCCGGGGACCCCTGAGACATGTCATCAGTTCCAGGTTAGAGACTACAGCTACACTGAGCCCAGACACTCGAGCCTCGCTGGAAAGGACCATACCTGGTGCTGCTGACCACCCTGACAGCCATCAAGTCTCAGCCCTCACCAGCAGCGTACTAGCTGTTGGGGCTGAGAGCTGGGACCTAGAGGGACACTCAGATCTTCAAAAAGCTCCCTAGACTTAAGTGATTGGGAGGTTGCTATAATGCTCACTTGAAGAGTGTGTTTTAGAAACAAGAATTTCATATTTGCCTGTTTGCCCTGGGTTCCCTCGGAATAGGTGTAAGGATAGGCTTGATTTTTCTTGCAAATGATGTAACATTACATATGTTAGTACTCCTAACACTTCTTGGGACTGTGCCTCAGGGATCACAACCTATATAAGTTTAGAAGTTCTAAAAGACCTTGGTGTATAGGTTCAGATAGTGTCCAGATTAGAATCCTGATGCTAAAGACTTAATAAGACACAAAAGAGAGTTGAGAATTATTTAAGGCTATCCAGGTGCTACAAGGGCAGCACAAGGACATCTGCTGTTGCCTTACAATGCAAGGCTTATAGAGAATTCAGAACTGCCATTGACTCAGATATAAAAAGAGTAAAAAAGACTTTTTAGCTGACCTCCAAGAATACCTAACCTCCCTCTCAGAGGTAGTCCTTCAAAATAGGAAAAGATTAGACCTGATATTCCTTAAAGAAAGAGTCTGTGTGCTACACTAAAAGAAGAATGTTGTTTCTATGCAGATCAGACAGGAATAATAAGAGATACAGACTTTCAGTCATTCAAACTTTTGTGCTGAGACAACAGTATCAGATGGTGAAACAACAAAAAACAGAGGTACCTTAACCAAGTTGAGTGGAAGATTCCACTCAAGGACAAAAAGAAAATGGGGGAATGAAAGACCCCCTCCCAGAAAGGGAATTGTACAAGCCCAAGGCCCTCAACTATAGAAGTAAAAAGTAAGTTTTTAGATATGTGGGACAAGCTGACCCATCATTTAGACGAAACAGACCATAAAAGAAAACAAAATGCAGAAACCAGACTAAATTATGGGCACTACTCCATGGGCCACCTGACAGGAAAAAGAAAAAGTCCCTGACCCCCCGGAAGCCCTGACCACCATGTACTTTTTGCTAACTCACTGTTATGATTATAGCCAAAATAGGTAACATACACGTATGCCTCATTTACTCCACCAATCACATCCCTGTAACCATGCATCTGCTTCTGTAAGCCTGCTTCTGCTCCCCAAAATACTATAAAAAGCCCACCCTGGCTCTGCTAGGTGCGCCAGTCTTCCGAATTGACTGGGACGCCCACAGATACCTGTGTATCCTGATCAATAAAAATCCTCTTGCTGATTGCAGCCTGTGGACTCGGACTGGTCATTGGGCTTGAGGATCTCCCTCCTGAGGGAAGATTCTCTCTGAGAGTCTTACAATAGGCTTCATGCCTCGGTAGGGCTGTTGGTCAATTCCCCTTTTTGGAACTGTGCACGGTGCCTTCTGATAGGATGAAAGATACTGCTCAGGGATGAAGAATTCATGACTCTTGTTTGCTGTTTATCAGTGACCTCTTGTTCCTGTGCCTGAAGTCCACGGTGCCTTTAGCAGTAGAACCTTACGGTCCACGTCGTATGAGATGGTAAGTAAAGGCAATAGTAATAGTTGTATGCTTTAGTAGTCTTGACAGTTTTGACAGAATAACTTTAAGATGACTTCTGTGTGTTTTGAATCTTGTTAGGTGGTTTGTCTCCTGGAGAGGGTGCTGTTTGGCTGGATGAGAAGATTTCATTTAAACTCTCTATGTATATTTATACGAAGGGTCTAGTGTATTAGAGGATAATTTTAAGGTAGATCATTAGTAGTGGGATTCTTTGAGATGTTTTCCAACATCTTTACTGTCATTTTAGCTCCTTTTCTTCGGAACTGATCTTGATCTTCCCCCATTTCCCTAAAGACCCCAACTTTCCTCATTGCCCAATCAGATCATTTGCACCCCGCTTTCCCCACTCTGTCTCTTTCCCTGCAAACCCTATTCCTGCAAGGGTCTCTCTTAGCCTTCCTGCTTTCTGTTATTACACAAGAATTCGTACTCACATCTGAAGATTTTGAGGCAGGAACCTCCAGTGGGAGAGAGAGCAGGGTACACTGGAGTTTCTGGTCTCTGTTAAAGTGATCAATATTATCTATCCTAGTTCTATCTATTTACCTAAAAATTCATGATAGCATTTTTCCTTATATTTGAATAGTTCTCTAAATCATATGTGTATGTTATACATTCATTGGTGGTGGAACATTTAGGTTATACAATCTATCTATTGTGAATATAGCATCAATGAACATGACTGGGCAAAAAACATTGGAGTAGGATTCCCAGACCTTTGAGTATCCATACATGTATCTATATATCTATATCTATATATCTATATCTATATATCTATATCTATATCTATCTATCTATATTTATATGTTGTATGACCCTGTATACACACACACACACACACACACACACACACACACAGACACACTTCACACTTTTGTTTCTTGGCCATCACGCAGACCTTTACTCTCCTTAAATTTGTTCTCCTTAATTTCATTGAGATATGTGTGTGTGTGTGTGTGTGTGTGTGTGTGTGTGTGTGTGTGTGTGCGCACGTGTATTTTCTTTAAACTCCTTAATTTCTTTTATGAGCAGGTGAATGGAAAGGGTTTTAGACAGACTGACCTGACTTGACCTAAAAGGATAGATAGTATTTGTGTGGATGGAGAGGTTGAATGTGGGAGGGATTTATTATTGATTTGATCAGGCAGGATGAGTTCTTGGGGAAGTCTAGAAGTTCATTTCAGGAGAGGAAAGGGTGAACAAACTAGGCAAAGTGCCCGTGCTAGATCTAGTGAGTTGAGCAGGGTTGTAGACAGCAGGGTTAGGGCACACTCACCAGACTAAGCCTTGGAGAATCAGTGCAGAACTTGGCCACATGGGGACATTTGAATAGGCCATCAGAGGAGCCCATGGATGCGACCTTTTAACAATTCAATTCTAGTTTATATCTAGAGATATTTTTTGCTATACTTATAAAGAGCAATGAAACATATCATCTTCCCTGCCAAATAACACTTATGAATTTTATTTCTCATTTATCTTCAACAGAAACCAAAATCTAGATTCTCTTGAAACATGCACTTTAATAGCAGGGTTAGTTTTATTAGACAATGATGCCAGTGATCTACAAAAGGAACTACAATGACTAGAAAGAAAGACCACTCTTGGTCTGCACCCTGAGCTCTCTGTGCCACAGATCTCTGTACCCAGATCCTGCCAGGAGAGAACTGGTCTCTCAGGAGTGCTGACATACCTGCGAACAAAGGTGAGACAATGATTACTTCTGCTCAGAGGGACCCAGCTGAAGCCATAAAGAAACAGGAACTGGGGAGCAGTTTGGAACAGGACCCTTTCAGTTTGCATCTGTACCCAGAGATGACCCAGAGCCACAGCTCACCAAATCCTGCTGGGAAAGAGCAGGTTTCCCAGGAGAGCTGACACACAGGCTTAGAGAAGAGTCAGTCCACTATCAGACAGCAAGCCAAGCTAACACCAGAGATAAGCAGAGGGCAAAAGGCAAGTGCAAGAGCCTAAGAAACAGAAACCAAGGACACTTGTAATCATCAGTACCCAGTTCTCCCACCAGAGCAAGTCCTGGATACTCCAACACACCAGAAAAGCAAGAATCAGATTTAAAATCACATCTCATGATGATGATAGAGGACTTTAAGAAGGATGTAAATAGCTCCTTTATAGAAATACAGGAGAACACAGGTAAACAAGTAGAAGCCTTTAAAGAGGAAACACAAACATTCCTTAAAGAATTACAGGAAAACATAACCAAACAGGAGAAGGAACTGAACAAAACCATCCAGAATCTAAAAGTTGAAATAGAAACTATAAGGAAACCATGAAGGAAGACAACCCTGGAGATAGAAAACCTAGGAAAGAGATCAGGAGTCAAAGATGCAAGCATCACCAACAGAATACAAGAGATTGAAGAGAGAATCTTAGGGGCAGAAGATATCACAGAAAACATTGACAAAACAGTCAAAGAAAATGCAAAATAGAGAAAGCTCCTAAAATATCCAGGAAATCAGAAAACAATGAGAAGTTCAAACCTATGGATAACAGGTATAGAAGCAAATGAAGATTCCCAAATTACAGGGCCAGTAAATATCTTCAACAAAATTATAGAAGAAAACTTCCTTCACCTAAGATGCCCATAAACATAAAAGAAGCCTACAGAACTCCAAATAGATTGGACCAGAAAAGAAATTCCCACTCTCTCATAATAGTCAAAATACCAAATGCACAAAACAAAGCATATTAAAAACAGTAAGGGGAAAAGGTCAAGTAACATATAAAGGCAGACCTATAGAATTACACCAAACTTCTCAACAGAGACTACAGAAGCTGGATGATCTTGGGCAGATGTCATCCAGACCCGAAGAGAACACAAATGCCAGCCCAAACTACTATATCCAGCCAAACTCACAATTAGTGTAGATGAAGAAACCAAGATATTCAATAACAAAACCAAATTTACACACTATCTTTCCACAAATTCAGCCCTACAAAGGATAATAGAAAATTCCAACACAAGGAAGGAAACTACATCCTACAACAATCAAGAAAGCAACAAACCCAAAAAAGATATCCACACTAACATAATTCCAACTCTAAGAACAAAAGTAATAGGAAATAGCAATCATGGGTCCCTAATATCTCTCGACATCAATGGACTCGATTCCCCAAACTGGATATATAAACAGAACCCAGCATTTGCTGCATACAGGAAACACCTCAGTGAAAAAGACACTTCATCAGAGTAAAAGGCTGGGAAAACTTTTCCAAGCAAATGGTCCCAAGAAACAAGCTGGAGTAGGCATTCTAATATGGGATAAAATAGACTTTTAACCAAAAGTTATTAAAAAAGATAAAGAAGGACACTTCATACTCATCAAAGGAAAAATCCACCAAGATGAACTCTCAATTCTGAATAATTATGCTCCAAATGCAAGGGCACCTACATTCATAAAAGAAACCTTAGTAAAGCTCAAAGCACACATTGCACCTCACACAATAGTGGGAGACTTCACCACCCCACTCTCACCAATGGACAGATCATGGAAACAGAAACTAAACAGAGACACAGAGAAACTAACAGAAGTCATGAACCAAATGGATTAAACAGATACTTAGAGAACATTTCATCCTAAAACGAAAGAATAAGCCTTCTTCTCAACACCTCATTGTACCTTCTCCAAAACTGACCATATAATCTGACAAAAAACAGACCTCAGCAGATACAAGAAGTCAGATCAGATCACCTATCAGATCACCAAGGACTAAGGCTGGTCTTCAATAACAACAAAAATTTCAGAAACCTCACATACACATGGAAGTTGGACAATGCTCTACTCAATGATAACTTGGCCAAGGAAGAAATAAAGAAATTAAAGCCTTTTTTGAATTTAATGAAGGAACACCATACCCACACTTATGGGACACAATGAAAGCAGTGCTAAGAGGAAAACTCATAGCTCTGAGTGCCTCCAAAAAGAAACTGGAAAGAGCATATGCTAGCAGCTTGACAATACACTAGAATGCTCTAGAATAAAAAGAAGCAAGTGCACCCAAGAGGAGTAGATGGGCTGAAATCAACCAGGTAGAAACAAAAATACTGTACAAAAATTCAACAAAACCAGGAGATGGTTCTTTGAGAAAATCAACAAGATAAATAAACCCTTAGCCAGACTAACCAGAGGTCACAGAGGATGTATCCAAATTAACAAACTCAGAAATGAAAAGAGAGACATAACAACAGAATCTGAGGAAATTAAAAAAAAAGTCATCAGATCCTACTATAAATGCCTATATTCAACAAAACTGGAAAATCTGGAGGGAATGGACAAATTTCTGGACAGATACCAGGTACCAATTTCTAGGCTTACCATGTAGGTTGAAGGTACTTACAGATTTATAGATCATTAGAAAAGTGTTCTATATGTCATTTTTTTCCTGAGACAGGTGGACAGTTTCTTAAAAACTAAGAAGAGGCAAGGGGTATGTTAGTGTTACTCTGGGATACATTTCTTCCGCTGTGTACTTCCTCAGCAAAAAGTGTGGTAGCCTAATTAATAGAATAGCATGAAATCTTACCGACTCAGCAGAATGTCAGGTCATGGTCAAAACATTATGCATATTTACAAGGATGTGCTTTTCAGTTTAAATAAGCATTGAATAACAGCCTCCGTGTCTAGCTTCAGTCCTCACAAACAGGACATTCGAGCACCATTAACTCCCCTTCTTGTTACTTTAAATCATTTATTTAGGGAATTTTGTTTCTATTCTGCGTGATCCAAACTCTATTAAATTCGATACCCTGATTTCTTCCCGGGTACACAATAAATATCTCGCTGAAGTTAAAGCTAACACCGCAGCTTCATAAACTGGGTTTTCTCAGGACACTGGGTCAATAGTCAAGGAAGAAGAATTCTCATTCCGGCAGAAGTAACTGACGCTGATGTTAACAAGAAGGTGGTTTATGTGCACAATACATAGAAGGGAGAGAAAGTCTGAAGTGCAGAAGATTCATTGAGTATCTCCTAGTGATTCATTTCTGGAATAAATATTAATCCACAACAGTGCCTGTCAGTGTCTGGGAAATAAAATCCCGGTAAATGCTCAGACTCTTGAAAAACTGTGAGGTCTAACGTGAGTGAGGAAATAAGGATTTGCACAGCAACAGACGAGGTAATTTACAGGGAATGGGATCTTGAGTTTTAACGGACCATCTTTAGCCTTCTGTACTTTGGCAGGCTTGTACCAAATTATAAAACTGGTCTTGGATTAAATTTGGTAGAGAGAACAATCCTAATTAAAAAAATAGACCTTGCATTTATCATCCATGTTCCCAAATACAGCTTCCTTCCCCCTGAAAGATCTGAGATTCAGAAACTGTCCTAACAAACACTAAAAAATGATGGCATATCTTAAGATATACATTTGTGTACCCACAAGTAGGATGTTTAGGGATTTATTTTAAAAAAAAGCCAGGAGAGGTCAGGGTCTGATGAACAATTTATCTATTGTTTTATTTCTCGAATCAGGATCTTCTCACAAAGCCCCTCAATTATTCAGTAAGACTGTACAGAGTCAGTCGATTTATAACACGTCCTTGTATGAACTTTATCTCCCATCCTGTCCTACTTTGCCTGGTTCCTCCCTTCACATTGCAAGGAATATTTGCCAATTAAGCCATCTCCTATCAAAACCCTTTATCCTATGTATTAACTGAAACCTAAAAAATATAATTTGAAAATGGTGGATTTTCAGGTCTTGGTTTTCAGGTCATGGGTCTTAGACAATACTTTAAAGATCAGACTAAAGTGACCAGAAAAATTCATTACATTTTTGTTACTTAGAACCCAGATATTTTCTTTTATGTTGCACTGCTTCAAGTTGCTAACCTAAAATATGTACTAAAATAGTCAAATTGAAACCTCTATAAAGGATAATTTCACAAATATTAATTCATTTTGATGGTAACTCCTTATTTTAAGTTGGACTTTGATTTTTTCATTATTTTTAACTATTTTTATTATTTATTTTATTTATTTACAGTATAAATATTGCTCTCAGTCCCCCCTCTCAGAGTTCTTCACCCAAGTTCCACTCCCCTTTGCCTCTGAGAGGAAGCCCCACCACCTTCTCTCCACCCCTGGCATCCTCCTTTCCTGGGGCCTCAAGTCTCCACAGGTTGGACTGCATCCTCTCCCACTGAGACCAGACAAGGCAGTCCTCTGCTACATATGTACCAGGGAACTCAGATCAGCCTTTGTACGCTCAAAATGATCTTTGGTTGGTAGCTTAGCCTTGGGGAGCTCACAGGTGTCTGAATTAGTTGAAGCTGTTGGCCATTCTAAGGGGTTGCCATCCCCTTCAGCTCCTTCAGTCCTTCCCCTAACTCTTCCACAGGGTCTCTGACCTCAGTCCAATGATTAGCTGTACGTATCTGCATCTGTTTCAGTCAGCTGCTGGTAGAGCCTCTCAGAAGATAGTCAAGCTAGGCTCCTGTCTGCAAGCACAACATACTATCAGTAATAGTGTCAGGGTTTGGGGCTCTCCCATGGGATGGATACCAGATTGAGCCATTCTCTAGACGGCTTTTGATTCGGTCTCTGCTCCATTGTTGTCCCAACATTACTTTTAGACAGGAATGATTATAGATAAAAAATTTTGAAGGTGGAGTGGTGAGCCCATTCCTCTACTGGGGGCCTTCTCTATCAACTAGAGGTTCTCTTCAGGTTTCCCCTCCCCACTGTTGGGTATTTCAGCTAAAGTCACTGCCATTGATTCCTGGGAGCTTCTCACATCCTAGGTCTCTGGGACTTTTTTAGAGGTTCCCCTCACCCTCACCTCCAAGAAACTGCATATTTCTATTCATTCTCCTGGCCCCCTGGGATTCTCTCCTGGCTCCTCACCCCCAATTCCTGTTCTGGCCTCCTTTTCCCTCCCTGTGCCTCTCCCACCCAGATCCCTCCCTTTCTCTAACTTTTATTTTACTTAAAGATAAAATTCAAAAAATGAATCAAGGAAAGTAATGTGAAGATGTAATCTATAATTTTTATAAAGAAGGATTTGAAAGAATTCTAATTCTCTAGGCTAATAGCTATTTCTTTTTATAATTCTACCATTTATAATAATGCAAGAACAATAAAGGGAATAACTATCCCTTGTCTTCTGTGATTTTGTTTTCTTTCTGTCTTTAGGATCTTGAATGGGCACCTCAAACTTCAGAGAACATGTCCTGTTCTATTAATCTTAGCTCACTTCTGAAGGTTCTTTGTTTCATGTCCTGTCAAGCCAACTAAAGATGATCAGCAGTCTATGTTCCTTGTTATTATAACAACTAAAACACAGCTACACACATAAAACTATTACTTACATTTTTATTGTCGTAATCAACAGTTAATGAATGCTTGTGAAATTGACTTAGCAGGAAAGCAGTCACTAGTCAGAAGATATACCTCATGCTTAACAAACTATCTTTCTGATTTATTATCATATGCATGCTGAATAAATAGAACCATTTTATAGATGAAGTGTTTTTAAATTTTTATATCAAATCAAGATTTGCATACATATACATTGAAAACAAGTTGATAAGCTGAGAAGAAATATATGTAAACATAATCTGTAGAATGAATTTATGCCAAGAAAAATACATAGCTCTTTTATATTCTAGGAAAAACAAAAATTAGAGTTATGGATGCAGACAATTGTTAAGACTATCACTGAAAAACGCCAACTTGAACTATACTGCTAACGTAGATATTTTTCTTTCTGTTCTCTCTTTCTAGGATTTATAGTTTCAAAAATGTATCTAAATGAGTTCTTAAAGTTAGCAGAAAGGTTTATTCAAACAATACAGGAACAAAAGACCTCAATCTACCGGGGCACTCTTTATTCATATTCCCACATACCTGTGCCTGACAAAATCTGGTAAATGAACTTACATCAACTCTGTTACTGCTCTGGAAGAGAGAGGCAAGCCATCTATTTGGACAGAAGGACCTATGGCCAAGCATGAAGCTTTAACTAACATAGAAGCCAGAGCTGAGAAGCTCTGATGGTAGTGACCTTTCTTAGAAAACATCTGCTCCCAGCTGAGTGTGTTTACATCTTGGCAACAGCGGCAGATGTGCTTAGATCCAACCCATCTGTGTGGTGTTGGGAGCCTGGGGCAGAGAAGGCAGCGCTGGACAGAAGGTGGGGAGTGAAAGAGCTGCACAGCAGTAAGTTGTAGAGAATGCAAATGAGCGCCTAACCTTCCTGCAATACTGGATGCTTGGTGCACGTGAGGAAGCATGAGGAGTCCTTGAGCACCGTTGCTTAATGCTGGGATTCCTCATACACAGCATTAAGTCGAAGTCAGTTTTTTTCTTTTATTGAAAATAGCTTTTCTCCCCCTCATACAATAAATCCCATTTGTCATTTCCTCCACTTCTACTCCCCCTAGATCCTCCCCTAAACACTCTTCTCCAGATGCATACCTTTTCTCGTTCTCATTAGGAAAGAACAGGCTTCTAAGAGATAACGACTAAATAGGGCAGTCTAAAATATAATACAATGAAAAAGCTACCACGTCAATCGTTGGGCATCGCCACCAAAGTGGAGGAGAGGAGCTCAAGGAGAGTCAGAGAGCAACTTGTTCTCACAGTCAGAAGTAAAAGTACTAAGTGGATAGCTATGAAACATATGCCAAGAACCTGGTGCGGTCAGTCCTGTTTGGGCTTAGAGTCCGTGCTTCAGTCTCGGTGAGTTATATGCACTGTGCTTAGCTGATTCAGAGGGCTGTGTTCTCCATCACCTCTGGATCGTAGACTCGTTCTGTCTCCTCTTCCATGGGATTCCCTAAGTTCTGGGTGGAGGGAATTGGCGAAGACCTCCTACTTAGTCTATCTCTCAGAAAATGTCTCGTTGTGGGTCTCTACATCTGTCCTCATCTGTTGCCGACAGAGGCCCCTCTGATGATGACTGCATAAGACACTGATACAGAAGTATATCATTAGGAATAATATTATTGTTAGACTTTGATTTTTTTTTTAGACCAGTAAAGTTTAATTTCACCCTAAGTTTCTGGGCTATTTAGTCTCTGGTTCTTGGTTACACAAGCAGTGTCAGGCTGGGGTTCCTTCTCATGGAGCGTGCCTTAAGTCAAATTAGACATTAGTTGGATTCTCCCACAAATTATGTGTCACCATTGAACTAATCTATTTTGCAGGCAAGACAGTTTGTACGTCAAAAATGTAGTAGTTTGGTTGGTACCCATATTACAAGATTAGGGTTGATTTTTGGGGACAAGGGGGATTGTTTGTTTGTTCCCAGCTTCTGGGTCTAGCTTGTGAATAGTTAGAACAGAGAAGGAAACTCTAGGCTTATCCCAATTCACATATTCCCACAGCTTGTATTTGGCTCTTATCACTTCACCTGAGGAAATAAAAGCAACATTTACAGGAGACTCTATCTCAAAGGAAGGACATAGTACATGAGAAATCACACCAGGAGTTGTCCTTTGGACCCTACATACATGTGCACACACTAGTACATTAACATGCTGTTAAGGTGTTAAAGCCTGAGAAACTGGGGCCTGTCTAGGCAGGAATTTTGAGCCGTTACTAAAGCTACAAGGAACGTTTCTTTTATTCCGTTACTAGGAAACTTTCTCATGCCCTAGTTGGTGGCATATTCTGTTATGTTCTGTGCTTTGGTGTTCTTGGAAACCAATTACAATAAAGTCAGTTAGAAGTGCTTTCTGTAGTTAGCCACACTAAGCGTGAACCCAAACTTCTCACCCAGCAGCACTTCTCACACCTATGTATAAAGTTTTATGGTTTCTTGCCTTTGAAAGCTGCTCCTGAGAGGGACCCCAACATAGCGAAGACACCCGTGCCAATCTAAAAAGCCATTGGGAGTAACACTTCCATTTTGAGTGTGGGTGGAATAAAGTTTAAATTCCCAAGACCTCTTTGGGAATTGACATCCTACTTGACAAAACGGGACATATACATCTTGGTTGGTAGGTTAAGCCATGACTTTTAGGCAAGGCAAGTCCCAGCCACTGTTGAATACCCCAACCAATGAAAACAGGATAAATGTACAATGACATGTTTCTAAGGAAATCCTCTCTCCCTAAGTCCTGACTGGTGGAGAAGCTTGTCATAGATGTTTGTGTATTTCAGGCTTAACAGCTCTATAGGATTCTAGCTGGGTGACGCAGTTCAGCTCCCAAGTCTGCACTGCCTTCCAGATCAACCAGGCTTGGAGTGTGCAGTGAATAAACCATACCCTTTGTCTGAGATCAGTGTTTGAGTGGTTTGTACAGCAATTACCAGACCCCTACACATACATATAACTGTACACAAAGGAAAACAGGTGCACACATATTTTTGTCTATTTCTCAAATTATAAGAGTGGAACTTATTTATTCTCTGGTTGTATTTTTCTTCTTAAAATTACTTTCAGAGTGTGATGCTACAAAAAGTAATATAAACGTTAATTCAACTTATTTAAAATTATCTGACTTCTGAAATTAGAGAAAAAGCTTCCTATATTGCCAGATATCAGCTCCTTCATTGTGTTAATAAATTTTCTGAATTTTTTTGAGAACTATAATATTGTCATTCATAGAATAGAATTTGGGGAAAATTCATTGATTGTTATACTTCCATATCTTCTTTGGAAATTCAGCATTGGTGATTGTATCAAAAATCAGTAAGCTATAAAAAAAATCTGTAATCTGGAAGTAAAATAAACAACCAACTGTACATATACTGGTATTCAACACTTTCATTGAATTTTCCTTTTGGAATTTCAGGTATTGAACATTTAACCGATTGCTATTGGAAATTTCTAAGAAGTGAAAATAGCCTAGATATCCATCAACTGATGAATGAAAAATCAAATTGATATATTTGCATAATTAAATATTATTAAAGTATTAGTGAAAATAAAATTATGAAATTCAGAGTTAAAGGGATCAAAGTGGAAAGAATGATTCTGAGGGAGGTAGCCCAGAACCAAAGGGATGCATATATATATGTGTATATATATATATATATATATATATTTCTCACTTGTTGATGTCAGCTTTGAGTCTTCAGATATGCTCTCTCATATGGAATCCCCAGAGATATCGGGAAATTAGTAACGAGTCATAGAAGCAAGTGTTTTTCAAGGGATGGAAGATAGAATTCCCTGGTATAAACAAAGCAAAGTATGGAAGGGAAGGTTGAACTGGAATCAGGGAGGGAAGGCAAGCTTACACAGAAAGACAGCATGAGTCGCCTTTCAAAATAGTCAGGGATTAACCTCCTACTGTAGACTCTCCAAAAATATTTATTCAAGGATGGTGTTAGCTCAACTGTTGCTTCCTCTATTGGGGTGATGTGTTCTAAGTATTACAAGCTAGCCAATAAGAACCCAGCACACATGAAGAGGCTCAGTGCCACACACAGGTTACCTCCTCTGAGCTGCTGTCCACTGAGGTCCCATGGACTACGAACATCATGGATTATAGACTTTTGGTCAAATTGTCAGAACTTGACAGTAAGGCCATAACTGTTAAAATTTCTAAATATTTGAGTCATGGAACGGGGAGAGACAAAGCTTGTACTGATATGAGAGCTTCATATGAACCCTCTACTTCCCCATCAACCATAATGTGCTATAATATATAATAAACTAATACTATTATAATATGTAATATTCAGAAATTTATTTGTCTAAAGTGTAGACAATTTAAGCACTGCTAATACAAGATAGGTGAAACACAAGTTAGCTTAATGAATATTGAGGTACTATAAGCATTCGTTCAGTCTGCTTTTACTATAAATATAGTCCCCTGGTATATTAGCTTATTTTCTGCTTAATTTCACCATTCCTCCAAGTCTGTAACATATTATAATGCTTAATTTTTTTTCCTGAGTGAACATCAGAACTGTTTGAGGACATGTCATTTTAGTCCCTTGCAAAGTAATTTAACTGTATTCTAGAAAATGTGATGACACATTCCAGTCACAATTTAGACACGAAATATATTTTAAATTAAAGCACACGTTAAGATGCGTGTATTTGACAGTAAACATAGTTCTTTTTAGCATGAAGTTTCATAGACTGGATTCAACGTCACCAATGCTTACACAAGGTTTTGTGAGCTGCTGCTCACCATCAGGGCTGGGGTACAGCCTGTGAACCGACTATTCCAACAGAAAGAGATAGAATGGACATTATTTCTAGATGCTGAAAAGTAAATGTAGGTACAAAAGCTTAAAGAATAAATTAAAATGGCATATAAGCTCATCAACCATCCCTAATAGTCCCATGATGGTGTCTAGTAGCATTTGACTGAAAATCGTAGAATGTCGAAAGGTACCTCATAAAATTGCTTTTAAAGTGTTTTCCAGAGGTTATGACTGAAAACACAGATCTGTAAGTTATTGAAAGGTCTGGGAAATGATTTAGTAAATAGTCCTCCTAAGTCATCTTCCAGAAGGCAAACAGAAAATGGCAGCAATTTGCAGATGCAGTCTCGTGTTAACAGGCAGCGCTAGGAAATGCTGTGTGTAAAATGTCAGCTGCGCTCTAGCCACAGAGGACAAGTGACTCAGCTTCAGTACTTATTGGAAGCATGAATTAGAAATAAATTGCAGTAACCTTTGTGGTGTATGCCCTAAACTCCAAAGCACAGAGAGAATGTTCCACCCCCGAACTGTGGAGTGCTTCTTGATATTCATGCTGGGGTTGAAATTACTCATACATCAACGAGTGTGTTCAAAATAAATGTTTAGACCAATTGTCAGTCGGCAAGGCCGAAGTTGGAAAAGATTCAAGCCGTAATAGATGCTTCGTAAATGCAGTCACCCAATATGGACAGGTGCCGTGACGTCGGAGGCGTCGGTAGAGAAGATAGGAGAAAAATTGAAAAACAAGGAATTTAATTTATTTTACAATTGTACAAATGATAAAGCAGGAATAGCTCATTGCTATGCACAAACAACAGAAGACATTGTTGACCAGAAAGAACCTACAGAGTGAGCTTCATCCTTCCTTTCTACGGATGGTAGAAGAAAGACACAGCAATTATCCTATGCAGCAAAGCGATCTGTAAACTCTGTTTTGCTTTTCTTCTCCTGGCTATGTACATCTAAAACTCTTGTGCTTTCACCAACACAAACAAAACAGTATTCTGTAAAAGGCGCTACATAAAGGAGAAACACACAGCCTAGACCCACAGTCAGAAAACCGCAATTTAAATACATCGCCAGCTTGAAGGTAATTTTTTTCCCTTTACTTTTGTTTTGAAAGGCTTGAACAGACTAGTTGCTGACTATTTCTCTAGGAAAGAACATATAATTCAGCTACGAAGTGGGTCTTTCTTAAAGCAGAGTAGTAAGTGAAGTTTCAAAAGAACTTCTGTTTTTAAAGTGGTCACGATCTCCAGGGAAGTCCACAGTGCAGACCCTGAAGATGTCAATATCACGCACATCTAGTTGTGCACATATTACAGAATCAGAGTGTACACACAGATATACATATATAACATGGTATATATGCATCACACATGTCTATTTGTACTATATAGATATATTTATAGCACATATATAATATCTATTTCTAGATGGGTTGTATTTGGAGTTTGTTTTTCAAATACAAATAATTACCCTTACTTGTTTTTTTTTTAAATTAAAACCTCTGTATACTGATAACATTTAATGGGGAAACTCTCAAACTTGTAGAGATACCAGCTAACTATACACAACGTTTTCCAGCCCCCTTCCACAACTATAGATAGTCCTTATAATAATCACATGAAGACAACTCTGTGAACCAAATATCACGTAATATGTATCATGACTAATTGGCACAACTATAAATAAATTACTTTGCTTGCCCTTCCTTGAGTAGTAACTGGGTAACTCACTTGGCTGTACACTACTCTTAGTATTTCTTAAATAAAGCATTTCTGTAAGGATATATGTGGAGATTTTCATTAACGATCGATGTGCAGTTCATGTGGTATACATTACATGAGGACATTCGAATGCCCAGCGCCTTCTCCCAGCGAGAAAAACTTCCACAGTGCTTCCATTGTTCCTGTGAGCGCAATCACTAGATTTGCCCTGAAAACCTAGTATTGATTCATATTTTCTTTCAACGACTTGTTGTTGGGTGTCGTTTATGCTGAGTAACAATATTCCCATGAGAATATTCCCATGGTCGGCTCCTGTCAAAAGCACAGTGGCAATCACGTTACCTCAGTGACTGGGATATTTCACAGTCATCTGCCTGGGCACCCCCCAGGTCCATGATTAAATCGTAAAAAAAAAAGAAATAAAACAAGTAAAGTTGCGAGCATACCGTATTAAGGAAAACACAGATAGTTCAAGTATGTACTTGTAATTTGATTTTGTTGTGATCCCTTCATGTTATGCCATCATGCGTGTCAAGTCGTAACTCTGTTCCCTGCTGTCACTCCTCAATTCTCTCCTTGCCTTCTTCCTGTGGGAAGGCCATGACAGGGATTGAGCTCTGATGGCAAATGAAAGCGTGTATGTGTGTGAGAGAGAAAGAAATGGCCTCACACAAGGTTTCTTCTTGGAGCACTAAATGTCTTTAATGGAATTCATTCTTATGTACTCAAAGATCCCTGAGATGAACAAAAGTAGTTGTCTCTCAAATCTGAAGCCCTTAGGATACTGAGCATTTCCCTAACTGGGCAAGTATTTAGAAAACGCAAAGCAGAGGGTGAAGAATCCATGCAGCGATGTTAAAAGGCACTACCCAATGCGTGTAAGAGTTAGACACCAATGCATGAAACAGTGGACGGCTGAGCTGTGCTGGCTGCGGGCAAAGTGTGGTTTTAAACACATTTTTTCCCCTTAAAATTTCAGTCAAAACGGTATGCTGCTGCTTTCAAATACATACTGTGAATGAGTGCCAAGGTAGTATTTACTTATAATAATTTACTTGTGGCTTCTGGATTTCTGTGGAATTCATGTTAGCTGTTGGTGGGAACACTGATCTGCATAGAGTTCAAAATAAGTTTCATATATTACCCAATGTTCACATATCCAGTATATTAGACTCTCAATTAAACATTTATATAACATGTATTTAACACTTTCAATTTTTCAAATAGAAAAGGAATTTGATGGTAAAGGTAGAGTGAGATAATAATTCATTGCCAGTTAGGAAACTCCCATAGGCATTCTCTTTTCCTTTCTGATGGATACATGGATTCTCAGAAAAAAATGTTATTTTTATCCTGAGGTTCAGTCAATTTTTCTAAAAAAATATTGCAACTGTTATTAAAAATTTGGTAACTGTACTGTATGACTATCCTTGTCCATAATGTGAGTACATATATAACATATATGTGTAACTATGCTGTGCTCTTTCTTCATTTTAGATTGCCTGACTTTGAAAAACAAAACGTACACATTTTTCATGCTGTTTCTGCTTTCCTCTGACTTCTCTGAGAAACAGGAAGTCATGTTAAGCTGCTGCAGACAAAAGCAGAAGTGAGAATGTAGTTCTGCTTTCAAAAGAAACAGAAAGCCGGGCCACCAGTCAGTCCAGTCACATAAGTAAGTTAGCAAGTCACTCTATGAGTAAGTTCATGTTCCTTTAAAAATGCTGTAATAACAGAACTGTACTCAACTACCGAAAGATCCATGTCCATTGAATTCATCTGAAACGCACAATGCTGATGTGGTATTGTTAAACTGCTTTGAATCACTCGTCTGTTATGAAAACAAGGCTCCGTTAATCGTGTTATTTGTAGGGAGAAATTTTAAAATAACACTACGAGCGCCATATTGATCTCTGCACCCGGATAGCTGAGATGATTTTACTGAATGGGAAGTCTCATTTCAGCTGCATCAAGCCAACATTAGCTCTTCACAAATATGTGTCTCCACAAAATTATCATGAAATTTCAAAGAAATAAATTAAAACCAGTGTTTGATTTTGAAAATGTTTAACTATGTAGAGCTAAGTTTCATATTAGCAGCATATAGAATCATTCATGCTAAGAATATATTCTTTAAGGACAGTGGCTTACTGTGTAGGAACATGATATAATCTTTGGTACCAAGAGTGAAGTTTTTCTGCTAATTTTACCGTGTTTCAAATCTCACTCCTTCATTAATAGTTTATTACTACCGGGTGGTATAGTTTGGCTGGTACCTGCTACATACACCATTGATCTGTAATCCAGAGATTTAAAGTTGTGCAAAGGAAAACAAACAAGCAAGCAAAAATTTGGTGTGATTGTTGTTTTAAAAAACATAAGAACTTTAAAAAGGACCATTTGATGTTTATTTTTCTCATTCATATGTGTTTCCCATTTCTGTTTCTCAAATGAATTTTTAAGCACCCCAAACCCAAACCCAAACTAAACGTCAGAAGACAAACAAGAATATAAACAAAACGTAAACACGGCCATTCTCGGCGTCCTGACTGAAAGCATTCCCTCACGCTGCTTCCTGTCCTGGATTTCACTGCTTGAACTCTCTTCTTCTTCATTTCTGCTATCAAGGACGTTTTTACTTCCCAAGGGCCGAGTGGTGCTCTTGGGTTCCTCTTCCAGTGTGCTTGGTATTACAGTGGCTGCCCCACAGTGACGAACACGTTTGCTCTGCTAACTGACGATGAGTGCACTGTTGGATCTTGTAAACACGACGGATAATACATTCAAACTGTATTCTTCATGGAAGTGGCACTTGCTAGGACCCTTGAAGTCAGGATATTTTATGGTTAGAGCACTTTGCAGGTTTTTCATCAGCTGGTGGTGGACTCGCACAGACTTCCATTTCAGCGACTCAGTCAAGTGGTGGGTGCTGAAACCCAGCCTCGTTTTGGATCCTGTTTCTAAATCTCCAGAAGCATCTTTAGAAAAAGTTTGTGTTCAGTTTTTATCCTTCCCGCTGCGCCTTATTGCTTCATGCACTTCCCTGTGGTCAGTTTTAGAGCTCCTCTATTGTGCAGCACATTCAATGTTTTGAATTCCAGTGGCATTCTGTGAGGACTTGCGTTGGAAAAGTATCTATATTTCAAGTCATCATAGTAATGATATTTGACAGCTTTTCCGTTCAGATCCTTAGGAAATGGCCAGAATCCATACAGGTGAATTTCGTCACAGAATCTGGTGGCAAGGGTGTACATGAGGAGACCAGTGCTGGGTCTTTTGATAGGAACTTTGTTGGTCAGCCAGTAACTAGAAGAAACGAAAACAAAATTAAAATGGAGAAAGGTCATACTACTATACAACAATACATTCTATAGAAATCATATCACATAGCAAACGCAATGCATAATAATGAAAAAAACTCTTCAGTGAAGACTGGAAATTACATTTATGTAGATGGAAATTTTTATACTTCCACATTTCCTTTAATATTTATTTCCTTATGTATTCATGGTCCCATGAAAACAGTCAGAGAACTTAAAAGCGTAGTTTAATCCTATTCTAGAATAGGCAATTCCAAATTAATTAGGAATAAACATGTGTCTGATATTCAGAGTGGAATCTTCGTATAACGGTGTCATGAAACGTCAGGTAAATGTCACTGAAAATTCACATCGAAGACCCAGATTTGATTATCAGAACTCACTTAACAGCCTTGGTCAGGTATGCAGAGGCAGGGGAATTCTTGATTGTTTCTGGTCACCTTCCCTATAGTAGTAGCATCCAACATTGACCTCCAGCTTCATACCCAGAAACATCCTCAAACACACAAGAAGAGCCCAAGGAAAGCTTAACTCAGATTATGCCAACTGACCTTTTCAACTCCAATCATGAAACCATACTTTAATGGGGAAAATTTAAAGCATTACCTCAACAAAGACAAAAGCAATAACAAAACAAATAAAATCTAATTTTGTGAGTAATGAATTAACGAGTTCACTTTTCACATACTTTGACATTTTAAAGATCTTTATTGGTACCATGTTTCCTGGCAATTTCACACATCTACACTACTTTCTGTTTTCTCTTACTCCACCTTCTTTGCTTCATCCCTCCTATGTCACCTAGTAATCCTCCAATCAGATCCTTTCCCCACATTCCTGCCTTTCCCTTTGATTTGCAACCCTTTCTTTTTTTAACCAGGACCATCTATTGAGACCATGGGTGTCTATTTAAGCGCATAAGATGGATTTCTATTTAAGTATGTATGCTGCAGTCACATGGTGAAACGTATTTCATATTATTAACTTGTAACAATAAAAAAAAACCTTCAAAATGCACAGATCCATCTTACTTGCCAAATTTTGCTGGCCTGAATAGTATAGAAACCCACAGACAATAATCACCTTAGGAAGAAAAAGAGTTCCCAACACCTTTGGGCACATGACATCACATGAAAACAACTAAAAGAGGAAGAGTGTGAATTTCCTGTGACTCTAAATGTGTGTTGTTCAAAAACAGTATACTTAATACTTGTAATTTTAAAATTATTTTTATTGCTTTCACAATCATCTCCAACATCTAGAAATATGCCCTGCCTTCCAAATATGAAGAGGTCATTTTAGGTAGCATACATTGTTTCTTTTAACGTGTTACCTTGTATTTTATGTATGGTTTTCTATTTCTACTTTTTAAATTTTTATTTAATTAAAAATGTTTTATTTTCTGCTTACATGCATATCTAGATGGTAAGCCTCTGTCAGATGTGTAAGTGGTGATTTTTTCCCATTCACTTAATCAATGGTGTCCAGAAAGAATTAATAGAAAAGAAAGGGTTGAAGTGTATGTGGACTTGGAGGTAAAGCCAGTTGAGGAAATATGGGATGGATAAACTAATGCTAAAGGCTTAAGTGGTATGAAAATCCGATATTGCAGAAGATCACTAAAATAAAACATGAAACACATAAAAAAGAGATAACATCCATCATTTTATAATGTGGTGTCATCAACTCCAACAAGACAGAACAGGCTAAGAAATAAAATGCCCAGTGCAAGGAGCCAGTTACACTTTGTTGTTACTGGGGTACTGTGGTCCCTTCAACTCCTAAACCCTACAGGCCGTTGCTATTGCTCTTGATTACCCTCCATAAGTTTACAATAAAATGCTGTTTCCGAAGAGGAGCGATAGAGCATGGAGAAACCAACCTGGTACTACCTTGAAGCTTAGCCCCGCAGGCCAGCATCCATAGTGCTGCACTGAAAGGCGGTCTGCACACTACCAGAAGATAACACTAATGTTCGCCCTACTTAGCTGTCAGCCTTGTGAATCACAATAAGGTCTGCCCTTGGAAGACATGACCAACAGGGCTGTAGTGACACACTTGTCATGGGGTAAAAATCCACACATGGGATCCAGAACGCAAGAGTAGACAGATGGTAGGCCATAGGAAGGAAATTACTATTATTATCCTTCAATGTAGAAATAGTATTAACTATGAGGTGATAAAATGAGACACGCTTGGCAGCTGATAGCACAAATCAGACTCACCTGATTGTTGTCAGTTTGTTTTTTAAAATTTATTTTTTATTTTTTTAGGGTTATTTTTATTGGATAGTTTACATATTTACATTTCAAATGTTATCTCCTTTTTCAGTTACCCCCTCCCCCATCCCCCCTTCCAGTGCTTCTATGAAGATGCTCCCCCTCCTACCCCACCCACTCCCACTTCAACATCCTGGCATTCCTCTACATTGGGGGAAACAAGCCTTCACAGGACTAAGGGCTTTTCTTCCTACTGATGTTGGAAAATGCCATCCTCTGCTACATATGTGGCTGGAGTCATGGGTCCCTCCATGTGTACTCTTTGGTTGCTGGTTTAGTCCCTGGAAGCTCTGGGGGTCTGATTGGTTGATACTGTTTTTCTTCCTATGGGGTTTCAAAGCCCTTCAGCTCCTTCAGTCCTTTAACTCCTCCATTGGGGCCCCTATGCTCAGATGACGAGAGCATCTTAATCTGTATCAGTAAGGCTCTGGCAGAGTGTCTCAAATGGTAAGTGGCTATGAAAAGAGGACATAGAAATAGAGGATTGGAGGAGAGTGATTGAGTAGGCTCAAAACTAAAGGTATAACAACTCAAGGAATAAGAATATCTTTCAACTTTAAACCAGGAGAAACATTTGTATGTTCCTGCATACATAGTTGTTAAGAGTGTAAAATTTGTCAGAAGATTCCACCAACCAGTTATCAAAGTGACTTCAGGCATCTTTCAAAACCAATTTTCTTTCTTTTCCTATCACAAATGGTTGGATGGTCCCTGCCCCTTCAAGACTACAGTCATTCTCTAGCTGTATCAATTCAGAAACCCAAAGAAATCAGTCCATTACCTCTAGTATCACTTTGGGTAGAGAACGGCCACCAGCGATGTTTTACATCCCTAATTTATATCCCTACTCAGTGCCTAGCTCCTCTGTGCTTGTTGCCATACAGGTGATCCTTTTGAATAAGTCACACTGTATGGAACTTCCCACTCCATCATGAATTTAAAGGCTACATAGTATTTTGGTGAATTTCTTAAGATTCACTTGTGGACCACTGTAGTCATCCAGTCCATGATGGCTAAGTCTCTTATTTTTACTGTTTGCTCTCTCTCCGGAAGAAGCCCTTCCTCAGGACTGAACGGATGCCCCCCCAATCCTTTATGGCATTATTCCTGTCTCGGATGTAAAGAACTGTAACTTTCTAATGATCTCCTACGTCAAAGGTGTTTATATATAAAGCTCATTACCTGAGGATCGAGCTTTCTAGAAACAACCAATATGTTGTTCTGCTCCATATCTAGATGCAAAAAGGACTTACGAATGGAATTGTAAAACTCTTTCAGTTTGTTAGGAAAAACAACAACAACAAAAAAGAATAACAACAACCACAAAAAGGAACTCAAAGTTTCTCATTTAAGCATCCCCGAAAAAAATAAACAACAAACAGTAAAACTTAATACGATCATTTACGCTTGCATATGTATTTGTCATTTTTCTAGAATAGTGGACCATGAGGTATTTCCTTTGTGTTATATTTGTTCCTTACCTGAACATAAAATCTTATTTCTTTTAGCTAAGGAATTGTAGCTGAAAAGACATATATTTTAAATTGATCATTAGTATACCTTTATTATTATGCTCTTCTATATAGACATCAACCTTTATCAAGCCTTCTGAACTCCTACAAAACTTCTAACAATCCTGGTATTAAAACTACCTAAATAAATAGCAACAAAAGTCTATGTAATTCAAAAAATCAAAAATCTTTAGATAAACATGTTTTGGAAGTACTGTAGAAATCTGGTGGAGTGCTTGAAACTATATTTGCCAATCAAAATCACTCATTCGGTACTTCACCAGAAGCAAAATTGTGATCTAAAAGGACAAGAAGGGATATTCTTCAATTCTGTTTGCATAAACAGCTAGATGATATCTGCCAATTTTTCAAGCCATACTCATAGTATAGTTTTTAAAATCACTGCAGGGAGGTGGTGGTATTCACCTTTAATCCCAGTGCTCAGAAGGCAGAGACAGAGGCAGAGAGGGCTACAAGGCAATTCCAGGATGGCCAAGGCTACACAGAGAAACCCAATCATAAACAAACAAACAAAAATGAAATCACTCCTGAACCTATATACAAACATGCATGGTGGCATCTGAAAACAACTTCCCCCCTCCCTCCCTTACTCCTTCCCTCCTTCCTTCACTTTTGGTTGAATATTACAATGTAAAGACATTATCCTTTAATATCGCTATTCCAAAAGTTTACTTAGAAACTTATGTATTACTTAGAAACTTTTTGTCAATGGGAAGAAAGTTGTAGGTCCCATAGATCTCAATGCTCCAAGTATGAAATGTCAGTTCTTACTAATCAAAAGATCTTACTACTCTTCCTCCAATAAAATTTCCATGTTCTTCGAGTAAACTAAAATCTGGAGTGCTGCAAAGGGCTCGATTTATAGCCAGATTCTGTCAATTCAGTTTGCTGCTTCACCTGTTTGAAACCAAATTAATAATATTTAGCATAGCTTATGTTAGTTATGTTGATGTCAAAGACAGGGTAAATGTGAAGGAGCACAGCACAGATCTTGCCACATAGTGAACGGGCGATATTTGTTGGCTCTCAAAAAGTCACAAAGGATGCTATTCTTCAATCCTATGTACAAATCCAACTTTCTGCTTAGAAATCATCTCTTAAAATTACATATTGACCTGTTAAGGTCTAGGGACAATTTTGAGGTGTAGATGAAATATTTAGGTCTGTGTAAAATGTTAAGGCCTAGATGGAGCATTAAGACCTAGGCGACTGTTATCTATCTAGCCTGAAATTTTGTGGTATTATTCATGTTACAAGCAAACTTTCTCATGTGTTGTTTCTGCTATTACTAGGAAATTTTCTCATGCACAAGTTGATCACATATTCTGTTATGTCTGTGTCCTTGGAAAGCAGTCAAGATAGAACTGCTCTGTGTAGTTACCCACAATAAATGTTGCTTTTAATCATGTGTCTCATATTTTATTACAGAATTACTTTATCTACTGGAATTTAATCCCAGATTCAAACTACTACATGATGTTCATAATATCTCATGGTGAATTCTAGTGTGTGAAAGACTGTCACTTGTGGTTACATTGATGAATCCAAAAGAAAAATATTCTGCCTAATTTCCTCAGCCCACAAGCTGTCTATTGTTATTCTGTTAAAGATTTAAGAATATCTGCTTAATAGGGAAGAAGAAACTACTGCTTTCTAACATGAGGTCGGTGTCTATGGCAGAAATATTTTTCAGATTATTGATGTCAAGATAATACCATGATATAAATATATATTTAATTTGGAAGACATGGTACAACCAGTTCTGAAGAAACATCCAATCCAGTTTCAGTATATGTTTGTAATATAAGAGAGATATAAAATACTTCTCCATGTTCACAGTACCATTAAGCATGGAAAATTATATTTCAATATTAAATAAACATTGCATAAACATTTCTAAAAGTAAACTGTATCCTACTTCTAAAGAAGGAAGTGGATGGAGTTCTATGTTTATAAAGGAGAAGTAAGTATGCCACGTTGTTCAACTAGAATAACCCTAGCTGCATTCTACATACTTCTTCTTATGCCCACAGTTAGTGTAGCTTTCACCTCTCATATATGAAACTTCTGTTACAGCATACGGACTATTAGAGAAAACCACAGCTGGAAAATTCAAAGAACAACTGAGCAGGGCTACCCAGCCACATGGTTACATCTACAATAGAGTATCCATATTTAAGACACAGGTAAAAATCACAGCTAGAGGGTGGAAAGATCGCAAGAGTCAGGCGAACAAGTTTGCTGGAAACTTCTGTCTTCTATAAATGACAGAGGAGTTACAAGCATGAAATCTCAGTGTATGGTTAATCTAAACAAGACCCAACGTTCACACCAGTTTGTATGCCAGTGTGGATGGGAGGAATCTCTCAGGGCTCCATCCATTGATGAATGCTAGTAGACAGTTAGCAACTGCTTTGGGGAGGAGAATTAGTCTCCCACAGGGATGAGACTTCTTGGTTATCTAATGACAAGTGCTTAGCACTAAAAACAAATTTATATCTACACAATAGCATCTATGAACTTGATAAAGTGTGATTAGAGGAGACTGAGGAGGGGTTTATAATATAAAGTTACATATGTATGGAACTTAATTATTAACCTGATACAGTAAACACAGTAAAATTTTGCTGAAAAGTGAGCGAAATTTACACAAAATATTAAGAAGGACTATCTGGTTTTATCTATATCATCTCTCTCTCTCTCTCTCTCCATATATATATATATATATATATATATATATACACACACACACACACACGTGTATATATATATGTATATATATATATATTCTGAGAGGGATTAAAATGATGATATAAGGAAGAAAATGGATGGCTCAGATCATCACTTGGGTAGAAAGATGCTAAGCCATTATCTATAGACAGTTTCTAATTGTACTTAACAAAATGTGTTGGGCATTTTAAAAATACTTCAAACTTGAAACTAGCAAATGGAATCAACAGTGATATTTATAAAGATGTCATATCATACCACAAGCTCTGTGAGCTCTTTAACTCAATTTACATCGGGAAGAAAACAGTGCGTAACTGAAACTGTACAATGGGGAAGTACTAACGTAAGCAAACAATCTTCAGATTCAATTCGATCCCCATCAAAATTTCAACACAATTTCTCAAAGATATGAAAAGAGCAATTCTCAATTTCATATTGAAGAGTAAAAAACCCAGGATAGAGAAAACATTCTTAACAATAAAAGAACAGCTGGGGAAATCACAATCCCTGACCTCAAGTAGTACTACAGAGTAATACTGATAAAAAATGCATGGTATTGGTACAGAGATAGAAAGGTTGATCAATGGAATAGACTTAAAGACCTAGAAATAAAACTACACGCTTATGAACACTTGATCTTTGACCAAGAAGTTAAAAATATACAATGGAAAAAATGAAAGCATTTTCTATAAATTGTGATGGTCTAACTGGCAGTCAGTATGTAGAAAAATGAACATAGATTTGTATTTTCACCTTGCATAAAGCTCAAGTGTAAGTGGATCAAGGACCTCAGCATAAAACCAGATACACTGAATCTAATAGAAGAGAAAATAGCAAATAGCACAGGGGAGGAAATTCCCTAAACTGAACTCCAATGGTTTATGCTCTAAGATCAAGAAGTGGCAAATGGGACCTCATGAAACTGCAAAGCTTCTCTAAGGCAAAGGACACTGTCAATAGGACAAAACGGCAATCTACAGATTGGGGGGAAAAACTTCACTAACCCCAAATCGGAGGGAGGGCTAACATCCAAATTATAAAAACAACTCAAGGAGCTAACCTTCAAAAATCTAGACAACCCAATAAAAATGGAAAATCAAGCTAAACAGAGAATACACAACAGAAGAATCTTGAATGGCTGAGAAGAACTTAAAGAAATGTTCAAAGTTCTTAAGAATCTCGATTGGCAGAGAAGCACGTAAAGAAATGTTCACAATCCTTAGTCACCAGGGAAATGAGAATCAAAATGATGCTGACATCCCACCTCATACCAGAAAGCATGGCTAAGATCAGAAGCTCAAGGGAAGGCACGTGTTGGTGAGCACGTGAAGAAAGAAGAGCACTCCTTCATTCCCGGTGGGATTTTCAACTGGTACAGCTACTCTGGAAATCAATCTGAAGGTTTCTCAGAACATTGGAAATACATCTACCTGAAGACCCCAGCTATACCACTCTTGGGCATATACCCAAAAGATGCCCCATCATACCACAGGGCACATGCTCCACTATGTTCATAGCAACCTTACCTGTGTTAACCAGCAGCTGTAAACAACCCAGAGATCCTACCACAGAAGGATGAATACAGAAAATGTGGTTCATTTAGACAATGACCGGTAATCCTGAGTTTTGCAGGCAAATGGAAATATCCTGAGTGAGGAAACTCAGACCCAAAAGGACATGCATGGTATATACTCACTAATAAGAGGATATTAGCCAAAAATTACAGAATACCCATGATAATTCCACAGAACTCAAAAACTCAAAAAGGTTAACATGCTGAAGGGCCCAAGTGAGGATGCTTCAGTCCCACTTGGGAGGAAGAAGAATGCAATCACAGGAGGCAGAGGGCAGAGGAGAAAGTGATCTGGATGGGTGAGAGAGCAGGAGAGAAAATGAGGAACATGATCAGGTATTGGGGTGCAGAGAGAAGCTCTGAGGGCCACTAATGAATAGAAACATGTAACCTGGAGGGGGGACCCTCTAGAATATACTGAAGACCTAGGAGGTGAGAGACTCTTAGGACTCAAAGGGAGGGACCTTAGATGAAATACCCAACAGAATGGAGACAGAACTTTTAGAGTCTTCCTCCAGCAGAAAGACAGGGCATCAAGTGGAGGGATGGGGCTGAAATCATACAGTCAAAAAATCTGATGCAGGATTGTTCTTGTCTAAAAGAACTGCAGTGGCAAAAATGGAGAAGAGCCTGAGGAAAAGGAGGTCCAGTGACCAGTCCAGCTTGGGATTCATTTCAAGGGGAGGCTCCAAGGCCTGACTCTATTACTGATGCTATGGTTTGCTTATAGAGAGGAACAGCATGGCAGTCCTCCAAGAGGACCAACAAGCAGCTGACTGAGGCAGATGCAGATGCTTATAACCAACCAATGAACTGAAGCCAGGACCCCTGCAGCTGAATTAAGGAAAGTCTGGAAGAAGCTGAGAAGGGCCACCCCATAGGAAGGCCAGCAGTCTCAACTAACCTGGACCCTTGAGATCTCTCAGACACCGAGCCACCATTCAGGCAGCATCCAAGAACTGATCTGAGGAGTGCTTAGTCTGACCTCAGTGAGAGAAGAGGCAGCTAATCTTCATGAGACTTGAGGTCCCAGGAAGTGTGGAGGCCTGGCAGGGTGGATACAGAAGGCAGAGGGAATGAGATCACCAACTGAGGAAAGGAGAACCAGTAGGGGGGGAAATGCCTGAACTGTAAAATGTAAAGGTTAAAAAAAAGAGAGAAAAGTGAAATACCGGACCCATCATTTGAGGTAAATGAGGTTAAGTGTAAAGTATCTCTTCAGTGACATTTACAGAATGTCTTTTTGATACACACACACACACACACACACACACACACATACACACACACACACACACAATCATGAAATACATGATAATCCATGATAATCCATGCATTTTCCTCTCAAGACTAAAAGGAAGTAAAACCCAACCCCTTATGATGAGACATGGGTTAGTTTTGGGGGAAAGGACAAAGTACTTATCCATGGAAATGTTTCTTTCTCATAAACATTTGGTCCAAGAAGCCACTTTGAGGTCATACTCACAGCCATCAGAAGGAGGCTTTCCCCACAAGAGTCAACCTTACTCTGGAAACAGCATGTAAGTGACTTTTAAAGGCTGATGGTTTCATTTTGATGCCTAAGGGTTGTTTACAAAGGACAGAGCACAGTTCCCTTTAGTAGGTCTGGTTACCTTAAGCTCAAAGACCCTGGAGCTGGGTTGAAATCTATTTCAAGAGGAAGTGGGACCAACAAAAGTGATCCTTATACCTTTCACATTCTTACCAGCAACATCCACAGGTTCTGCAAACTTTGCTCAACTTTAAAGGTTCCTGTCTGATGGGGCTCATTGTAGGCAGAAAGAATTAGAAGATGACAAAAATGCTCACTTAGGCCACTCCGCTGTCCTTTGAATTAATTTATTACCTCAATAAAGGACCACTCACGAGGATGCAAGTGGAGAAAAGCACTTTGGTGGAATGAAAGTCCCAAGTACTTTGCAAAGATGCGTTAAGTCCCCGAGCTGGCGACTACTGCGTATTCTATTCCACAACGTAACTGGAGAGAATCATGTAGTTGTGTTTGACTACTGAAATTTGCAAGGCTCTAAGGCAGCATATAAGAGTTTGTTATATTGTCTGTTAATTAAATGACTTTTTATGTTACTTCCACCTCTTTATTGCCCAGATGCCAGTCTCGTGGTTTCAATGTAAGTCTCCCTCTCATTTTACCTTTTCACACGGAGTCACTGAATACATAAGCCACATCTATAAAATAGCTGTGAGTAGTCAAACATTGCCATGCATTTGAAAAGGAAAACAGTGTTCCCATGAAGAAAGGAAACAATAAGAATTACAGTTGAAAAGATAAGTGCATCTTAGCATATGCGTCTTTTTGTTATGGGAAGCTACAAAGTGAAAACAGTACTGTAAAATCAGGCACTTGTGTGACAGACTGTTCACTCCACGTATTCTCATCAGTAGGCTTGTCATCCCAGTTGACTGAAGTATATGGTTGAGCCCATGGTAGGCTGTTGTCACCCGTCTTCTTAGGTAAGCCCTCACTTCAGATTCCCTGTCCAACTGCACAGTCCAATTTCACCATGTATCCCAACAAACCAACATTATGTTTCCCTCAGTAATTTTTCATTGTTCAATTTGCCCCTTTGATATTAATCCCCATTTGTCCCTTGCTATATTCAGAAGTTGGTTTGACTATGTTCAGATTTAGTCTTCATCTATTATAGAACATTCCGAATGAAGTCCTATTTGCCATTATTTTTAATCTTCTCTTTACATGACCCCAAGAACTGAAAAGCTGTGTGTCCCACATACAAATTTTATTCCAAAAATGGAAGCAATTTATATTCTTATGAATAGATGACATAAAGAATATACCACAAGAGAATGCTCTCTGCCATTTAAAATTTAAAAAAAAATGATGACTCATACCATGGCACACACCATTTCTTATAAACATGGTAAGTGAAAGATCAAAGTTACAACAAAATACACTGAGTATGATTTCTATGAAATGTGCAGGGTGCTTTAGTTTCTTTAAACAAAAAATTAATTACTCTTGGCCAGGAACTGCAGTTGAAGGCACAGGGAAATTTTGGGAATGACTGATGACGTACGAACTTCCTTTAGGATAATAAAAACAACCCTAAATTGACTGTGATGATGGTTAATGGATTATCAATAAATGAAAATTATCTGATTTCTAACTTAAATGAGTGAGTAAAATAAATCCAGAAAAAGATGTTGTAGTGAAAAGGTAGCCTTGAGTGCTCATACCTAAATTTCTGTATTGAACACAGTACTTTCTCAAAATTTCACAAAATAGTCTGCAATACTCGAGAACAACTTGGGAAGGAAATATAACCCTAAGCTTACAGAGCAGTAATATTTTTATAATTGCTATCAATCGCTCATCCATGTATCTGTCCATAAATCATACTCCTAGTTCTACGAGTCCTATTTTTCAAAGTGAGAGTTAAAAAACAAATACCTTAAAAAGCACACACCTAGCATCCTAGTCCTGGGGAGGTGACATTTAGAGGATCTTAAGTTCAAGGCCAGCTTGCAGTACAAAGAAATACTTTCTTACAAGAGAGAGGAGATGCAGGAAAGGTAGATGTTTAGGAGGTGAGCAGTGAAGGAATATTTATTTCCTTAATTAAGTGGAACTTTTTTTTTATTTTTGCACTTGAATGGTATCTCACTATGCATCCCTGACCAGCCTAGAACTTGTGGTCTTCCTGTCTACCCACTCCTGTTATAATAAGTCTGCTTCACATTGGATTTTGGCAACTGTGTTGCCATGAAAATCAACCTACATGAACCCTTAGAGTGAGGGCCTCATCACTGTGCTCCAGAGTCCTGACTGTATCAGGGGTAAACATCTTACTTCAGCAATGTGGAAGGAACTGAATCACAGAATAAAAACAATAGTTGACTGAATTATAAACTACAGATGAGCAAATTTCAGTTTACTACGCTGTGTTGCACCCATTGCATTATGAAGGTCTAACCACACTATTAAGGACACATGTGCATACAGAACACATGAGCGTAAGTTGAGTTTAGCTCCTGCTTTTTGTTTAGAATATTTAAGAGATTCTTGCCTATACAACTAGAGCTTGGATATCATCTGGCAAAATGAAACAAAACTAATGAGCAAATGAAAAATAAATCCAACACTTGCTTCTCTGGGATTTGGGAAAAATCTAACAAGCCGGAAAAACAATCATGACATATCCATCCATCTTCACTGTGAACTCTGCAGTTCAACTTAAGATACCAATCATGAAGTTCATGGGAATTTAAAGTACGAGGACAACTGCAATCTTCCTACAATTTGATTTCTTTTAGCTATACAGATAGAGTAAAAACTCAGCAGTGAGAGCCACAAACTTGTATTGAATAGACGCTTTGGAAAAGAATATAACCTGATAGAGAAAATTAGCTCAGATTTCATAACAATAGAACTTGAAAGGAGTGAAACTAAGCTCTATTCACAAAGACAATGGGATGGAAATGGCTTTTTGTTGTGATTACTCAAGAGGAATATTTCCATGATAAAACATCTCTACTCCTTTGTTTGATGATTGGTTTACATGGGAAAATATCTGGAGAGAGGCAATATGGGGGTGTTGCTTTACAAAGAATGTGTACAATATTTGAGAGCATCTTTCTGTTGGTGGATTCATACACTATTGTTTTATAATTTCATCATAAATTCTTTGCATAAAATCCCTAATCACAGAATATGCGTAATATATAAAAAACAATAGATGAGTCTGGCTTGCACAAGGGGTCAAAAAGTCGTATTGTAGTACCCTTTAAATATTAAAACAAAACAGAAGTTTAAAATATTGTTAAACCAGTCATTGAAACTTTAATACTGTTACCTAACAAATACCTCTGAAATGTCTCGGTGGTTATTGTAATATTTGTTCTCTGAAAGAAATGATAAGTTAAACTCAATACTAATGAAAAGCTTTACAATGTGTGGGGGCATCAAGAATAGTCCAGAGCTTTTGTGTTATGAATGGATAACACAGGTATGGCTCTGGTTAAACTCAGTGGGTCACAGTATACATAAAAATAATATGACTTAAAAAAAGCAGAAAGGGTCCTGGCAGGAAAGATAAGAAAAGGCATAGGGAAGAGTCAGGGAGAAGATGGGATAAAGAGTAACCAAAGGCATGGATGAAATCCTGAAATCATTTTAATCATTTTAAAATCATTTTGATGATTTTAAAGGCATTTTCCACTTCCGATATAACTACTGTGGGTTAGATCAAACACGAGAGCTCAGTTTGAAAACTGTTTAGGCTATATATAAGTACAGAATTTAAGAGATAAAAGACCACAAGAGAAACAATTTCGTTGTCTGAAATAAATGGGAAGAAACACACAAAAATGTATTTCTTAAAGTGGCTGTATTCACAGACATAGTGTTGAAGTAGACAATATGTCTAACGCATTCAAGACCCTGAGCTCAACCCTTAGTCCAAAGACAAAAGGACACACGGGTTTTCTCATGTCATACTCTTATTTCTCTTATACGCTATCCTCAAAACTGCCTGAGCTTTCAGAGTTGCAGTATCTCTGAAGGGCACTCTGGCTAGAGAAAATAAAGTTGGCATTTTGGTGGGTCTAGAAAAATCCAAAATTTGTATTCTACTTATAGAAGGTAAAGAGTAGGGGCACTACATTGCAATACTACATGACACTCTGTCAGCCTTGTCCATGGAAGGCAACCCTAGCCAGTATTCCTGGCCTTTGACTCTGGTGTGCATTTAAGAATTGATTATGGATCCCAGTGTTGGAAAACAAGAGCTCTGTTTTGTTTCAATCTCTAGTTGATTCATCAAAACAAAGCTGGCATATAAAGAAAACTTATAAATTGCATAGATCTGTTTAACATAAAATATGATTCGTGATCTCCTGGGTTGATGGCTATGTCTTCTGGGGAATATGTGCATGCCTAAGCAAGGTCAGTCATGGTGCAATAAGGAAAGTTTCCAGGCTGTTTCATAGTTGGATGGCAGTTTTAACCTATTTTGAGATACAGGATTTCTATGTTTGTATATATACAAAATGTAAGAACTTATCTCTGAACATAGTTGATGGCAAAGTCGAATGGTCTCTTAAATCGATTAATCAGTGGTTGACTTCAATAGTTTCTGGGATAGATAAGAAGATAAACCTTTATAATTTAACATGTAACAAGACATGTCATCCTAATTAATAAAATTATTAAAAACAAAATGCATATTTTAAACAGTGTCTTCTAGATGCAACAGGACTGATGCACACTGAGACTGTGGTAACATGAGCAGAGCCTGTGCAGGTCTAAGACAAATAGGATCCCAGCACTGAGAAGGGAAGTGGACATAAGTCCCCATCCCTAACGAAGAAGGTATTTCAAATTTTCAACTGCTCTTAAAGGAAGAACAAAATTTTCCAATGGAGTTCACTGGGTAGAAGGATTTTAATCTAACAACACGTTTACTTTGATCACAACCAAAGACCTAGGTCTTTGTGATCTGGCTGATAAGCAGACGTGACATTAGTACAGTCCTTTAATACTTCTGAGTTGATCCCTTTAGTATACACCTTTAATCCCAAGCGATGATATCTTATTGAGGGTCAGACAAAATGATGAATTAGAGAAAGATCTGACAGAATGAGTCAGAGATAGTCTACACCCAACTCTCATGAGGACATCACAGGCAAGAGAAGCTCTTTAAGAGCAGTATGAGGAGAGAAGCTTAGTCAGTTGAGAGTCAGGGCAGTGAGTGCAGTGCAGAGGAGTTGGGTTCATTTCTGACTTTATGCATGTCAGTAGAGGTCAGCAGGGGCAGTTGAAGGCAGAGAATAAGAGAGAGCCAGAAGATCAGAAAAAATTGCAAGAATTAGTTTGAGGTCAAGTGGAGCAATTCAGTGAGAAACTGAGAGCAACCAGGTTGAATCAGTCAGCTTGAAGAGGAGTTTGAGTCAGAATAGCTGAGGTGAGCTTATTTGGCAGTGAGCCTTTGAGACAACAATTACATCTGGCAAATTAAGGATACTTTTATAGTGCTAAGGCGAGGACCTGGTTCAGCAGTAAATGACCAACACACACACACACACACACACACACACACACACACACACACACACACACACACACACACCACGGAGTTGGGAGGGAAAAGAGAGAGATGAATAAACAAATACAAACAAAAAAACTGAGTAGATACATTCAACACTGGGGAAGAAATACAAAGTCTTCCTCTAACATCTACATAGATGGAGATAAAATTCAGAAGTTAAAAACATGGTCTACTCTTCTGAGGACCCAAGTTTGATTCTTAGCACCTACATGGTAGCTCACAATTATCTGTCACTTTAGCCCAAGGCATCCAACACTCTCTTCTAGCATCCATGGGAAATGTATGTGCATGGTACAGACATACATGCAGACAAAATTTCTATACACATTTAAAATATTAAATCCAAAGAGTAAAACCATCTCTCTTTCAAATGTTCCACAGAAATGCATACATTCTATATCTATTTTGCCTACATTAATGAAAGAAATGGTGACTTCAGAGCTTAAATATGAACAACATCCCTCTTCCTCTCAAATGAGGACTAAGAGGAATCTGCTCCCGTAAAGTACTTGGCAGTCAACAAGCAGAAAATGTCCTGGGGTCAGCTCCACTATTCTGCATGTCTAATAAACACCATGCTGTAGGAAATAATGTCACAGTCAAATTGTCCTGCTCTGCACAGTTGTATTCATCTCATGGTGGCAACAGTTTGAGTGTTTTTCCCGGGAGACATATGTATCTCTGTGACAGCTGCATTGCCACAATATGCTGCGGAGGCTCGCGTTGACAGGTCACATCCTGGATCTCACATTCTAAATGGCAGCTGGGAGATGCCTGAAGTACTTTCTCACAGTGGGTCAGCTCAGCATCCAGTATCCGTCTCTTCCAGCTCTCTTGGCCTCAGAAACGAAATGTGCTTGTACACATGACTGTCAGAAGCTCAGGTCATATCCTCATCACTCTGGTTCTGCTCTAAATAGCAGTGACATTCCAGAACCAAATATCTACAACTCTTCAAGAACAGCCCGGTGTCTTTCAGGATCACTGTGTCCAGTGCTTTATTGACTTTTTATGTCATCAACTTTGACTGACGCACTATGAACATGACAGGTACAGTAGATAAATGCTACTTAGTTGCGCAAGTTTCAGACTAAAATTTCTGAGTGCAGTCATGAATGTGTGTGTGTGTGTGTGTGTGTGTGTGTGTGTGCGTGTGTGCGCGCGCGCGCAAAACTAAGACACTTAACAGTCCTAGAATATTACTGTGGCTACAACTGAAAAACATGGGCCTACTTCCACCAGCAGAAAATAATTCCCCATGTTAGTCTTGTCTCTCTTGTATAATACTGACTGAGGCCACATACACCAACCACCTTACAAACTATAATTGGTCAATGGATCATAAGTTGGTATGTATTAACACAAGGGTCACTTCTCTCAGCTCTTTGGGGTTCCTCTTTTTGCCAGAAATGCAGTGTTTTAGGACTTTCAGAGTACCTACAAGAAAGGTCTCTGCTATTCCTCACTGTCAGTGTGATTTTTGCAGGATCCAAGGCCCTACTTTTCTTTAATAAAACCTTAAATGACAGTATTTTTTTTAAGGATTTCTCTAAATGTTGTTCTTCACAGAACAAAATATCTTAGCGATAGTTGTAAAAAATAGGTTGAGTTTAGAATTCCCAGCAAAAGTTTGCAAAATTATTCCCTCTGGAAAAAGCCCTAGATTAATTCCTAAACTCTATCACTTGCAGGATTCTAGAGGTCTAGAGCCATTTCACTTGGATAATTATGAACTCGGTCTCTTGAGACTTGAGGTACATCAGTCACAGAATTAGTGAGATGAACCAACAGATTGCAAAAGTGCATGGCAGATTCATTGCCTACAACTGTAGTTTCAGATCTAGAGAAGTCTGACTTTGCTGTCTGTTGTCGAGTTTCAGAGCAGAGGTAGAGTTCTTAGTGAGAATTCCTCATCAGGAAATTATGGAGACATTCAATTAGCTTAACTTTAATAGAACCAGAGCAAGGTCCTGGCTTAGATTCCTAAACAACTATGAATGCTGATGCAGGTAAAATCTACATAAAACAGAATAAAGCTTTGGACAGCGGAGTGCTATTTATAGGTACAAGATACTTCTGCACTGTGTCTTTGTCTACGCCATCTGACTAACATCCTTCACACAAGAATCTGTGTCCTGAGTACTTAGTCTCACTCCACCGCTACGCTCTGACATCTGGCCAATCACTCAAAAGTCTCAGGACCCTGAGGAGCCCAGAAAGATCTTTGTGAACCAGGAACTGTTTTTCAGCCTTCTTCTTCCTCCTCATTTAAAATAGTTTTCTTTGACCTTGATAACCTAGCATTTGCACTGCCCCTCCCACATAGATTATAAACATAAACTCAATCATTTCCCTATTATAAACACATATATCTTCTTATCAATTTTTTCCTTGGCTCTGCCCAGCTAAATGCATCAAAATTACTCTTAATCAGAAATCTCTTGGTTGAATTCTATTTTAGCAAAATAATGAAAAGGCAGAAAAACAAAGATGGATAATAGTGGAGCATCTATATTGGAAAAATGAAAATTCCTAAGTGAATAAGAAAGTAGGTATTGATTTCCTAATCCTTAAAACCCTCGGCATACTAGTATATCCTTTAGAATGGCTACATTTCTACCTAAGTACTTTTTTGTTCTTTAAGGAGACCTGGCATTTCTAATGCACAGCTCGATAATATGAACCTACAGAGCCTCATTATTTCTTGTTGGTTTCATGTTACTGAGAGCATAGGCATGATATTTTTCCAGGTATCTGTCACAGACATGCGACAGTGAAGTGAAATGTTTATATGGTCCAGCTTTGAAGCTCAGTCCTACCATTCCTAAAATTATAATACAACAATCCTTGGAGGACACTGTCAAAGGTGTTAGAATTTAGCCTGGCCCACTGTTTTGCCCATGACGAGCACTATCAGGCTAAGGGTGTTGAAAGACCAGATACATTTGTCATGCCAGCATTTACAAGATATCTACGCTGATTCTTCATTCCAAAATCTTTGTAATTAGAATGGTATTTATTTTATTAACTGTTATGATGATTAAATTTACCATCTGGACAGTATTTTTAATACTACCTGAAATGGAGTTAGCATGAAACTGGGTATGTTTGCACACATCTGTAATCTTAGCTTTTAAGAGCCTGAGGCAGGAAGGAAGAGAATTTTAAATTAACCCATACCTCAGGGTGAGACCCTGGATAAGAGACACCAAAGATGTGATGCTCAGTACAGTGACATTCAGACACATGTCCTTCGATATCTGTACTGTAGGTGTCTTTGGGTGTACAAGGATATTCATAAAAACACAGATATGACAGAAACACACATGGAAAAGCATATAATAGTTAAAAGGCAAGAGGATCATTTCTGCAGACAATTCCATACCTAAATTAGCTGAACATTGCATGTTTTCTAATATAACTATTCTTGAGTCTGTTTACCAAGGTCATCACTATATGCAATGTTTGTAAAAGTGCTTATCAAGTAAGGCATGAGGATAGATTTATCTTAACATTTAAATTTATAGTTTTTTTTAAAATAAACCTCTATAGATGTTTACATGTACTTAATATTCACCGACAATTTTCATTATATGTTATCACTAAAACTCATTGCTGAATTAGCCCTGACAAGACACTCAACAGATAGAGGCACCACCTCAGGAGCCTGTCAACCTGAACTGAATGATCAAACACTACCCTGAAGTGGAAAAAAGTCAACTTTATGACGTTCTCCTTTGACATCTACATGTATGCTATGGGCACAAACACAACAATAATAAACATTCATTGTTTAAAATATTACTGATTCGCCACAGAATTTTAGTAACAATATCCTACTTATCTACATAAACTAGTTGTGCAATTCTTTTCGTTTTTACTTATCTATCAACCACTTTGTTTTGAGGATCTGCATTTGCATTTACTCTTCTGGCAAATAAACAAAGAACAGGGCAAATAGAGTTTGTACCCAGCGTGATCTCCTTTCTGTAAGCTGTCAGCCATGAACAGAGGAAGGATTTTATTGAGTGCTTACGTGTGGCAGTCATAACACCTCCAAGAATGTAACAAGGGAAACACTGGGATTGCAGATTAAGGAACAAAGCACTTTTTAAGGCAACCCACTTTCTTGTCTTGAGCCCTCATTCTTGGTCTTAGTCCTAAGTTCTCCTCTTAATGGAGGATTCCTAAAACCTATTGGTTATAACATGTTCATGACAAATGTCTGTTCCATGGTTCAGTCGCAGTCTTATTTATGTGTACAGGTGGCTCTTGGCCATTTCTAATCATGTTGAGCTGAAGCCATCATCCATCCTCACCCCATTCTCCTCCAGTTTTTTCCCTCTGTTCCATATCCTACCACAGCTGCAGTCCAGTCTAGCTAAGTTGGCCCCTGAAAGTCGTGTTTGATAATGACTCAGGAGGGTCCAAATATTTAAAGTATTTGCTCTATGAGACTTGGTTTAAGTTGTTCGCCTTACGTTTTTTGAGAAGTTTGGAACAGATAAACAGGTGATGAAAAATTAGGGAGTGAAGAGCTGATAAGGGTGAGAAGAAGATAAAATAATGTAGGTAAAAGTGTGATTAGAATGTACTGGAAACATTGGTATAAAATTGCCCAATTTAATATGGTTAAACCATCAAAAATGTGGACATGTTATTACATCACTTGTAAAGAAGTCAGGCGCTCTCTCTCTCTCTCTATAAATATATATATATATAATATACTTTTTTCTTAATTGATTACTGATGATAGAAAACATTGTTTGATTTAAATAAATATTCATGATAAAAAGAGCAGATGGAGGATCTATGTATTTACGTCAAAAAATACTTGACTCTTACCAGGATCCAGCATTAAAAATATACACTCTAAAGTATTTTAATGAATGCCAGGACGTTTGTCTGTGAATTCTACAGATAATCTTTCAATATTTAAATATTGAAGTACAGTTTAAATAATGCAAACAAATAGTTGAGTGTTTTGTGCTTATTCATACTTAATGCAGGAGTTGTGACCAAGAAATTCCTCTACAATTTAGGTTTCCTCTATGTTCTTGATTCTCTATGGCCCAGTCTTATTTGGAGGGGCTGGTGAGACATCATAGTCTTTGCAATTATCTCTAAAATATAAAGAGCATTATCTAGGGCATATGCCCAAGGGAAGTCTTCCCAAAACCTACAAAAAAAAAGACTGAAGATATTTCTGTATCACAGTTGCTTCCTATTGAAGATATTTTTGTATCACAGATGTTTCATTTTCAAACATGCTTTAGACAACAGACACTGAAATAAAAATTACAAAGATTTCCTGTTTCCATCCATGACATGAAGGAAATAGTTCTTATTTTCACAATTCTATAATATTTTTCAGTTTTCTAAGTTTGACCCTAAAATACGTTCTGAAATTGTAATTACTCGATATACCATTACCTAACCCTGCTTCTTTCCTTCTCTTTGTGTTTTAACTGTTCAGATCTACATCATTGATGATTTGTAGAATGTTAAACAAATAAATAAATATAAGTAAATATATTTTGTAGGATCCAGTTACCAAATGAAATTGGAATTTTTAACATAAAATTACAGCTTTAATCATGGTATCTCTAGTTCAAAAATGTGAGTTAATACTCCATTCTTAATAAGAGCGATGTTTCCTGATCAGAAAATGGGAATTTTACAGCGGACAAACTTGTAGGACGTTGTCATTGTTGTTGCTAATATCTCTGAATGATTCAATGCTTTTCTTCCTCCTCACCCACATGCCCACGTTCATTCCCTTTATCATCCTGTATTAGGAATTACAACCTGCTCTCCAGGGTCTTAAACGCCACCTTTTAATGAAAAAGTATTGATGTGCCCTAATGAAACAAATTCTTCCCTTCAGATCATTTTGTTGTATTTAGCCAGGCACCTCATTCCTAAGCAGGTTTCAGATTGGTACTGTGAATTCAGGGCAACGATGGCAAAACTCTTGCACCCTTATATACGTATACTGAATACTCTCTGCTTTTGGTAATTTTTATATTTTATTAGTTATGTACATAGCACTGACTATAAAAATTGTCAACAATTTGAAGGCAGAGTTAAAAACAATGTTTCCTTATTTCCTTGGTCTCTAGGCCGATCCTTGCACGTAGAAGACCAGCTTGCTAAAGTCAACTCAATTCTTAGTTTTGTTGCTGATTTCTGGTTTCTGAAAGTGGTACACGGGATTTTACTGATTCTCTTTTTTCTGGTTTAATAATTTTAACTAGTAAAAGCTCGTATCTCTCATAATTTTAAATACTATATTGAAGTAGAAAAGAAAGCCTAGTATAATGAGTTAATTTTGTCCTTTAATGCCTTTCTAGCACTTTCCTACTGACAATTATGACAGTTAGAAAAGTTTAGTATCATGCTACAAAATTATTACAGGTTTTGTATATCCCCTTTTCTCTGCCAAGACATACAGTGTTCAGTTATTAATTATAACATGCCAATATAATTTAGTATGTATTAGGAGATAGCATTTTGTTAAGGTTATGAACAATTTTTCCTTGGGTACTGTTCATCTGTTCCTAATCACTCGCCCACAGAACTATGCCAAAAGCTATTAATACTTTTTTAAATGTTCAAATAAATGTGTTCACTTGAAAAACGAAAACATCCAATGCTGTAAGGTAAATGTTGAGCCATCAGCCTGCTGTGGTACAGCGCTTTTGCAGGTAGCAAAAATTTTGTTTCACTAATGCATATTAAGCCATGGCAGATTTCTCACAGAAAGTTGTGCCTAGCACTCATTTTAAAGGTGAATGCTAAATTTCAAGGTGGAATCAAGATGGTAGAATGTGATTGACAATTAAATTTCAAAGATAACCCGTGGAGGTACAGTCATGACTTCCCACAGGTCCCATGGTTATTGACTCTATCAAACTTAAGCTGGGTGTATTCCTTCAGGAATCATATAATATATATATATTCCCTCATGCAATATATATGTATATATATATATAATTTGCAATCACCAGTGTGGAAAGAGAAAAATCAGCTGTACCTAGTCCCAGTTGAGAAAGTCACAGAGCAGAAAGTGAAAACAAACACAGATATCCATAATTTTTTTCTGAAATCAAGGAAGAACTACCGATCCATCTCATCCCTGGGCCTTCCAACTGCTTTCCAACCAAAACCCCTTTTATTTATTTCAAGGCACTGTGTTAGAAATAACCCATTGGACTTACTGAATCTATTTTAATGACATTTTAATTGGAGCTGGGCCTTCTTTAGCAGTCAGAAATTGTTCCAAGTAACTTGACGTCGTCTGAAGCAAATGCTGATCTCAGCAAGCCCTTGTGGTGGGGACTCTTAATAACTACATACTGGAAATCTGAAAGCTAATGAAAAAGAAGGAGCAGGATTTAAGCTACAGAGCTTAGAAAAACGAGAACTGAAAATCCGAAAGGAACTTGATTCCCAGTCTGTGACCCCAAACATCTATGGAGCTGGAGGGCTGTATTAATCTTAATATGGCCACATTGTTCTAGGTGCATTCCATTATTCCAGAATAAGTATTTAATTCTAAAAATGTGAGATGTGATGTTCTGGGATTACTTATCAAATATATTGGTATACTGATATACAAACATACTAATGAAATAAAGACAGTGATAGATATACTTCTAAAAATAAACTAAAACAACGAAGTATTTCCAAAATAAAATTGGGGAAAAGTTAACACATTTCCAGTTAAGAAAATACTTCTCCTTAGTACATGTAGTCTGGAATCAAGTAAATTTCACATTTCTATGATAAATGTCAAATCTGATATTTACATACTAAAATAGCCCAATCCAAATTTCTTCTTTGTGCATCTTTAATGGGAATGAGTAATAATTATAAATAAAAATAATTTAAGCTATTAGTTTGAAATATACATAATTAGGATAACATTTAAGAAGGTGTCATCATTTCTAAATTGTATTTTTCCTTATATTTGACAGTGTACACAGCTACTCTGAAAAGAATAAAATCTGTCAGAGTAAATTGCTACTGTTACATGCAGTTATTAAAGGGAAAACTTTGGAGGTTCCCTTTAAAAATTACAGGTGAAAATATCTCCATTTTTCTCAGTAGAAACTGTTGACTTTGCTCATAGGAGCAAAGCCTTTTAATATCTCATTAGTGACCACCCCCCCCACACACACAATGGCCTGAGAGAAATCAAGATTCAGAGTATTAATTCCTCTAGACACTTAGATGATGAGAGGAATAAGTAGAAAAATACTTTGCAAAGAAACATGAGGTGCAGAAAGAGGAATGCAGAGGAGGAAGAACAATAAGTCATGGACATTAACCTCACTGCTTCCTTTTATGTATCACATTCATTATAAAAGTGTTCTATAAAATTGAACAAAATATTAGGCTAGTTTATACCTTATTCTTGCTCTCTTAAATCGTTCCAAATTCTGCTTCCTAGACAAATCTAGAACACCAGCACATAGACGCCCACTCTTAAGTAGGAAACGCTTTAGATGTAAGGATTGTGGTGGTCCAGTATTACACAAACGTGAGGATGAGTTTGGTACATGTTAGGTGAAACAGCCAACATTATTGTTATTGTACCCATGGAAAACCATAATTTGGACAAAAATCAATCAATCAATCACATTTTTTTTGATTTAGGATAGATAACAACAAATTTAAAGGGGCGGAGGTCATTGTCGGAGTTAGAGAATTGAGAGGAGAAATCAGCTATACAACATATCAATGATAAAATTCTCCAAATCTTACATTACATGGATGATAGAATAGGAATGAAGAGTAAAGGAAGAAGAGGAAAGGAGAGGTCTGTTTAATTTTAAATATTTGAGGAACAATATGATTCTGATTCATTCGCATTGTGAATGATTTCATTGTAAAATGAAGAAAAATGTTATTTACAGTATATCCCAAAGGATCCATAAGCAAATGGGAGCCATATTTAAATAGAGCAGTCAAACTGTTTTCTCCTAAAACTATTTAACAACTGCACTGGGCATAAATGCCACCACCTTCTGAAAATTAATCTCCTAAAATTATTGTTAGAGCTCTTGAAGTGAAAGTAGTCTTAGATGAATATTTACTAATATGTAGCCAAACTGTAATGTCTATGTCCAAGATATAAATATGGGCACCAGTGAAAGCTACTTTATGCTACGCACTAGATATTTGCCACGTTTATATGGATTACCATTAATTAAAATAGATACTTCTTTGTACAGAAATATATCACAGATTATTTCCCTTCTACCAGACTTAGGTCTAATAAAGAAAACAGTAATTGTATTTTCTCAATCTTGAACTGTATTTACAACTGTATTTGATTTCAGGCTAAATCCTTAAGAACTTAAAATTTTTAATTTTGTAGGTAAATATACATCTTATAAAGGTTGGCAATATCCAACAATCATGTTTCTAGAGAAAAATAAAAAAATCATTTCAAGTGTTTGTAATATAATAATTAAAATGTCTGAAATCTGTGTTTAAGGATGATTATGAGTCCTTGATTTTATAGCTTAGAGTAAAAATATAGATAATAGGACTACCCTTTCCTAGAAACACTATAAAATTTAAAGGCTATTCAAGAGAATGTACCTGAGACAAATTCACTAGCAGAAGGAAACGTTTAAGTGCTTCTTTAGTCTATAGCATTCAAACACTCCTTATTCAGGATTAGTATATAAATTTACCATTATGAATCTTATATTTGATTAACATAGCAAACCAAAGACAGGGATTAAATAAAAGTGACTGACTTTTCATTCTCAGACATCAGTTGGTCATGGCTTTTCTGCTAGCCCATCTAAGCTATGATAACAGATGTAATAAAAAAAAACAATTCTAATAAGTGGAATAAATATTTCTGATAGAGTGCCAAGCATTAGAAATAGTTTATTCAATAATGATACATTAGTGACTTCATTTTGGCTTCACTAACCCCAGTCAAGTCCCTGTTTGACACTGACATCTATTCTGGTCCTGGTACTTGCCCTCAGTCATTCACAAATGTCAAATTTTCTGGAAACTTGCAGACTATTTTGTATTTTGTATTTAATGTGAAATCAGACACACTAGGAGCATCGGAAGTATGAATATGAGCTAATATTATAAGCCCAGATTTTTCTTTTTCTCCGTAGAGCTCATTGGCAAACACTCAGTGTCCCACATTGTCTCAAGGAAAGTCCCACTGACGATGTGGATGTTGTCCAACTTTCTCTAGCCCATTAACATCATGCTTTCTACATTTCTCTCAAAATGGGTGTACAGAAGACAAAGATCCTGCACTTATTACTTCATAGTTAACTAACCATCCCAGGACTATGTGATGCCATTAAATAAAAAAGTACCCCCCAAAAAAGACACCCCACAGGATAAATGAATGCATGTTTACAGAACTTGGAAATACAGAGCCTGGAAAAGTGACTCATCAGGCGTAATGACGGATCAGGAAGGTGTATCCACCAACATGTAAGACTGTGTATTTTAACTTTGCCTCATTTCTGTCATGAAGATTTTCTGATTTCATCAGAGTAATTAGAAAAACGACGTTTCTATTAAAAACAATGGGATTCTCTAATGTCAATTAATTCACTTAGAGGTATCTGTGTTGTTAAATATGCTAGCGGACTGAAATTAAATTCCAAATGATTGACAGGTCACTCTTGTTCTGTAAGTAGAAAAAGAAGAACCTCGAAAGTAAAGAGAGGGCTTCTGGGGAATCAACCAGGGAGATCATTGACATCAGCACTACATGCTTCAAATTGCTACCAAGTAAATACAAGTGTTGAGCCGAAGTTGAATACTAACACTTTAAATTCTTTCTTGATCATGAATAATACCTAGAGATTACTTTGACCCTTCAAGTTCAAACACCATTTCTTTATACATCTGGATTACTGACGAGAACAAAAACATTCAAATCAAGCACTGAGCTAAAAGGCACAGCACTATACCTGTGGCTGAAACTCAGCTGAGCATCGCCAACTTAGAAACTCAGATTGAAGGTATTTAGGATACATTATCTAGAAATTTCCTCAGCCATTAAAACATCAGTATTTGTTTCTGACATAATTCTATTTATTTCCAAGAGAAAACATGATTGCCACTAAGCCATTTCGACAAATCCAACAAAAATCTGTGATTTTTTTTCTTACACTGTATCATAACTATTAAACTTCCTAGACACAAAATCAATCACTAAGAAAATCATTTAAATCATATTAAGGTATATTCCATAAACAGGAAAATTTACTTATTTTGATAAATTTTGACTCACTTACAAAGTGTAAGAATGGCTGTTTAGTTATTATATAAAATTTATTTGCTATCTGACCAAATACACACTGTAAACTTCTTACTTTGTTTTTAATTTCATTTACAGAAAATTACTTCAAACGAGGGTGGGTTGAGTGCTGTGAATAGCACAGTACCATATCCATCAGTTCTGCAAAAGAGAGCTTGATTTTGTTCTGCAGACGTCAGCTGAATGTCTACACAGATAAATGAACTTGGATTTAATGAAATGCTTCTGAACGCAGTGATCAAAGTGGTGCTATTTCTTTTCCAGTTCGAAAAAATAACCATTTAAATTCTATTTTTGAATTATTTGAAAACTTGTAGTTTGGGTTATAAATCCTTAGTGAGAAAGACAGCTCTTTAAGAAGTTACTTCTTAGGCCAGGGGGTGGTGGCCTACACATTTAATCCCAGCAGTTGGGGGACAGATGCAGTTAGATCTCTGATAGTATGGTATGCAGATTAAGCTGGAGGATAGCCAGGGCTACACAGAGAAACCCTCTCTCTAACCCACCCCAGTCCTAAAATGAAAACATTTTATCTTTGTCCGAGAAACAAACACAAGCCAGAAACAGATCAAGATCGGGTAAAACTCCAAAACTAGAGATCTATTCACTTTTAAATATTACTTTGACATGATACAAAGATATTTGATTCAATAGTATTATATAGAAAACTTAAAAAGAAATAATAGAATGGACAAAGATCAACGAGAAGTTGTATTGTTCTGTAAAGGGATTGGTAAATATAGACCTGATCCTTAAATCAGTAACTCTGTATATCCCACTAAACGAGGATTTATTGCTGGTAATTCAGGCTTCAAAATACCTGGTATATAATAAAAGATCTAGTTAGAGTATCTCATAACTTATTAAAAAGTTCTCTATATATTCATTGGGTATGCCTAAGGTATTTACAAAACAATTATATGTTAATATTTTCAACATTTCTATATTTTAAAAGCTCTCCATTTCTTACCCTGAACTTTTCTATCATTCACAGTTTATATTCACTCTTAGCAATGGTAATAATGACTCATGTAATGACTAAAATAAAATATTGTATTTGAATGCTCTCAGACAGTTCAAGGATTTATACATTTTTCTCACCCGATTTAACACTTCAAGATGCTTTATACTTATTTTGTAGGGAACAGTGGTTACCACAGAGTCCTTATAATGTAAGTCTGAGGTACATAGTATGACCACATCCCCACCCGCACTCACACATGTGATCGATTCTTGAGGTTTCCTAAGGTAAATGATAGGGGACTTTGGAAGATTACAGACCTAGTTTCTAATGGGTGTCCATAAAAACTATGTTATTGTTCCCTAATACCATCAACGGTCAGCCTAGGAAGTCCCGTCACGAAAGGCTGAGATCATTCAGGTGGTAGCAAAATTCCCCAGGCAACTTGTGTTGCTCAGTCATGACCATCACGCCTGGTGGATGTAGATAGCATCCTAATGCAAATTGCTGGGGAAGGTTCTGAATGCCAGCGTCATACACGCCCAGCTCCAGGTGGCAACAACTACAAATTTTTGTCTAAATAAATGCTTTTTTTTTTTCCATTCAGCTCGATTGGAAACTCTCAGAACATTGCGATCCCTGTATTTCTTCAGGATGTAAAACTCTAATCGTCATAAATGATTTCATTGTACAGATCCCAGAGAATACAATAATGGAAAATAGGTTGTCTAATTTTCCTCTTTACAATGGCGTTTGCATGCTCTATTGTGTAAGTACCCCTCCCCTGGCAACGGCAGCATGCGTTCTTATTATCAGACTCTGTCACAGTGAGTTGTCCAAGGACGCATTTCCTGTGTACACGAAGTTAAATGAGAAAACCAGAAAGGGGAAATACCAAACCCACCATACATCACAGTTGAGAGACAAGAGGGATTCATAAATCTATCTTGGTCATACTTACCAGCTAGATGTATTTCAAAAGATGTTCCTCATTTCAGTGGTTGTGGGTTGGTTTTTTGGGGGGGGGGCTCGGGGGTCTTATTATTCTTTGAAGCATAAATGTCAGCGTGTAGAATTAAATACACGCGGATGTTGGAATTTTAGTATTCGGTGCATTTTGTACTAATTTCAGAAGGGCTAGCATTCAGTTCGCTGTTGTGACCCAGCATCAGAAATGGAATTACTGCAAATGTTGGTCTGTATTCCTATCTCACTTTTAATCCTGCTTGGAAAATCCTCTGTGACTCCCTGACCAGTGAGAGCTCACATATCCCAAAGGATGTAACTCAAGTCCTTGCCAAGTTCCTTAGGCTAGCAGTCCCAAATTGCCCTCTCCACTCCTTCCTCGCATAAGCAGCTGCTCTGTCAATCTGAGAATTCTGTCACTTGTGAAAGCACATAAATGGGTTCTCCTCCTTGAAGCTTCAGACCAGTCGCAGCTCCTGACCAAAGAAGCTAGCTACACTTCCTAGTGAAGAAATTGCTGTGTTATATAGCAGTGGTGCGCCCTTTCATAATATATGAATGTTTGAGAATCAAGAATTTTTTCCACTGCAGTAAATCTAAAAGAAAAAATATCTTTTCATCATTTTGTACATAAAAAAACATTCTAGAAGCATAATCTACGTCAAATATTTCCTGTAAAATAAGTGCCTTAACATTTTGGTTATGGGCATATTTTTCAGAAAAAAAGAATAAAAATATCAGTCATCTCAGTAATTAAAAAATGTTAGCAGTGCTGATCTTTGGTAATGGGAACTTATCTTATGTGATGGGCTGGGTGGCAATGAGACACACCAGGAAACTCCTTAAATTTATAAGAAAATGTGTACTCTTAACGAAAAGATTTTAAAGATTAAGAGATTTTCCTCAAACATTTATGAATTCTGTATAATGGTTTCAAGCTCGTCTAAGAAACATAGTCTGTATGCAAAAATAAGTGTGCTGTATGCAAATATTTTACACAGGACAATGAGATTTCAGTGACCTTATGGAATTCTATTGAGAGTAGTACGATCACCCACGCAATAAGGGGATAAATTAGAAATTACATGCAATAAATCACCTCGCTTCTAGTAAAATGCATCTGAGAAAAGAAAAATATATTATTTTCTATTAAACCAAACTTTGAAAATATTAATAGTGTAGCATTGATTCTCTAGTTGCAAATGCTGAAGTATAACTAGTTACCCCATAATAATTGCAGCAATTCAAATTTGCAGTTTGCACAAGTATATTTTGAATCTCTAATAAGGCAACTTGAGAACTAACTAAAGATAATGTTTACATAGTTCTGCCAAGTGCCACTGAAATTTACTGCCTAGATGTGAGCTAAACAAGAAGATACCAATGATCACCGCAAACTGAATGGGGAAAAAAAAAATCCCAGGAGGCCTGAACTCCACACAAAGAACTATGGGTAACTGAGCAGAGTTGGAAACAGAGTAGGTGGCCCTTGCATCTATAGAGCACACTAATTATTGTCCAGTGAAAATGGTTGACTCTATAAATATTGGTAACCTTATATGGACTCAATATGTTTTCTTATGACTATACATACATATATACATACATGCATTCATACATGCATACATATCTATACAAATACATTATTATGGTAATGAAAGGTGCAGTGAATTTTAGAGAGTGCAGAGAAGGGTACTCGGGAAGCCTTAAAGGAAGCAAAGGGAAGAGACAAACGGGATTAAAAAAACAATCTCCAAAACAATAGAAAAATTGTGATAAAGACAAAGGAGCCATTGTCCACATAACTAAAGAAACTTTTATTGTGACATGTTCCAACAAATTCTTAATTGTTTTGTCACATGCCACTTCCCACCTTTATGCTCTGCAGAGGAGTGAGTGGATCGCACTGCTGATGCTATCATCTCTTCAGTGATGACAGAGAACAGTATTTCTCCACAAGAGTGTACTTCAAGAGACACAGTCCACTGTCACTTTGGAAACAATCTCCTATTGACAGTGAAAGCCTACACTGTCTGAAACAAAAGCTGTGACACTTTCTAAGAACTGACCAGCAAGGGAGGGACATTTATCCCAGACATTCTTCCATTTGACTCACCCACATGGCCATTCTGTGATGACTGGGAGGACAGAAGTAAGGCAGGGTGTGGGCTTTGTAACTGACAGTTTAGGCCGCTGGCATTTGACTGAAACTCTCATTAAAAGTAAAATTCTTAGCAAGGGAATATAATTAGTCAGTGCGACTGCTGGGTGGAGACCTATGAAAGCAAAATGCACCAAGTGTCTGCCCATCTTCTTAGAACAGGAGAGTGACCTGTCACCTACGTGCTCCTGGAACCGAGTCCCACCACAATGCCTTTGAAACAGTTGTGTGAAGGTGGACATTGTCGGAACTGATAAAAGAAATGAGAATCTGAAGGGCTGGGACCTCCGTGTACTTTCAACATTGGACACCCAGAGCACACAAATACATCAATAAGGCCTTTGAGCTTATTTTTCTTTTACCCCAACAACTTAGTTACCATCTACTAGGACTGTTTAATAAGTAATTTACATTTCTCGGTATAAAGCACATGCTTTCTCACAGCTCATATATACGAAGGTCAGGTAGTAGTTCCATAGTAGAGACTAAAAGCCTTCCTAGTACTCTCTCACTGAACCCCTGCTAAACTGCTACTTAGACTCGTTGGATGTTTGACCACAGTCCTTTTACATAAGGCACTGCTTACTTACACTCACTGCGTAAGTCATTGGGTACATCTTGGTGTTTGATCGAGGTCCATAACTGACAATTTACTGTGAACATGAATGATGCAAAGAAGCTAAACACCCATTTTTTTCTGTACAAATTAGACTGGCTTCGTGCAGATTAATTCAGTGTTCAATCTGCAAATTATTGTTCCTCCTTCTTCCCAAGAATTCAGAGAAACAAGGGGTTGTGTGTCAACTTTACCATTATAAGAAGAGTGACTTTTACAAGTAGAAAGATGGCGTTGTTTGCTTTCTGAGGACAGAGAAACAAGGGACATGTAGAAAGGATCTTGAAGTCATGGGAGAGAAAGTATGATTAAAATATATTTATGAAAAAATCTTTTCCGTAGGAAAAGAAAAACAGGTGAAAAACAGTACAAAGACAGCATTAAAAACAAAATCATGTGATGAATAAGATTTATGAACCAAATTCATTTGTTTCCTGTATCTCTTTCAAAATATATGGTAGAACCTTTGCTCAGATCACTACACTGCAGTCTTGGAATTTGAGAAAAGATTACATCAAAGCCTCTGTGTGTGTGTGTGTGTGTGTGTGTGTGTGTGTGTGTGTACCTGTACACACGTGCTCACGGGTGTTCTTCAATGTGTAAGCACAAGCTATACAAGCTATTCTGTTGCTGAAGTTTGATTTGCATTCTTGTATGTATTGTTTTCAGGGAAGACCTTTTGGTATTGGATAGCTGGTTGTGTTAGTTACTGAAGAACACTGTTTCTCCCTCTCTCCATCTTCCTTAGACACTTCTAGTTATCTGTCTGAGATGGAGGACTTATAACCTTTGGCTTTCCATGTTAGCACTTAATGCTGTCATCATTGCCCAGGGCATGTTTAAGGATCATATTTGTGAGTCGTCACAGTAAAGTTTCCATTATTCCTAAGAGATTTTGTGAAGCCCAATCCTCAATATATCCACTAACTTTTTAATTGTGATTTGCTCTTAAATTTTACCACAATATTACCTTAGAGAGGTAAAATTTAATAAACATCAATTTTACACATGAGTATATACTTGGAACAAACTGGTACATATCAGATTTATTAATTGAATTATTGACAGAATATGATATTTGGTTCTCGTTATTTCAATTTGAGCCTTTGAGGGAAAGGTTTCCTCTTCTTCAGTGTGATTTTCCAAGGAGAAAATGAAGGCTAATTCTATGCAGATTAAAAAGTAAATCATCCCCTCGCTTTTATTAGTTTCGGTGTAGCCTTAATTGCTCTAGAGACAACTCCCAGCCAAATTTCAAAGTGCTGCTTTTGTATGTTTGTATGTATTTTTCAAGACAACATCCTTGTCTCTACCTGGGTGTCCCACATCCAATGAAACATACGTGCAGACAACTTAAGGTTTCTATAAGTATTTAGAAATATGAGTCAACTGATCCCTGCTCTTAAAAAAAGTAGAAACCCATTTTAATGGCTTAAATTATAAAAGAGAAGAAAAGAAAAGAAAAGAAAAGAAAAGCAAAGAAGAGAAAAAGAAAAAGACAAGTACAGCTCCTGAGAAGAACATAGAGAAACAGGACTCAGGCCAGGCTTGGGAAAGGAAACAGAGACACAATGTGTTCAACTGGAATTAATAAACTGAGATTAAGAAAGAAACTCAAAACTGGGCATAGAGCAGAGGGACAGTGAATATCCCAGGATATCCTCATGACAAAGATGTACATTGACGGTTTCTCTGTCTCTAAATAAATTTTATATGTACAGTTTTCTTTTTCCAAATAAAATAAGATTAAGTCTTACAGTCCCAGTGGGAAATGAGTAAGTTTTAAGTACATGCCACTAACATTTTGTTCACATTGACTCCACCCACTAGGAACGTCTTTTCAGATATAAGGCACCCGCACTCTCATATTTCCTAGTATACTGTAAATTTTGGTAGCTGCAAAGGAATAATATTGTGCCTAGGGTATAAGTAGATTAAATCACTGGGAAAGGTTGTTACCCATGTATGCATACTGAATATTCAGAGAGAAATGGAGATATTCATCCATGAAAACTGCCTTAAATTTAAACCACCTACTATCATTGCCTTACTAATCAAAAAATATTAAGCTATGACACATGGTTTGTGAAGAAATATTACAGCTGTGCTCTACATAGGTCAAAACAGAAGCCATATGGGAATGTTTAAGACAAGCTAAAGTTAAAAGTAGGATGCCATTTTAAGAAATTACGTGGAGTGAATATTTTCATTTTCCAAGTTTTTTTTCCTGTATGTGACTTTGAATTTATTGAACACTCTGAAACAATCTGTTTTGAATGACTACAATGAATTCCTCATGTGTACCTAGGAGATATTTCTGCCTATGCTTGATTGGGCACTCTGCTGGGATCTGGCCTGATTCAAACTTCTGAATTGATGCCACATTTTCCAGAGAAAAGTGCCTTATTTTCACACAGTATTTCATCTATCTTTGTACACATTTATGAGGGCAGATTGCCACACCTGAAAGACAAACTCAATAACAGAAATTTGAAATAGGTTGTCAGTAGTAAAACTGGAACAAAGTTTGTTTATGTGAGGGATGTGTGGACATGTTCTTCTTCTTGTTAAGATCTATACCTCCTCTCATGAACTCCAGAACAGGAAGTACTGATCACTTTTTTCTCCTTTAACCTACAGCACAGGGATAACCCCTGTATGGATGTGGGGTCATAAATGGTCCATGTTTTCTTTCGTCTAATTTAATTTTTCTTGCCTACTTTAGCTAAGAACTATGTTCCTGCAACATGTATAAATTAACAATATGGGCACTTTTAAGAGTAGGTGACAAAGGAATACATCAACTGTCAAGTAGAATTCCTGAAAACGTTAAAACAAGACTGTTCTCTTCGACATAATTTTATATGAAGAAACACGTAAAGCAAGAGGCAAGAGGCGCCAATGCTATTGAGTTTGAGCACTGTGTTCTATGCTGAGTGAGAAAAATAACGAAAAATTTAGTCACGTGAAGTAACTAATGTAAAAGAGTATGTTTTAAACACAAGATGAAATTACCAGAAATAGTTTCAAGTAAACGAATACAATAAAAACTCCATAATTATGAAGTGTGGGAGGGATTTTTGTTTCGTATCTGACACAGACAAAATGAATTTCTGAGAACTGGGAGAAATTCCAGTTCACATTTGAGTTGACCATGTATCATGACTAAGGGAATTTACTGATCATTGATCCTGAGTTTCGTAACTCTGTTTAGGTAGAATCTCATTTTGCATACTGTACTGCCTTGTTGTATAGCAAATCTTTCCTCTATTGAACACTCTATTTCAGCATTCCCTGTACTATTATTATATTATGTAAAATATAATTAATACATGAAATATATTAGCATATTACCTACCCTATGTTGTATTATTAAAGATATACTCATATGCAAGATTTATCTATCTATCTATTATTACTTATGGAAAGAATGTATATTTAATTTTAAAACCATGTTTACTGATTTTTAATATTTATCTAATATTTTTAATATTTAGAAATAAATAAATAGGCTTCGTGAATTGATTTTTCTCTACAAATTTACGTTTATTCATAGAGATATGATCTTTAAAATCTTAATTTTACAGATTCCCACAGGAGAACTAAATTCAGGGACAACATATCTATCTGCCTAGCATCTCATTGGTCTATCATAAATATAAATATATATTTATATACATATATTGACTTCTATATGTGTATGCATGCACAAGTTTGTATATATGTGTGTGTGAATAAGTACATCTCATTAACCATGAGAGAAGACATTTAGCCGAGTCCTTTGACTTGGTAGTGGTTGTGAAGTGTATGGACCGTCCTTGTGAGGCAGGGGCACTGAGAAGGCCCAAAACAGACCTTAAAAGAGAATACTTAAGAAAGCTGCATACGGTCTCATAATGAACAACAACAAAAATTTCAATTAGCCTTTCCTAAGAGGCCAAAGACAAGAGATCCCTGAGAATATTTAAGAAAAATAGCACAAAAGTAAGCATCACATGACATTTCTATGTATCCTCTGTACACATGTTTACAGTTTACAATCGGTAAAAACTAGAAAACAAAGGAATCTCATTATCATTCATGTGGATACTCATCGTTTAATGGTAATTAATCTGAGACTTAAAGTCATCAACAGTTTTCTCCCCAAACAGCAGAGCTGTGTTACACAATCCTAAAGAATAAAATTCCTAAAAAAAAAAAATCTAAAATATTCTCTCTAAAAGACCTTATTTGAAAAAAATCACAATGACTCTTAGAGACACTAGTTAAATTTTATCTGGTTCTCCCCCCACGGGTACACATAAACTTCCATTTATAAAATGCCGCCGTGAGTTAACAAATGATGGTAGAGCCTTTAAAATAAAAATTCTGCATTCAGTGAAATGGGAGAAATCACATGGTTGATTTTCCCTATTCCTGCCCAGTATTCTAACAGCCATTAGACTTTAATTCAGATTTGGGCCTCCCTTAGATTATCCTTCCACTTCTTTTGCACGAATCTGCTATATTTTCCTTTGATGTCACTTCCTACGATATTCAAAATCGTCATGCATTGCAACGGATTCTAAGCCTATCCTTGTGTTTTCGTAGCCAATACTTTCCAGCAATGCAGAAATTAAGCGAGTGTGTAAAGTTAGCGGCTTCATGACTGTCATAGGGTAAAGACTAAACACTGAAATCTGACTGTGAGATGATTTCCAAGTTATCCATATCTTCTGGAATCTTGATGTCTACCTCTGTGTACACATTTTTATGCTAAACAACAGCACGTAGAAAAGCCTTCACACGTCAGAGTCCTAGTCATGTTCTAAAAATGTGTGCTCTGGTCCCTTAACCTTTCACTAATAGTTCAACCCCAATAAGCAACAGAGGATCTGAAACTATTTTTTTAAAGCTTTTAATCATGGGTTTTTCAGATTACCAAGCCAGTAGGACTTCATGCTCAGAAATAGGCTCAGTAAATAGGCTTCACGCTCAGTAAGGCTGAAAAAGTGTTTTGGAGTTTGATCTTGTTAATCCAAGATGGCATGGTCTTTTATCAATGATTTTTATTTCTGCCTTGTCAGTGTTTATGGTTTACTCTTCTTTTCCTGGGTTCTAGCTTCATAAAAATATGTCGAAATGATTAACTACCAGTAATAATAGTTTTATAATTCCAGAAATGAATTTGCTTTTGACAAACCACGAGTATAAGTTTCCGTCCTATTTAATAGGGGATTGGATACCCAAGCACTAGTTTATATGCTTGCCACCTTTCAGGAGTCCATCTCTTTACCTCACAGGGAGACATGTTGTTATATGATTAAGAGCACAGTGACACACCTTCTAGTACATCAAGAAGCCCACTAGTCAGCCACATAAGACATGGTAATCGCAATTTAACATGTCATATATTGTCTTTATGAGTTTTACCTTGAAGTCCTTTGGATTACAGAGCTTAACTACTTATGAAATTAATTTTCCAAGCCATTATGTGACTAAAGTAAATAACAATGACATGTGACATAGTTATAACCGAGAGGTCAGCGTCGGAGGTAGCAGATGGTTTCCGACACAAAGAAAACAAAACAATACCCAAAAGACTCTGTGAATGCTTTCATTGGTATCTTTAAGTACATGTGTCCGTAACTGGCTAGTAACGTCAACTGTGACTCCTCTTTCATAATCTGCTTTTTCGGTACTGGGTTAAAAACATTAGTCAGACTTTAGTGATTGTATTTTAGTTTAGTGGTTTTATTAAATTTGCTTTATTCTTTCTCTAATAAGGGAGTTGAGTATATGCTTTTTAGCCCTACTCATTTATCACTGGAGAATATGTATCTAAACTTAGAAGGAGATCTCTATGATGATATGGGTTTATAACACGGTATATTTTTATTCTACCCATGATTGACCATATGCCATTCTTTTGGGTCAACTGTTTAAACCAAAGAATATTTACACATTTAGAAGTAAATGTTACCTTAGTTACAATCTAAGTGCATATATAGCATATATATATATGTATGTATGCTTTTATCATATATGTATGTACACTTCTCAGTGAATACAGTGGTGACTTGGATAACGTGATCCAATCATGACATTGTGAACAGAAGAGAACAGTGTATGAAACTCTTGAGTTTTAAACAAGAACTGGTAAACCTGTGCAGGGGAATGTTAGAGTAAAGAAACAAAACTGAACAAAACAAAAGAAAACAAAACCCACTTGAACGTGGTTTCTATTCTACAAAGAAGGCTATTTTTAACTCTGGACTTGGATCGTTTTTTTTCTTCCTTTAGATATTCTGTCAACTTATTTATTTGTTATCCTAAACTTAGGGTTCTTGTTGTTTTCCATATCCACCATGTCCACCCTACGTCTTTGTTTTTCTATGAGTAAATTAAATTATTTGTTAAATTGAAGAATGTGTCATCTCAAAGTCAGAAATGTCACTGCACTTGATACAGAACAAAACTGTCTCCCTCCCAAGCCGTCTCCAACTTGCCTTGCAGCCTGGGCGTCAGTGCTCACACTGGGCTCTGTGAGTGCTCATCTCCTCTCTCCTGTGCTCCCTCTTTACCTCTCCCTCCTTCCCCCTCCCTCTCTCTTCTTTCCCTGCCTCCCAGGCTTCTCCTCCATCTCCTTCTCTGGTTCCCTTCCCCTCCCTCTAATTCTCCAATTACTTATCACTCCAGTCTGTCTTTTCTCCAGTTTTATCCCATCTCTTCTTTTATTAATGATTACAATTTGTTATTCCAACCTAGATTTATTCTAAGTCTAGTCTAATAACAAGCCTCCCTTTGCAGCCTTGTGAACACGAGGAGGAAATTACATATCCCTACCAATGTGTTCTGCTACAAGGTCATTGGAATGTCATATGCCCATGCGCTCACCATCAAGTCCCCCGCATAGTTTTTTGTGTTTACAGTCTGTGATGATTAAAGCACATTCATAAGCCTACAGAAATATCTATCTTTGATCTACCTATTTAAAACACTGTGTTCATAATTACCCTTGGCTCCATTGCCATTTTTCATACTTAAGCATTGATTATTCCTTATATAATTTTAATTATGAAATTTTTCTTATTAAAAGGGGAACGGTGCCCTGAGTTTTACCTCACCTACTCATTGGACTCTTAGCTACAGATGGTCCCTAATTGCTTGTTAAACAAGGCTAGTGCTTGCGTGTCCGTCACATTTCTGCCTAGACGCTTAGAATTTCTGTTGCAGCCTGTCACTCTAAAGTCATCAATTTTACTGTGCAGTCTTATTACCTTTTGTTGCAGGAAAAAAAAAAAACAAAATCAGTAGTCTGTTCATGAGCAGGTATAAATGTCAAATTGACCAACTTGCTTTTCCAAAGTGGTTGAGCAGAAAGACTGAGTAACATAAAACGTGTATTTGAAAATATAGAAAGCCTTGTGATGAAAACATGTTTATTTCGGAGGATTTATTGGTGTCCCTTTCCTGAGAGATGCTCTTTAATTACGCATTCTATTGTGTCAAGGACAGACTGGTCCTTTCCAGCCACTTACCCTCTGACCGCATGAATGAGTCTCAGTGATGGATAGGCAGTCCTCACTTTCAGTTTATTCTTAAGGATTAATGCATTAACCCATTCCACGTGCTTCTCTCCTCCTTTGACCATGAAGGCAGGAATCCAAAGGACGCTGTCATTCAGCATGGAGAGTCTGTGCACAAATTTTTCTCTGTCACTCTCGTTCCGAAAGCCTCCGAATGCTCTTTGCACAACTGATGGATTCATGGTAATGAAATCTGACTTAGTCCCCACATCCGCAGCGAACTCCACCACGGGAGCTAGATTACACCTAAGGAAAGATTAATGGAAACATGGAAAATAAATGTGAAAATCCACCCATAAAACGACACATATGAGGAGAATTGGGAACCAGCAGGGTTTTATCAATAGGCATCAGAAAGACAAAACCAAATCTCCCCAATTAATCTGCCTCATAAATTGACATGTACAGAGTAAGTAGATGAAACGTTAGAAATATTTACTTTCAATAAAGACATTAACTCCCAGTAGGGCTCCAATCATCCAAACTGTTATTTTTGTGTATCTTCACAAACCCATACATAAGCAGTTCATAATAAGTGAATTTATAACGATGAATCTGCAAAGGCTTTCTAGTTATGCAGCAGGAAATCTTAACCGTCTGCTGTATAGTAAAGAAAACGCAATGTACTTGCTGGTCAAATCTGTCTTGTCTGTTTGCCAGATTTGAGTTTTTTCAATATTCCTTGACATTCCTGAATAAGTTTGATGTTTTATTACTCCGAGATAAAGGAGGATATTTTTGCAGTACTGTCCACACATAGATTTACAGTTGCCTTTGATAAGCCTATACATTGAACAAAATGAGAAAATGGAATTGATCAGAGACTTTAAGGTGTGTAGGAAAAATATCCTTGCTATTCTATGAATGCTATCCTGTAGACTCCTGCATCCCAGGGCCATCTGCATCCCTGTGTGCATATGGAGAAAAGGCATAGAATCTGTGTTTCTGATTTTTACTATAGGATGATAAATGATGCTATAAAAACATCCTACACCTAATGTTATTCATGCAATATGATCTTATCTGTGTATTGACAAATAACTTTGGAAAACTTCTTGAATATAGAATATAGCATTGCTGATTTGTGATACTCTATTAACTCATATTAATCATGTAGATATCTTTAAACATGCCTATTTTAGCTTGCTTGAATGTATGTTTTAATTAGTTTGCAAATGAAAACTTAGATGTTCTTCAAACAACACTTACCTATCTATACAAGAAAAAGGTCTTTCAAATTTATTCACTCTATGCATTCAGGAAAACAAACCTACACAAACATAAAATACAGTTTCCCCCTCCTTATCAATCTCACAAAAGAATGAGTATTGGGTATTGGAGCTCATTAGTTTTGGGAAATTCTTGATATTTCTTTCCATGTATTTTGTGGCATTAATGAAATTTTCAAACTTACACTTTAATTAAAGAAGAAAGTATGTGTATTATTGTAAAAATATCATCTTGTATATCCTGCCATATATCTCTTAATATATATTTATTTCATAGATATCTAACAACTATAATAATAAATCTTTTCCACATCATCATATTATTAAGTAAAATCTTTATTATCCAGCATTATCTATTAAGAGGGCAAAGGAATGACAATATCAACCAACCAGACCCCCCCCAAGAGCTCCCAGGGACTAAACCACCAACCAAAGAGTACACATGGAGGGACCCATGGCTCCAGCTGTATAGGTAGCAGAAGATGGGCCTTGTTGGACATCAATGGGAGGAGAGGCCCTTGGACTTGGGGAGGCTCAATGCTCCAGTGTAGGGGAATGCCAGGGCAGGGAGGCAGGAGTGGGTGGGTGGGTGGGGGAACACCCTCATAGAAGCAGGGGGAGGGAGGATGAGATAGGGGGTTTCTGGAGGGGAAACCAGGAAAGGAGATAACATTTGAAATGTAAATAAATAACATACCCAATTAAAAACGGGCAAAGGAAAACATTAAGTTTTTATTTGCATAGTAGAGATTTAAGTTTATGTTTTAATGTATTTTGCACACTATATCAGATAATAGAAATTTTAGGTTTTCCAACTCCGTGTCACTAGTTGAGAACAAATAGAAACCATTTCCCTGATAACAAGGACAGTAGGAATAGTATAGTACTGAAAATCTATTGGAACTCAGGTGAGCAGACATCTTCAGGATGGCGTACAAAGGAACAGAAAATATATTTTCTGATATATCCTAATGTGAACCACTCTGAAATGAACACCCTAGAATGGCGTCCGCGGGGTACTGAGCATCTAATTGCTATTCCTTTGGATTAACTGACTCCGCAGAAGCTCAACCCGCACATTGTCCGTAAACACTGATATATACACTTGAGCTTTTAGCATCTCTATCGCAGAGGCTAACCACTCCAGATCCTTCTGCCCAGACCACTCAAAAGCTGAGATATCAAATGTCCACAGAAGTGTCTGAAGTTCTAACGTTGGCATCACACCAATATGAAAAAAATAAGCTAATCTTAATCAACCTGGTTATAATATGTATTTGGGTTCTATAGGGGAAGGGTTATCCTAAATATCGTTATTATAGTTACTACCTCATGTAACATCAAAGAATATACATTAAGAATAAAACCGACATGATCTTGTCATGAGAAATGACAACGTACTTGTGTCACTGCTAAAAAATATAAAGAAATGGGAAAAATCCACAAAATCAAAGCACATGCTTTCTCATTGTAAGGAGCATATTTTTCACAAATATTAATAATATAAATATAATCAGAACCAATTGGGCTGAAGAGAGTAAAAGATCTAAACTGTTAAATCATCAATTAGGAAAAAACTAATGATTTACTCTATGTTTATATTGCCTTGTAGGTTATAATTCCCTCATCCCATCTGATATCCCCCCAACATCCACTATTTTAACATAAGTTAAAAATGGTTTACATACATGACTGTCTTGGCATGTGTGCGATAAATGGGCCAACTTGTACAATCTAACCATTATAACATATTACTCTATGGGTACATAGATTAATGCATCTCTCAACTCTCATCGGAGAAGCAACTCTTTGAAGTAGATTGTTATTACCCCAGAGATCCACAACTGGACAAGATGCCCAGAATAAGGGACTGTGGTGCGCTCAGTCCTAAATGCAACATTTGTATCACATCTCCTCCTTCTAGTAATCAGGATCAAGGCAGAAGAAGAAAAGAAAAGGTGATAAGACCTAGAGATGATGGATGAATAAAAGCAAATATTGTCCTTCTGACACAGTGGGGCAGCAGCACTCTGAACTCAGCAGTTAGAAGAGCATGAACAAACCCTGTGAAAGCTCACCCCAGACAAAGTCTCAGAAGGGAGAGAGACAGTTAGAATAAATTCCTACCCAGAAGCTATTGTCAATGGATAGCTTCTTAGAGAACAAGTAACAGCTCCTTTAAGCATATTGCACTTGGTAAGTCTACCACCATTCAGTGGAAGACCACATACCCAAGAATATCTGAGTTGCGCAAAATGAAATTGATAGATGGGGAAAGGGCACAAGGCTGGGTGGCCACTGAAGAGAAAGCATATCTGAGAAGAGTGGAGAGAGGGTCAGGAAGATCAAAATCTCTTGTTCTAAATTCCCCCCCCCCAAAAAAAAACTAAGATGGATTAGAAACTTAAAAAAATAGAAGTGTTAAAAAGAAATTCAACAATTAGAGCTGGTACTAACTGAAAACACTTTCTACTTTGAAAAAAAGAAGAATCCTATGTTGTTTTTGTTTGTTTAGTTGTTTGTTTGTTTGTTTGAGAAGAGGATTGATCTCAGAGGAAAAAGATAATGCTGACTTAAAGGACATTGTGTCTCCTAGCAATGTCAACAGATACACTCGTGAGTTCTCACCTGCATGACTGCATAAACATGAGCTGAAGAAGGAAAATAGCAATAGAAATGCTAAAGTGGATGGCAGCAGCCTCTTCCACATAAAGAACTATAGGAATGCAGACAGCGGGGTTATCATCATCTCTAGAAAAGAGCACACCGATCTTATTCCAATTCCCAACGGTCAGCTCTGAAAGCAGACATTAAGAGTAGCATGATACAGACTTAGCATGTTATATCTAGGAATATATGCATACTTACATATATAGATGTAATGAAAATTAATAGACTGAGGTAGTAATGGCATGAAAGGCAAGGAGAGGTGTATAGGAGGATTTGGATGGTGGAAAGGAAAGAAAGAATGATGACATTTTATCAAAATGTCAAAAATAAAACAACAAAGAATAACTAAAGATGGCAGAATAAATGATAATTTCACACATGGTATTTTGACAACATGAGTATTGTCCCATCAGACTTCAAGAAGAATGACAGTAAATGTTCTGAAAATGAGACAGAAAGATATATCATAATAATGTAGCTTGTGTTGGCTTGGGAAAGGCCAATTTGTCACTCTTCTGAGAGTGAGTAGCATGCTTTTATTCCCCTGGAAATGAAGAATAGAAACAAGTTTACATGGAACAGACAAAGGACTATGTGGATAAACCAGATATCTAGCTATAGTATTAGCGGCATGTGACACACTCATAGAAAAGTTAAATAAGCGATCATAACGAACCAGCAGTGTTTCTTGGCAGCATTTCAAGTTGGTGAGCAGCTCGTTTGCTGATAAAGAGTATAACTATTTTCTCAGTAAAAAGTTTCCTTCTTTCTAAATATCTTCCCTGAAACTGGAGCTTTCAGAATTGAGCAGGTGACTCAAAAGTTTATGAGCAGCTGTGTGAGGTTACTCAGACTGTTCCTAAACGTCCTTAACGTTGGCCAATTTCAAAACCAAACTCTCTCTTTCGGTGCTGTTCTTTTCAGTCAAACTACTGTGCACGTATGAGAAGCTAATAGCTGTGAGCTCCTTTGTCTTTAATCAAATCGATTTTTTTACTTCCCACTTATTCTTGACAAGTAAAAAATTATAGCAGATATATACCGAAAAATTATGCCTTGGTAAACTAACTTTTAATTCCTAAGTCCTCTTGGGGCCAATTCTAAATTATTCTTATGGCATTTGAAGGAGTGAGGATGACTCCAGCTTTAAGAATTTGTCTTTTTTTCTGTGATCTCGCACTTATATGATTGTTTTTCTAGATACCTCATGTTGACTGAAAATGTTTCCATTTTTCAAGGAGGTATAATCTATCACATAATCCATGAAGAAAGCTATGCTTGCTGCCTGTTTGAATTCTGAAGGATCACGGATTTCCTTAACATTAAAGCACATTGCAGATTGGTCAGTCTCAGCATTTCCCTTATATTCTATTTCTACAATCTAACTAACTAGGATATCTGTCATTTATCCATTCATCGAGAGCTCAGTATTCAAAGTCATCACTTTGTTCAAAATGCCTCCCTAGTTGTTTTGATGATCCTGGATATGATAGATCCTAAATATAGCTGAAATTATCAATATCTATGGATAGATGCTGGTTAGATATTAACAATACTCTCAGCAGAATATGGGCCGTTCATTTAGTCATTTATTTACTCACTCCAGTGGTTATATTTTCAAGTTTATATTATGTACAGAATTAATCACTGAAGACATTTAGGTAAAGGAGGGTGCTCTGTGTAATTAGTGGGTATTAGTGAAATACTTTACAAAATCCACTCGATTTAAAGAAACAGCATTGAGTGTGTAGTAGATAGTATTTTTCCACTCCTGCAGTTAACATTCAAAGAAGCTGCTAGACATATTTCTTTTATCTTTTGTTGCTAAAGCAACCTAACTTTCTTTAATTAACACTAATATCTCAGCCCAAACTAGTGTTACCATTTGTGGAACCAGTGGAACTTCTCTACTCTTTCCCTCAAAGGAAGCACATGAGCCTGTCTGGAACCTTCTACGTAGCTTGAAGTGTCAAGCAGAGTGTCAGAGAAATTCTTCTACCTGTCTTATGTTATACATTACATTTACCCTCTCCATATTGGTTATGTAACTGGAATATATTCTCTGTCAGTCTGTCTGTACTTCCTGCATTGATCATAGGAGTGTCTGAATAGACTTAAAGCCAGTTAAATCAATGGCTCAAAAATTTTGAAAAAAAATTCTTTTCATGCTTTAGTAAAATTTCAAATGACCACCTAAGAAGACTTTTTATGTTTAAATCACATATCTGCTTACAGGCAGGTACTGTTTTACCTGAACAAGGTGTAGTTAAAAATAAAACCTGAAAACTCACTTTGAATATGTGTATTTTTAAGTACGGTTGGGGATACACAAACATACAAACACACAGAGCTATCTACCACTGTGAAGGTAACGATTAATACTACAATTGAGTAACCCTCAACTGGGTAGAAATGAAGACAAACGTGACACTTCATGAAAAGAATGGTGATGATGAAGACGGACAGGACCATTTTCAGAAATTCAGGTATTCTTTACATTCCTGAAGAGAGCGTTGAAAAGAATGGTCTCCAATGTCCCGAGAAGTCCCGGAGTGAAAATACAAACTCCTTCTACCATCAAAGTTCTGCACACTAAGAAACATATTAGACTGTCCTTTCAATACTTCAGTCAAACAAAAATGGGGATTCAGAAGTGCAGGAAATCACAAGGATGGTGGAGAGTAGTTTCATTTGACAGACCGGAGGGGACAGCCACATGGGAGTGTGCAGAGGAACCAATGGACACACTGCACTGAAATAAAACAAAACACTAAATGTCATCTGATATCTCCAGGTCTGCCATTAACTTGAAGGATTATCAGGAAGCCACTTCATTCTTCCTTCCTCAGTGTCACCACAGTACAATTCCAACCTGGGGCAAATGCAGGTGTTTTACTTTAAGACTCCAAGATTTTAACGGTTCTTTTTTTAAAAATTTCCTCTCTTTGTAGAAGTACAGTATAGGAAAAAAACAATCTGTGAAACGATATGCTCCTCATCTATTATATGATGTATACACGTATTATAATTAGAGTGGTTCATTAAGCAATAATAGACGTTTAAAAGTTTGTTCTCGTGCTGAACTATACTTAAAAATATAACTATACATTTGAAATTTATATAATTAGGAAAGTAGAGCTGTCACATTGAGACATGCTAACTTGTGAATGCAGACAGCATTTTAGTGCGATTATATGACCAGTACACATGCAGATGCTCGCAGGACTGAGCACAGGGACACAATGGAGGAGTTAGGTGAAGGACTGAAGGAGCTGAAAGGGTTTGCAACCCCATAGGAAGAACAACAATATCAACCAACCAGACCCTACCCCAGAGCTCCCAGGGAGTAAACCAACAACCAAAGGTTACACATGGAGGGATCCACAGCTCCAGCTGCATATGCAGCAGCGATGGCCTTGTTGGGCATCAGTGGGAGGGGAAGCCCTGTCAAGGTTGATGCCCCAGCTAGGGGTATGCTAAGGCAGTGAAGCAGGACTAGATAGATGGGTGGGGGAGGACCCCCTCATAGAGACAGGGGAGGGCAGATGGGATGGGATGTTTGTGGAAGGGAAAACGGGAAGGGGGACAACATTTGAAATGTAATTAAATAAAATAACTGATAAAAATCTATTTATGGTGGCCTTATCATGTTCCAGACACCTTTCTATTGGCTTTGTGCATAGCGTGTTGTGATTCTCGATTAATAACCTAATAAAGACACTGTCATTATATATTTCTACTGATATAAAAATGAATGAATGAAAATCTGTCCAAATGCCATGGCTTGCCTATAGGACAGGCACGTATTTAAACTTACTTTCTTACTATTCTGCTCTGTGCAAGGGGAAACACCAAAGCAAGAGAAAGAACTCCATAACAAGTTCCTTTGCACCTGATGGTGAGAATGGCTGAGATTTTCATCACATTGCTGACTTCACTAAGTGTTGACCAAAACTGAGGTCTATTTTTCCTAACCCTCTGTTATACTTTTCCCCAAAATCAGGAGATTTCACAATGCAGGTTGGCTTTCTTTGGTGAGAGGGATAAGGAAATCTTATTTATAGAGATTAACTTAAAAACATTTATAATAAATATTTGAGATTCTATTCCTCTCTTGCAAAAGTTTATCGTATTAAAAACATGGATATTATTTTTAAAGTGCATGCAATGTAATGATGAAAGGATAATTAACATTGTAATGCATCTATTTATTAGATAACCAATAATAAAAATGCCAAAATATTCTGTAAGATGTACGTAGTGATATGTGTATAATATTAAATGTATACTTCTTCTAGGACTTCAAGGAAAGCACTTAAGTAAGACAGTCTATTCCAAGATTTCAGATAAGGTCAAAATGGGACTGCTTACATTAGCATTTTTAACAGACAAGATCTGGGAGATCAGGTAGTCATTATAAAATGTTTCATTGCACATCCACAGTTTTAATCAAAGTCAAGCTTCATTTTCATCAGATTTCTCTTTGAGGGCCTCTTTAATTTTGAGTGGTATGGCTAATTCAATTACCATTTGTTTTCATTTGTTTTTTGAAGAAAGATTGAAAGAATAAAAAACCAATGGGATTGGGGGAGATTGAAACATAGAAGTAAATAGAAAGGGGGAGGAGAGACACAACATGGAGAGTGATTGGCAAAGATTATGCTCTTCAAATGAAATCTAACAGCAGGTCATTTAGCAACGGAAGATTGTGTAGTAAGCAGTATTGGAGATGAAGGGTAATTTCCAATCTCTCCGTGTGTATCAGCAATGTAAGGAAATGCTAACAGACGTCAGGTCTCCTGGTGTAGGTGCTGATTGTCTGGCTCACTCCCTTGGACTCATTGCCTGAGAGTGGCATGGTCTGAACTCAGGAAATAGTCTTCTCTCACTCATCAGTAGTTATGAGCACAATGACTGCAAGAAAATCTGTAATAATCGAATACCAGAGTGTTACAATGGTATTCCTAGAAAGCATGGACTAGAAAGAAAGCGTTCCTTAGTAAAGCTCTCTTCCTCGGAGGTCTGTGTTCTCTGAGAATGGTTTTGCTGTTTTGTTTCAGTTTTTGTTTTTGTTTTATTTTCTCCTTCTACTCTCACTTTTCCTGTTTGGGGGAAACAGCTAGAAACCATCTCTGAATAACTCAGAAGGAGAGTGCTCTCTCAGAAGGATGGTAAAAATGCCGTAACCGCCACACATCAGTTCAGTGCTCAATGGTATCCTCAAGTGTTCTTGTCAGAGCACTCCTAGACTTTGGAAATCTCAGTGTCGTCAAAGCTTCCTCTTATTGTTTAAAGCTGCAATCAGGAACATCTCTTTATATCACTTTGGTCACAGAGCCATCTAAAGAATTAAACTAACCACCTCGTTCTCGTTTCCCAGTTGACACCATGCATGCAAGTGTATTTTATCCCAAGATAACAAGACTGGTCAGCCAGCCTTCAAGCAGTTCCAGAGACCAAACGTTCAGTAACTCACTACTTAGCTTACATTAATAGTCAGGGCCATTTTCTACAGATTGTGTCCGGCATCCTTGTTGTCAGTATGCACTCTTGCAGTTTTATTTAGTTATTTTTTTTCATCTTTATTAACTTGGGTATTTCTTATTTACATTTCGATTGTCATTCCCTTTCCTGGTTTCTGGGCCGACATCCCCCTAACCCCTCCCCCTCCTCTTCTATATGAGTGTTCCCCTCCCCATCCTCCCCCCATTACTGCCCTCCCCCCAACAATCACGTTCACTGGGGGTTCAATCTTGGCAGGACCAAGGGCTTCCCCTTCCACTGGTGCTCTTACTAGGCTATTCATTGCTAAGTATGCAGTTGGAGCCCAGGGTCAGTCTTACGTTTTAAGTGAGCTGTGATCCAGCCAAGCCCTTCAACTAGCAGGGTGAGAAAAACCTCCACCTCTAAGAAACTTGAGGTCCAGTCAGCTTCTGAACTCCTCTTGTGTAGCCCCGGAAACCCTTCATGAGCTGGTACACAGGAAAGCACTATCTGTTGAGTGTTCTTTCCTCTTATCAGCCTGTTTCCCTAGACTGTAACTATCGCCTCTGTTGCCCCCATCTATGGGAGCATCCAATAGGCTTCTTAGAGTCTTCTCTCTTCTTACTCTCCCTGCCCCAGATAGAGCTCTGTTAACTCTCCTTGGTACCTCCCCTTTCACTCCCCGCTGAATCATCTGAGGTCCATCTCGCCTAGACTTTTGCTCATTATAACTTTAGTGATTTTGTAATCGACTCTTCTCATCTGTCTACATTTGCTACTTGTGAGCATTCTCATTCACAAGCCTTCAAATAAGTGAGATTTGCATTACGTGTGTTCCAGAGTTTATCTCGGAGTTCTTTATAAATGCCAAACTACTTGTTAGGCTTGAGAATTTACTGGAAAGAGGGGACTTTCTGAAGTAAGTCTCAAATCCTAGACTAAGTAAATTAACAAGAACAATCCAGGGCAGATGTCTTCTTCCTTTCTTCTTTGCTTGCTTTTATTTGAGACAATGGTAACAGAGTCTCAATCAGTCTCTCTCTCTCTCTCTCTCTCTCTCTCTCTCTCTCTCTCTCTCTCTCTCTCTTCCTCTCCCTACTTTCCCTCTCCCTTTCCCTCTCTGTCTCTCTTCCTTCCTCTCTTCCTCCCTCCTTTTCTCCCCATTCATTCTATTCCTGTAGTGTGTGTGTGTGTGTGTGTGTGTGTGTGTTTATTTGCATGAACATATGTATACCTTTCTCTATCTCTTTTTCTCTCTCACTGTTATTACACTGTGGGTTATGTAAGTTTCTACCTTTAGACTATATATCCCTCAGATTATATCTAATCTTATCTTTGTATCTTTCATGACTACGAATTCAAGTTATAACACATACTAGTAATAAGGGGACCAATCTGGTAAGATGGAGAGGTAGTGCAGGTGCTTGCCTTGGAAGTATGAGAATCTGAGTTTCAAACTCCCAAATATCATAAAAATACCAAATAATAGCACACATATATTGAGGCAAAAATGTAGAATCCCCGGAGCTTACACGCCAACCAATCTAACTAAATCAGTGCACCTGACGCCAATGAATAGTGATGGTGTTTCTAGAAGGGCATCTGAGTGTGTACTCTGATTTTCATATAAACTTACACACACACACACACACACACACACACACACACACACACAAGCATGCGTATACATACACACACTCACATTTGATTAAGTAGATGGAAACATTTGGAATCCATGAATGCTAACAAAAGAATCAGATACACTCAGAACACAAAGACAAGTGCACAGAACTATAAACATTAAATCTTCTCACCAACCCAACAAAGTAATAAACACTATCATCACTACACACACTTCACAGAGGAGTCACCCGAGACACACAGAGTATTTGACCGGCCTTTGATCACTTACCTTGCAGGGGAGAGTCACAGAGCTATGTAAGTACTGCATACTCAAACATGTTTACGATTTTGAAATAAATAGATAAACACATAGAGAGAAATACATGCTCAGTTTTTACATCGGAAATGTTGTACTCCCCATCGTCATTGTAGAAACCTATCACTATGCAATGTGAATGTCACATATGCTAAGGATGACCCATTTATTTCACCATTTATCATAGATCCATAAAAATGATCATGACTGATTTTCTTTTGTTGCTGTCTTTTCACAAACATGAACATGGACATATACTGAGGCCTTATTTTACTTCAATTATAAATATCGTGTTTTCATAAATTACATATATTCTTAAAACCAAATATATCTGCTAAAACTCATCCTTTTTTAACTAAAATGTTCATCTTGTTTCTTTTTTTAAAAGGGTATAAAAGAAAATTCTAATAGTTCACTGGCTTTGCCATTAAAGTTGAGCAAGTGTCTTTATGAAATGGTGGGGCATCTTTTGAGTATATGCCTAGGAATGGTATAGCTGGGTCTTGACGTAGACCTATTCCCAGTTTTCTGAGAAACCACCAAATGGATTTCCAAAGTGATGGTACAAGTTTGCACTCCCACCAGCCATGGAGGAGTGTTCCCCTTGCTCCACATCCTTGCCAGCATCTGCTGTCGCTTGAGATTTTTATATTAGCCATTCTGACCAGTGTCAGATGAAATCCCAGAGTTGTTTAAACAATAATAATAAGAAATAAATTATACTTGGGGAAAAGGTCATGACGAGTTTAGAGTAGAATGTTGCATATGAACTTTAGGCAGATTCTCAAACTCTGGGGCTCCTGCAGATATGTAAACTAGTCCACTTAAGGTCACCTTACTGAACAAATGAAACTCAAGACAGATGATCAAAATGTGAATGGTTCACTCCTTCTTTAAAAGGGGAACAAGAATACCCTTGGCAGGGAAGAGAGAGGCAAAGATTAAAACAGACACAGAAGGAACACCCATTCAGAGCCTGCCCCACCTGTGGCCCATACATATACAGCCACCCAATTAGACAAGATGGATGAAGCAAAGAAGTGCAGACCGACAGGAGCCAGATGTAGATCGCTCCTGAGAGACACAGCCAGAATACAGCAAATACAGAGGCGAATACCAGCAGCAAACCACTGAACTCAGAATAGGATCCCCGTTGAAGGAATCAGAGAAAGAACTGGAAGAGCTTGAAGGGGCTCGAGACCCCATATGAACAACAATGTCAAGCAACCAGAGCTTCCAGGGACTAAGCCACTACCTAAAGACTATACATGGACTGACCCTGGACTCTGACCCCATAGGTAGCAATGAATATCCTAGTAAGAGCACCAGTGGAAGGGGAAGCCCTGGGTCCTGCTAAGACTGAACCCCCAGTGAACTAGTCTATGGGGGGAGGGCGGCAATGGGGGGAGGATGGGGAGGGGAACACCGATAAGGAAGGGGAGGGGGGAGGGGGATGTTTGCCCGGAAACCGGGAAAGGGAATAACACTCGAAATGTATATAAGAAATGCTCAAGTTAATAATAATAATAAAAAAAAAAAAGGTCACCTTACTCCCTGACACTGCAATGTTTAAAACAGTACAAAGGCCTAGGCATTTCATTCAGGCTTCTATTACATATCGCCATCATATCATACTCTATAATATTCATTTATGCCTGCATATATTTACTTTAAAAATAATGTGTGGCATTCATGTATAGGTGTACAACCTTGATACTTTTTACATGATAAAAACCAAAATTATACTGGTTTGGAACTTTTCGGGTCATGAGTGATGGATCTCATTCCGGGGTCTGGAAACGGGCAGTGGATTTTCCGGAAGTGTTACTGTATACTCTGTCCGTCAGTGTCTGAGGCCTGAAGTCCTCCATTGAGCACAGCAGCTGAGAAGTCACTATTCCTTCATAGGACTGAGGTCGGATTCAGCATGAAATTTATGACATTAAAAATATTCCCTATGCTAAAAAGAGAAAAAGAACATTTGTGGGCTATTTCTGTTGCTACTCTAATTACCCATACCAAAAATTTTATAATATATCCTTTGCAGTTGTGTGTTAATATACTGTGTTCCATGAGGTCAGTAGAAAGCTTGTAGGAAGTGTATCTCCAAAATCTTTGGCTTTGGGCGAATATAGTGTAAAACCTGTCAAAATCGCACTGCTTTGACATTTAAGTGGCGCATTTAAGAAAACTTTGAAACCGAAAAATGTTGTATAATCTGTTATTTTTTTAAACATACCTTTTCCTCTGTATGTATGTGTATGCATGTCTCAATGTGTGTGTGTGTGTGTGCGTGCATGCGTGTGTGTGTGTGTGTGTGTGTGTGTGTGTGTGTTGAACGTACAATAGAAAATGCTCTCTGTGATTTATTTAACAATGGGTCCCAGGAAGACAGCGTAATTCTTAGAATATTCAGATATTCTCATACTATCTAAACCTCCAAGAAAATATGAGATCATGAGTGTGGAGGTAAGGGCATTTCTATTTCTAATGTCACAAGAACTTCGTATCCATTACATCGTATTTATTCCCTCAGCGTGTTGCTTAGACACTTTAAACCGTTGTAAACAGGACTGAAAGGCCTTGATCCCTCCCCATAAATGGTTTTGCTCCTTCTCTTTCATCCCTCACAAACATCTGAAAATACCTTGCAGGAAAAATAAATTCCCTAAATTCATTCTGTCTCCTTTAGTCCTACTGATATTTTCTAGGATGAGGCACCCTTGCATTTCTTTGAACTATTATTGCAATTCATTTCTAATTAATTTCGTTAACTAAGCTAGATCCATTGTTAGTTCATGAATTAATCTGGGGTCATGAATGAACAAGTCTGGAGATGGATGAATACAGTAGACTAGAATAGAAAAACGACAGTTTTCCCTTCCCAGACCTTATGAAAATTTTGTGTAATCATTTTAATTACTGTACGTGTGTCCTAATACAGTAATTGCAGTAGTGGGAGAGACGGCGGGAGTAGATAGCAATGTACAATACATTATTTATAATTCTCCATTTTAAAATTATATTCCAAGTCCTGGCTCGAAAGAACTCTCTGTATTAAGACTTCTGACTTGGCGGCAGCGTCCAGCTAGTGAAATGCACATTTGATCATGCAGTTCTCCTAACTCAAATTGTCAGTGGCTGCAGCCAAGACTCTAACGATGGATTTCATCACAGACCTCATATTTCCCAGGGTTTTCTCTGCATATGCACTTTCATGTCTGATATTCTAATGCCGTTAGCTTGCTCCATGTGAGGTACAATTTATATCCCTCTGTGCGTATCCGTGCGTACATTATCTGTTAACATGAAAATAAAATGTCCCATGCATTTTAAAAAGTAAGCATTAATACCTGTTTTAGAATTTATGATGATTCAGGAAAACCTGATTGCGCTCATTTCTTGGCCTATTCTCAGGTACTATACATTTATTTACATGTGAAAAGGACCAGTATAGCAAGTTGTGTAGAAAAAATATATTTAATGAATTAGGTAAACAAAACAGAATGATGACCATTGTCCGATGTATTTTGTACGTGGACATATTCATTGAGCAACCCACAAACACTTCTCTTGAATTTTTAGAAGCACTATTTTTATTCCCATCCAGATGTTGAAATGCCTATTTCACCCAGATGTTAATGTAGCTCTTATAAAATGGCTAACTTTCCATAGACTCACTATCTAAGAAAAAGACATATCCTTGACCCCGTGTTGAGAATGACCAAAATGCTACCACATGGCTGGGGCCCTAGAATTTCAGTGTGTAAACCTGCAGCAATTCTTCGCACTCTATGAACAACCTCTTCAAGATTTTATGATTATTTTATTTCTTTAAATCCCATGTAGATGTATATGTCTGCATGTGTGTATATACAGATAAGTGCAGGGGACCACAGAGGCCACGAAGCTCAGAATTATGGGGACTGCAGCTACAAATGGCTGTCAGCTACCTGATATGTGTGCTGTGACTTGAACTCAAGTCCTCTAGAAGAGAAACAAGTGCTGTCCAGCACAAAGCTATGTCTCCAGCCTGGGCTTCAGGCTTCGTGTTATTTTCACAGTGCAAGCCTGTACTGTGCACAGTGAAGGGATGAGTCCACTTTAGTCTGAAAAGTAGTTTCTAATGGTCTCAGACGTGAGATTAATGTAGACCATGATAGTTTAAAAAGAACCTTACATCTGGAATTGGTTAAGTTAAAACAAAAACTATGGCCTGTCACACCAATGTACCTATTGTAGCTAAGAAGTTGATTCTATAGGTGTGTGCAGGATCACTTAAAGCCAGTCAAGGAAACTCAAGAGTGTGAAGAACTGTTCAAGGCTTCCCCTCAAAACAAAACAAGTGAATCTGAGGTGAAAAAACCCTCTAAATCAAAGTACATTCTTAAGAAGAGTTGACATGTAAGGATTACCAAGCACTGTCTAGGTGTGATGATAAGTAGAAAATAAGTTACGGCTTTTAGAGTGATTCTAATATTCAGGATTTCCATTTTATTAAATTGTGGCAGTTAAAATATGTGCTTTTTGCTGCTTTTTGAAGAAACTAGTTAATTCCAGGGAAACTGGACATTTAGTAAAACATCAAGCCTCGTCCTTTGGTTGCTTTGACTTTCTGCCTCATCCTGTGATCTCTTCAACACTTATTCACATCCCTGTGATATCATCAGCTATTGGACTCTCTATAGACATCGCATATGAGCAATGTTTTCAGAAGATCTATGGACAAATTTCTATTTATTCCAGAAAAACCACCAGTGATAGGCTTGAATCAATAATTCCACTGTCTTCCACGGGAAACCAAGGAGCTTAGTGGGGTTTCTTATGGGAACATGGATGGAAGGTTAAAGGAACATGGGGAACCTCAAAAGAGCCATATTACCAAAAATTTTAACCCATAAAATTTTATGACATCCACAATTGCATAGATGAAATCTCCTTTAATTAAAACTACATCCTCTAGATACTCCATCATTTCCAGAGATTGTATGAACCTGGAGAAGAAGTATATGAAGGTATGGTAGGCAGGAGATACAGAGGAAAACTAGGGCAGAAATCATCTGTCCTGGTTAGTGTTTTTGTCAACCTGACAAAAACTAGAGTTCTGTGGGAGACAGAATCCAGTTGAAAAAATGACTGTCAGATTAGACTGCAGGCAGATCTATAGGACTTTGTTTTTGTTTAGTGATTGATGTGGCAGTGCCCAGGCCACTGTGGGTCGTGCCATAGATGAGCAGGTGGTCCTGAGGTTTACAAGAAAGTGGACTGATCAAACAATGAAGACCAAGCCACTTAACCGTGTTCCTTCAGGCGCTCTGCTCCACCTCCTGCCTCCAGGTTCTGGGTTTCATGGGCTCTGCCTGGAGTTCCTTCCTTGACTTCCATCAGTGATAGACTATAGCTTGCAAGCTGAAGTGATCTCAGTTTTTCTCAAGTTGCTTTGGGTCAGTATATGTCACAGGAGCAGAAGTAACACCGCAGAGACCTATCAAACTTAACAGAGCCCAACCTCTGTATATCCCCACCTTGAAAACCAATCAACCAGCATATGACACTCATACAAACACTATTCAAATATAACAATTCCCAACTAGGCAAAGATTAAGTCTCCTTGACTATCTCTCAAGATTTGAGTTATCTCTCTGCCCAATAACCTTGGTTCATTGCTAAGGACAATAAAGGTTACAATTCACATTTTAAACAAAAGTGTGCTTTTTAAAGGCAAAACTCCAAATACTCATTTACTCAATAAAGAACTCTGCTGTGCCAAACTTCACATATAAACATACAATATTGAGCTATGGTAAAAATCTATTACATTAAAAACAATTGCCCAAGACTTGGATATCTTAGCAGATAATTAAAGAAACGAGAAACAGCTTCAATATAATGGGTACCAAATTAAGCATTCCAAATACGGACATATTCCTAACTACATATAAAAAAATTGAATCTGAGGAATCTAAGAAAATAAAAAAGATCAAAGGATGTATTCACAAACTTAAAATTATATCAGTTTCATGATGTTAATGATTAGTAATCAAAACTAAAAATGATTTTTAAAAACAGTTATGTTCCTGCACAATATTCCATTAACATGGCATGTATAAAGCACAGCTAGCAAGGGACACTGTTGATTTGTAAAATTAATATTAATTATAAAATGAAAGCAAGTAGATGAGGAAATGTGCTGTTTTGAAGTTCTGTTCCTTTTGCATTCCCTACCAGAATCACGATCATATACAGAAATCTCCTTTTTATAAGGGATTGCTCTGTCTTGTTTTGAATTAGGTCCTATTCTATTTCAATTAAAGCTGTCAGGGTATTACTGCTATGTTATTTCTCTTTACATATATGACTCCTCCTATAAGATTGAAACTCCAAATAACATGCATCTTTGTTTTTATACCTGCAATACTCAAAAAGCCTCCTAAAGCTGGGTAGTCAGGGATATTTTTAACAGCTCATTGAGTGAATAAAACACTAGCTGTGTAAACGTGACAAAGTAATGGAATAATTGCTTACATTTTAATCTTGAATAGGTATCATACTATGATTCCATTTGTGAATCTTTGTGCAAAATTTAACTGCAATCTTTTATGAGCTATCCATGGTTTGACTCATGACTTCGTTGTTTGTCTGATCATTTATGTAAATCACTAAACATAAAGGAATCAGTTGCTACCTTGTACCAGATGGTACATGTATGAATTAATGAGCTCTTAAAATCACATATTTGATGAACAATTAGTGATCATGTTTTATTAATGCAAAAAGATGTCCCATTGATTTGCAAACCTTGGAAAGTGGGGCTTAAACTATGGCCTAGATCAAACACTTTGAACCCCAAACTTATCTCCCAACTTAAAATTGGAAATGGTTTTCTGTACTTAAATAATATATTCTACCTTACAAAAACAAACACAAACAATCAATACAGTATCCACAAGAGGGCTATAGTCCAGGAATGAATACATAAAACTATGGTTCATGAAATCTCAAAAATCCAATACTTAATTAAAAAGCAGTTCTTTGGGCTGGATAGATGGCTCAGCAGTTAAGAACTTTGCTATTCTTGGCAGGAACCCAAGTTCAGTTCCCAGCATCCATGCTAAGTGGCTCACAAGCACTTGTAATTCCAGTCTCAGAAGGACCCAAGGCCTCTGATGTCTGTGGGCAGACACATATGTGTATACCTCTACCACTGTCATGTAGACATATTTAAATAGAAAATAAGTCATAGCAGAAAAGCAGTGCTCAATCTCTTTGTGTGGAAACTCCTATGTAAATGCAGTCCTTCTTACCCTTTATACCTTTATGTACAGTGTTCATAGTTTAAAATGAACTTTTTCAATTACAGTTAGTATTTTTACATTCTTAAAGAACTGGATTCATATTCAGTGCACACAGGCTAATCTATTTACTTTACAGGCACATGTGTGTGCGCGCGCGCACACACACACACACACACACACACACACACAGACAAACACACACACAGACACACACACGAGACCATAAAACACTGAAAACATTCTAATAATCAGAATTTTTCTCAAAAACATGATCCTTGTCAGTCCTCTTCAAGGTAATTACTTTGAATTATCTGACATTTTGCTGACTGTTATTTCATATTTTTACATTTCTAGTAATAGATGAGTCAAGTGGTATTTCACAACTATGTTTTATACTTCCAGGAATTTTAATGGTTGTCGGTAAAGTAGCAGATACAGGAACCAGGTTGTACCCCCAAGAAAAGTGTCAGCCAGGGTCTTTTCCCTAAAGCTACCCTGAGTGATGAGGCTGTGCAACTACTTCTCTTTCTTCAGGTAATTCTTGTAGTTACTGGGTTTTCTTTACACCTCTCATATAATTTATGAACTCCCTAGAACCTGATCTCATCACATTGACATCACATCTCTAAGAATCATTGAATACTGGGATTGTTTTTCCCGATCTAAACAGATGTGATCATATCCTGATTTTACATCTTAGGCAGCTGTCAGGCATTCATCAGAAGGAAGGCGACATTTCTGAGCCAACAGAAACAAAAACCAGATTAGGGACTGTAGCAATATGTGTTGTTTCCACAACTTCACTGACAGGGGGAAAATTGGCTAAAAATGGTGGTAACAAGAAGGCAAAATTTCTAAACAATGTAAGCCCACAGGCCTTGTTCCAAAGATATCCGTGAATCATAGAAACTATAGTCACAGGGTTTAAGAGTCAGAAATGAGTTCAGAAGGCCATTGAGTTCAACTTCCTCATTAGTTGAGTCAAGAAAATGAATCCCAACGTGCATTGTCTCGTTTGTTCATGGTTACACTACATTTAACTACTGTGCCAAAGGTAGAATCCAGAGTTCTTTGTTCTCAAATGACTATCCTTTCAACTGTTATTTCCTGCTAGTGGTTGTCCAGCATAGTACAATGGGACAGCTAATTATAAATACTGGAATCTCCTGTGGGCACGTAGGATGACCACAACACAAATGTACTGTGTAATAATCAGAAGTAATGCAAAGGATACGATCTGCTTATTGAACGCCCATGCTGAATAATCACTTTATGATATATTGTACTGGAAGCCTTCATTAGACTCCTAAACACAGACAGAATTAGCAGACACAATTTATTTTCCTTATAATTATTTGAAAATATCTGAATCCATGTTAAATCAGAGAGGTAATACACAAGTACTTGACTTAAATTGTTGTCTAATTTTGATTAAGATGTTAAGACACTTAAAGTCCATGGGTTTCCTGGTCACTCGTTTTTAACATATTTAAATGTATCTTTTGTTCACAGTAAGAACTTAACAGAAAGACAAGTCTTATGGTTAGAACACATACCACAACAGAAAAAAAAATCTATTCAACCATATACATATCACCTTGGTGGTTTTAACTTCGGGTTTCATTGATTAAAAATAAAGTTTTATAGTTTCAGTCCACACTTTGTGGAATTACTGCTGCCATTGAAAGTATCAGACATAAAAGTAGTATTCTTCCTTCTGTCCATCATGGTGTCACCAATATATATATATAATTTAGAAATGTCCTTACTTTCATAGTAAGCACACAATTAATGTTTCTCAATGTAGAGCAATCCTGACTTATCTTTACCACTTAAAGTTCCAAGCATTTTTAGTCTGTGTTTTAGTCAAAAATACTGTTGGGATTTGATTAGAAAGATGGCTATGTTGTTCTTTGGTCAATATACTATATACAAGGAAGCCCTAAACTTTTGGTTCTGTGAAGAAGTGTACAAGATTGACCTGTGTGTAGTGTACCTTAAGGCTCATGTAGTACACATTCAAATTCCCCATGAACAACCTATATTTAATATTTGTCATAAAATCATCTAACCTTTCCTTAGTTTCATACTCCTCCTGCCAATTATATTTTTCTTATTTTCTCTCCCCAAATCTGTCCCTCTGTCCTTCCCTCATCTTGGTACCTGTTTTCATCATTGGCTTTTGAACAACCCTCAAAAACAAAGCCAAAATTTTCTAAACTCTGCAAGCCATTTGATATCCTCATGATGTTATAAACGATGCATCACAGTCAAGTGCTATGCTCTGCTAATTTACTAGAAATACCTTCAGGCGATATCTAAAAGGTGTTATGGAATATGTAAGTGTCTATGCTTATGCAAGGATCCAATCCTGAAAACATCCCCTTGCATATATGCAAATATTCTTAAATTTGAGAGAAATCAAATCAATTTGCTATCCCAATACCAATGATTACCATATGATAATTCATTCTCAGCCCGAATCAATTGTATTTCCTTTAAGTGAATTGAGTTATTGGCTCAAACATCTTCATGACCTCCACATTTTCTCCTACAATTGTTTTGATGAATGTCTTCCCAGAGCATCTACAAAATAAAGGTTAATCTTCGTAGGGCTTTTTGCTCTGTATTTCTAGTCCTGCCATCTTTTATTGGTCTTAAGAGGTCTCATTAATCAACATACTCTTGCATGGACACACACTAAAACCACTCTTCCTGTCCATGGATATTGACAAAGACTGCATCATTCTGCTTGTTGTCCCTTTTTTCTTTATCAGCTGTTCTTCACAATTCAACTCAGACATAGCCCCCTTAAATACACCTGTCCTCTTTCTCTACTTTATCTGTGCTGTGTCCTGTGAGTACTGTTTTACACAACAACTTACATATGATTACTTCATGAGATTCTGCCCTTGCCCTAGATTCTGATCTCTTTGAAAGTAGAGATTTGTTTCTGTCAATAAATCTACTTCTGCATAACTTTTCATGCTTTGGCAGAAACTTATTTAAAAATCCAAAGCTAATATGTACTGAAAATTTTTGTTTGAATTTGGATCAAAACTTTTAAATATAGTATCCATGTATAATAGGTGAATCTTTTAGCTTTAAATAAAAACCAAAACCATATTTTTAAAGCTATGAAAGAACTAGTAAACTGGGCATTTGGTAGTACTTTGTGTCCAAGAAGAAATTTTGTGCCATGGTGAATCATGCTGTCAAGCTCAGTTTTCTTTGTTCTTCTCAACTCTGACCTAAAATTCAAACTTGCTTCCTCTAGTCACCCTTATTGAAGGGCTCTTTTATAAACCACTTTAATAGTGTTGTCTTTCCATTTATATATGCTTATTTCTAGCATTCTGATTCTACTCCTTTGTGTTAACAGCAATTACAAATATAATAAAAAAATTAAACCCAAATTCCAAGGAACTACATGGATTTTTCTTGGGATATTTCAAAAGGTCATGTAAGTAATTAGTATCACATAATTTTTCTTCAGCATCTACTTCTAAATTTGCAACTTTTTTCATGTAATCTTCATCATGAACCAAAAGAAAAGTAACCCCAAGTTCACATGATATCTCTTGGCCCTGGAAAACATTGGTATTCTTGGTTCTTCTACTTCATAATTTTTTCTCTACATGTGGAACAACAGTCATGTCCAGTGATTTCTTAATTCCTTTTCATACACTGTAACAATTCTTTTCTGCTCAAACAGAATGGAATCTATATAACTAAAAGTGTCAAATATGAATAATTTTATGGTTCTTAGAAGACATTATTAACTTGATTTTGGGAAAATTCTATCTATTTACATATCTGAATGTGTTTTCCTGAGATATGAATAATAGTGAATCTTTTACTACATATATTAATTTTTAAAATCACTACTAATATATGTGTATGTAATCTTTGTTTTTAGAAATTATTAAGCATGTTTTAAATAGTGTTCGTATTTTCCATTTTCATTACTATTTCTTGTTGAAAATCATTTTCTCTTAGGACTGACATAATTACAAAGATTAACCATTTCATACCACACAGCAATGCACAGTAGACTTCTTTTTGACCAATGTTAAAATGTAAAATGGTTGGTCATAATAAAATTAAATTCTGATTCACACATAAAGCACAAATTTTATAATTAAACTCAGTAGATAAAACCTGAGATAATTATTTTGAAGCTGTACAATTCCATTGAGCAAAAAGATTATGAAAATTATATTAAGCCAAAAATAACGTGTGTGTGTGTGCGCGCGCGCGCGCGTGTGTGTGTGTGTGTGTGTGTGTGTGTGTAAAAATTGTGTGAGACACCATCATCTCTAAAATGCAAGTTGTTGCTAGAATTTATACATATCCTTGTCATTTTCTGGGGCCACCTCTGGGTTGCACACTTCGCTCTTTCCTATTTGCCATTAAGAGAGGTGTGCACATGCGTGAAAGAATTAAAGAGATTCTTTGCAATTACAAGGAAATTTTGTTCTGTATTTCCTACATAGCAGTCTATTTTTTCTCTATAAACAGTAGCATGCAGTGAAGGAAGGGCAATAGTGTGATTTGAAATTGTCATACATTATCCACCAGTGGAAAATCAAAACTTGTGAATCATCCCCCTTCTTAGAAAGAAAGATCATCGTTACCATGCTTCTTCAGATTACCCAGGACACATATCCCTTTAGCCATTTAAATCTACACTTACACGTTCATATTCTATTGATTCGTCTCCACTGAAGCATCATTCATGTCTCCTCTCAGATAACATTCTTCATTTCTTTTTCAGTCTCACTCAGATTTGCATTTCAGGGTCAACTTTATACACGTTTGATAAACTTGGCTAACGTGTCTGCGGTTTATATTGGACAATAAGAATACACATGTAGTCACTGAGCTTCCCTTTGCCATCATTGTTGGGCACGGTTCTTGCAGTTTAATTATATACATGGGGTGGAGAGAGAGCTCAAGGGATAAGAACACAACTGGATGCTCATTCAGGAGGCACATGCTTGATTCTCAGCTCTCCTGGGGCCGCTCACAGCGCACTGAAACCCAAGTCTGTGGTATCTGAAGCCCTCTTCTGGCCTTCAAGGATACTACAGGCAGAGGTGCATAAATACAAATGCAGGCAAAACACACATAGACCTAAAAGAACTATAATAACTTTGTAAAAATGATATATATCTATATACTACTTTCACATTCATCTTTATACTTGACTTTAGAACTCATCACTCTTTTGGTGAATATTATGGAGGATAATATACAATACCGAGACCCTCTCTGACTAATTTTGAAACTCGGTATTGTATAAATTGTATGTAAACCGATTTAGTCCAAGCTAAATTTGATCAGGTTTACTTTTATCCTAGTGATCTACTCGATCCTCTAGTATGATTCAGTGTACCCGTCTTACTACCAAATCCTCAATACCCAGGTCAGAGAAACTAGATCTGATGAGATGTTCCAGCTTGGGAACAGTATGCTGTGAGTCAGTCTCAAGAACCACACGAAAACAGTAATACACACATGCTAACTCAGCAGTCTGGCTCTGGTTCTGAGACTGCACATGGGTAACAAGCCTCCAGTTGTTCCTGGAGCTCTGAACTACAATTTAAGGTCAAGCGTTTTGTTACATCTTCAAGCTGGTTTTTGTTTTTTTTGTTTGTTTGTTTGTTTTTTTAAAGTGAACTCTGCCTTACTGTGCCATTGGGTAGGTAACATCAGAAAGAGTGTCATGGCATGAGGTGTGGGCAGGGGCTACTAAAGAAAAGTGAGTAAATAAAAAGAAAGTGACTTAGGGTAAAGATAAGAAAAAGGTAGATTGGATAAAGAAAGGTAGTAAGGAATAAATTCGCAAAAAGTGGAAATCTATACTTATCACTCAGAACCTACAGAAAGCGTGTGTCAGCATGCAGTTAGCAATTGTTTTTGTGTTCACATCAGTTGTTTTTAAATTTAGAAAATTTTAAATCACTTTAAGGCTTTATTTATTAAGTTCAATTCACTACTCAAATTATTATTTGAACATATTGTTTGAACAGAAATGTTTAAATGTATTATTTAAATTCAGATCTCTTATTTACTAGGAAATTTTTATGAAAACCCCAAAATAAGTTCCATCGCTCACTTTATCTTTCTGAATGTAGGAAACACATGGTTGGAAAGTGAAAAGAAGGAATTGAAAGTGTACTGTAAATATATGGCAAAGGTTAATTTCTAACCCTATTTTACATAGAGTAAAATATAAACAATTAGTTTTGCTGTAAACTCTAGATTGACAAAATTGTAAAACATTTATTTACATACATAAAGATTGGGAGGGAGGGTTAAACAGCATTTTTGTCTTTGGGAAGGGAAGATAATTTTATAATTCTCTGTTTCCTGTGACTAGTCAGGTTATAGCATTCTTCATAGAGATAAATAATACCACACTAATCTCAGGCTCTGACATGGAAACTCAAGTCCAGGAAGGCTGAAAACTGATTTGAGTATGAAACACATATCTATAACCTGAACACTTAAGTCCAGGAAGACGCAGGACCAACAGGTCAAGGGTTTCCTCAGCTTCAGAACATGTCTAAGGCCAGCCTAGCTAACCAAGAGCTTGTCTCATGAAGACACAAAATAAAAATGAAAAGACTAGGCACTTTATTCAGTATCATCAAGATTAAACTTGGATCACACCATAGGAGTCATTGTATCTACCTATAATATCTTAAAAATTGGATAATACAAGCTTTGAAACAACTATATATTTTAACCTAATGAGAGGCTTCTGTTGTCATAAACATTTGTGTGGTGCGGAAATTACATTTAGCTGAATTAGATTTGGCTATAAAACACTGAAATCTACATCCGAGTTCATATGGAGTAGCTAAAAATATGTTCCACTGCTATACTTTAAGCATAGCAGGAACCACGCTATTTGGATTCTGTTAGTGTACAGCACTTTGAAAAAGCAAATGACTTTCAGTAGTATGAGTAATTCTGTAGCTGAATGTATGTCTGCTGTGTTCTGGTTGGTTTGACCTAGGTCGTTTGATGGCACTCTGTTAATATAGAGCGTTATTATTTGATACCTTAGGGTATCGAAAGGCTGATGATCCAGCTCCTCTTCTAAACTGATCCTGTAGTATCTCATAGACGAGGTAAAATTCTGAGGTTGTATAGCCATATTGAGTAATAGAATTACACCTTATTTCTCTAGAACATTTTATAAGCCTTTCTTTGTCCTTTGAAACAATAGAAAAGAGATGCGAGAACACACTTCGAATTTGCCATGTGTTTTCAGAGATTATGTTTTGGTGATTACCCCTGACCTTACACAGTCTCAGTCTCCTGGAAAATGGAACGTGGACTCTCAGTTCTGTAATGAGATCTGCTTTTGACTGAACCACATACCAAGTATTATTTTGTGACTAAGAAGCATTGTGTTATACCTGCTATATTAGTGTTTTTGCTAAAATAAACTAGTGTTTTCCTGTCTAACAGATTCTTCTGAATGGCTACAAGAATAATATAAAATTGATGGGTTCTAGTCAATGTAATTTTAAGAAATGTCAAGAATGGTTTAAAACAAAATTTTAAACATAATTTCTAGTCACATAAACTTTATTAATACTTTAAATATTAAAAGAAAAATATTTCAATATTTTAAAATCTCGGTGTTAGATATCCCTTATTTCTGTTTGCACAACGTTCTACTATTGATGTTAGCACTCTAGGTAACCTTACCAAACCCAATGTTTGTGATGTTTCTTTTATTAGATAATAAAAAAGCTATAAAGGATCAAATTAAGCCTCACTGTACTTGACAGTATTAGAGCCACAAATGCTTCTTGAACAACAGAAGTACTTATCCTCAAGAGGAAAAGAAAACATTAGAGATGAAATCATACTAAGAACTGAATTCTTTTGTATAGGTCACGGCAAGTACCTACAATACAGAACATCATAGACATCAAGCCTAGCTTACAGTAGTTTTAATAAAGTGAGCAGAATCTCTATGAATCTTTCAGGAGTCTGTTTCGAGAAGTAAAGCTGAAACAATATTTCATCTCACTCTTTCAGTTGCTTTTATCAACAAGGACGGGGAATGTAGATTCAGCACATAACTGGTATATCAGTGTCTGATTCAAATAATTAGTTCTTCCTACTGCTCAAAATGACAGAATAGATGTTGCCACAGGGCCTTTATTCCTTCATTGGACATCTCTCTCAGAGGAGCTGTCAGGCCGAGATATTTCCAAATTGTAGCAGAGACTGACTTCTTTTTTGCCCTAATCAAGATTTCTTTGCTGAAATGTAAGATGTGTTTACTAAGGCATCATGGACCAAGTATCATGAGTTTTGCTCATGAAGGAATATTAATCAGAGTGCACTGAACAGTTTTGTTAGATTTGTGGGTATATATATATATATATTTATTACTTATTTTCTCCTTCCTTTCACTGTAAACATACATGATTATGAAACTTCTAGTATAGGGATAGGTTGAACATTCAGTTGCTCCATAAGAATGAAAGGTTATTGGGTCAAGAACCTCTGGCTAGACTTGTCACAAACTTTAGGGGAGAACTTACAGATATTTTCCTACTAAATGGACATAGTATTAAACAGAATCTTAATGAATTATTGTTGTACCCATAGATTCCTAGATACATACATTTCTCAGCCCTCATCTCAAACACTTATATGTGTAGTAGTGTGTGATTAAATACGGTAACCCACAACTGGCCAAGGACATGAGAATAAGAGACTTGAGAAGGCTCAATCCATTAGGGAGCACAGGTAACATACCACCCTACCATCTATCATGGACCATTGTGGATGAAGGAGTATACTGTAAAATCCAGAGGAGGTGGGTGAGTATGGTGACACTTTATCTTCTGTGTTCAGGAAGGAAGCCGAATACATGGATTTATTATGCATGCAGGAGCATGCAAAAGACTTGTGTGAGCTCAAGACAGAAGTAATTCATCTCAGAAAAAAGCTACACTCACAGTCCCGTAGCAGTAAGGTTGTTGACATTTGCTAAGTGCTAAGAGAGGCAAAGGCAGTTTTCTCTAAGAGTGTAGTCACTGACATCAGACAAGCTTTAGAATAAGGACACACATCAATATTTGTCTTATATTAGTCCTAAAGAATAAAAAGAGACGTGCAGAGTTGTGTGGGTCTGGGAAGAGATTGGGAGTGCTAGATATGACCAAAACACAGAGGAAAACTCTCAAACAACTAATGAAAATGGCACTCAGAAGAACATCAAAGTCTGTCATTAATTTTTAATTTATTTTTCTACTCTCATGTTTTACTTTTTATACCTCAAACATCATGTAATGGTTTGATCATAGGTTCCTTTGTCCAAAATTTATCTGAAATTACCATTAAAGCAATGGATTAATTAATTGTAGAGATCAGTACTGTGAGTTCTGTTTTCATAAAAATAAAATTATGTGCTCTGATGCATTCTATTGCTTATCAGAAAATTTGTGGAGATATTCAGATAGTCAGCTCACAATAAAGACACATATACCATTTACTTTCCCCTTTTTACCACTCCGGCAGAAAACTACTTGAAGCAGAATATTACTCTATGCTATACACTATAATGCATAGCTAAGGAAGATGTCAATTGATTTCTTAATACAAATGTAAAGATTTATCTTTAAAATGTGCTATTATTTTTAAAGTCAGGGTCAAGCTAAACCTGATACTTAGGCAAATTCAATATTAAGAATTCACTAAATTAACTAGTGTCCTATGCAAGCAAAGTAGACATAATTCACCTCTCTCTCAACAAACTTATTACCCACTAGGGATACCTGGAAACAAGTTAAGAAATTGGAACCACAGGCTGGCCTATTCAAAGAAACCACTCAACTAACTTTGGGCAGCTCAGCAGGTATACAAGGCATCAACATGTGGGCCATTTGTCTGAAACAGTCTAAAAATCCTACCCATCTGAATATAGACAGGGAAGTCTTTTATTGAAGAGTGAAATTTTCAATAAACTTTAAACAAATAATTTTCTGGACATTTAAGGAAAAGAATGTCACTATTGTCTAATGACACTACAGCAAAGGTCCAGAGGGATTTGTGGAGTGCCCCTGAATCATAATATACAGAGAGGACAATAACTCAGCAGCAGGAAGTCAGAGAGGTATATAAGACATTATCAAATGATTGTTCTTGTTCAAGAAACAAATGAGAATTTACTATTCCAAGGATTATGACCAGAATCAGGATATCTAAGAGTAATCATAATGTATCTGTTAAAAAGTAAAAGAAATATACTAAGTGAAAGATAGAAATGCAAAATGTAAACAAATTTAAAAGTGTAGAGAAGTTCCTTCTTTTCCATTAAGATTGTCATTATCTCAATCTCTGCCTGTGTGCCATGCTGTGTATTTTAAATTCTCATGCCCATATCTCTCACTTATCAAGCACACATCAGTGTCTTTGGGGTGAATTCAATTTACTTTCACGTTCTATGGGAAAATATGATTACATTTGATCATTTACCTTCTGACATAATTCCTTATTTTCATTTTCCTAGGTATTTCAAATAAAATCAAAGCAGAACTAGTGTGGCAACTAGAAGAGCCTACTTCTTCAGCCATAGGGGCAGACACAAGAGCAGGGCACTAGTTTGAATGAATTCTCATTCTTATTGTGCAGGATACAGCATGACATACCCACTGGTTACTGTCTTTATTCACAAGTGATAACGATTTTTTCTTCTCATCTATTAGTCTTTCTTTTCTTTTCTTTATTCTTATTCAGAATAATGGATTTTAACTGATATATGATTGTGAGCAAAACCAGCTGGTATTTTATGGTAAACAATTGCTAATGTTTTCCTTATTGTTTCATTTAATAAATTACTACTTTCCTTCCCCAAGTACTGAGATCAGGTTCCAAATATGTCCCTTCAAATATTCTGTAGAGTATAACAAATGGCTTCCCTGTAAATTCCTAACACAATAAAGACCAAAAGGAATGAACTGAACTGCTATTAAATTAACTGCCCTCTTCATCCAATGCAGATATTTCCAAAATGAGGACTTTTAAAACTGTTTCTAGAATAGTCGTGTAATTTTTTTCCCTTGGGAAATCAGAAAAATCTTAATGTTTTCATAGTATACCCTGAATTGGAGTGCACTGACTTCTATTCTTTAAATTAATAAAAATGTGCACAACAGGAGAGGAAGTCAATAAGATGCTTCTTTTATTTCCTTTTAAAATATGTCTTATTTTCTAAGTAATACAAATAAAGCTTTATCATTATTAAATTCCTACTAAATACTAAGTAAGTCTAACTTGACAAAGAATAGAAATGTTTCTAAAGGACTAAAGCTAAGGGTCTTGACCAACTTAAATACCCAAGGAGCAGTCAATTATTTGTATGTTGAAAGGCTGTTTAAAACCCTTGTTCAATGTTAACTTAATATATAGGTGACTTGTACCTCCCAATAGAATTTCCCCAGTTTTATTATCATCTTTAAAAATTCTGTCACCTTAAGGGAATATTAAAACAGAGATGAGAGCAACTTAGAAAAATAAATCAGCTATGAAAAGACTTCAAATATTCACATATATATTAGCCTTTTTTTCTGCAGACTAGCTCTAGGCCAAAGAACACTAAATTTATGTAAATTCAACTTTATAAAATTATTTCATAACTTACATTTTACAAATTTATACTATAATACTGTGAGAAACTATAATACTGTGAGTTTGAAAATGTTTTCATGAGAAGGAAGAGTCAGTCAACAGAATTCTTCATATTTTTTGTGAAAAAGAGCAAGTTGCAATAAAGACAAGAGATACCAGTTCTGTGATCTTTTGCCCTAGAAAGGCGTCTATGTATATAGAGCTTCTCCCTTATACTCTTAAAGCTCCTAACCCAAAACATCCAGGAAATCCAGGACTCAATGAGAAGATCAAACCTAAGGATAATAGGTATAGAAGAGAGAGAAGACTCCCAACTTTAAGGGCCAGTAAATATCTTCAACAAAATTATAGAAAACTTCCCTAACCCAAAGAGATGCCCACAAACATACAAGAAGCCTACAGAACTCCAAATAGATTGGACCAGAAAAGAAATTCCTTCTATCACATAATAGTCAAAACACCAAATGCACAAAACAAAGAAAGAATATTAAAAGCAGTAAGAAAAAAGGGTCAAGTAACGTATGAAGGCAGACCTATCAGAATTACACCAGAAGATTGTGAAAGCCAGAAGACCCTGGCAGATGTCCTACAGACCCTAGGAGAACACAAATGCCAGCCCAGGCTACTATATTCAGCAATTAACATAGATGGGGAAACCAAGATATTCCATGACAAAGCCAAATTTGCATAATATCTAGTTGTGAATAAAGGCATAGATTTGCTTGACATGGGGTTTTGTTAGTCAATGGCTTTTATAAAGAGAATTATCAGACCAAGTCGTATAGCTTCCTGTAATTTTAGGTTGTGCATATGTCTGTAATTGAATACAATATATATATATATGTATATATATATATATATAAACACACATTCACACACACACACACACACACACACACAGACTATTTCTCTTCTCTTGTCTTTGATTGTCTCTCAGAGGTTGTAGGACCATTTGCTATGGACACCCCATATTTAGAACACAAGATTCGAAAGATTTGGCTGTATGTACCATGAAAGCCTCCTTCTTGGAGTCTAGCTTTTATTGTACCAGAATTTACTATGCAAGCTGCCAAAGAGGTATGAGTAGCCCTGCCCATAGGCACCACAATAATGACCAGGGTATCACTATATCCCAAAAGGTGCAGTAGTGATATTCATATGTTGATGGTAACCAATGATTTTCTAATTGAACTTATGGCCCATCAACAGTAGGAAAATCAAGCCTTATACTAGACACTAGAAAACCACCTGGAGCTATCAAAGTCATGGATCTTAAGAGAGAACCTACTAGCACCACCTTGCGAGAGCAGCAGAATTCCTTACTGTACTTGAAAGCCTATCTGTTTATCCACAGAAAAGTGCAGCTCCCATCCTTCATCAAAGAGGTCCACCTGGAGTTTTCCGTATCACAGATGCAGATCTTGGATATAATAGAGACCAACAAATTCTGGGTAGCCCAGCCCCAATGACTACATCTACCATATTGCTCTTGCCTCTAAGGCTCAATAAACCTAAAGAAGAGGGAGGTGAAAGAATATAAAGGTCAGTCAGAAGAGAAAAGGGATGGTTGTGATTTTGTCTCCTAGAAATGGCAGGGATGTTAGCCCCAACAATGCATCTAACTAGGTAAGACCTGAACACGGACAGTATTATTCAACATGGTAACATGGAAAGTAGAAATCTCACTGGGTCTCCCCCTTAGAAAAAGGCTACAGGCGACTTAGGACTGCTGAGAAAATTGGGCTCACAGAGATAAGGTCCCTAATTGGTTATCCAGTGCAAAGTGTTCAGTCCTGACAACACACACATTCAAGCAACACAGTCCCACTCACGAGGTAGTATTTATATATTTAAGCCTATATGTCTGACAATATTAACAAGAGGCCATTGATTTGAGACGGAGGGGGAGGCATGGAAAGAGGTGTTTAGAGTGAATGTTGCCGGGTTTAGAGGGAACAAAGGGAAGATAGAGGTAACATTATTATATTTTCATTACAAAATAATAAACTCAGCATGGTAGCACATGTCTTTAACCCCAGTACTTGAGAGGCAAAGGCACACAGATTTCTGAGTCCAAGGGTAACCTGGCTTACAAAATGAGTCCATGTCAGCCAATGGTACACAGAGAAACCCTGTCTTGAAATACAGCAACAACAACTAAAACAGCAGCAGCAAAAGAAGCTTCAAAAAATGAATAGAATAAAATGGAAATTAGCGAAAACGAAGATGTATGGATGGATATACGTACATAAACATATTAATATTTGTTTAGAGGCAGAGACAAACATACAGAGACAGATTTGAATAGCAGTAGTGTTTCAGATGCTGGAATTAAGGTGGAGCCTATTGTCAGAATAAGGGAGTGAGCCTGCAACTAGAGAGACCAGTTAAGGACCAGGTCCTAAATGGTCTTGGGGGTGACGGCAGAGGGATGTGCCTGGCAAAGGAAAGAAGAAGCTACTGGTTGATGTCCACCAGTGGTAGTCCACATTGTGTCTGGGGTCTCGTTTGGCTCTTTCATGAGCTGACTGTGGAGTCTATACCAAATCTTTCAATTTGGATTTATCTATTGTTTATAGAAATTACTGACGTGTTGACAGTGAAACAGTGACGTGCAGACAGTGAAAGCCATGGCCACTTTATGGTAACTGTAATCTTTCCCATTGTCGTTTGCTATGAAAAAGAATTTGAAGCTTAAATAACAATATGTGGGTTTTATTTACAATAATAATAATAGTAATAATAATAATAATAATAATAATAATAATAATAATAATAAAAACATCAGTAAGAATGAGCAGCAAAGCCAGGAAAGAAAGCGACCTCCATGAATTGATATAAATGTAATCAATACTGATGACAGGCATTTATCACATAGAAAACAGTCTTCTTATCAGCATCCAAAATAGGCTAAGTCTGCCAGCTTAGTTACTATGCAATCCATATGCTCAGACTCCCTCAATAAGAGAGGCCTGTTTGGAGCAACTGTCAGGATTAATCACCATTGAAATCTACCTCTTGATATCACCTGCTGACCCCTGTACTGACTTATTTTTGCTGCCCTGTGACCTTACAAGTATGAGAAAGTTTGAAATCCTTATGTATTCTTCACAATGGTATTTCACCAAGAAATTGGTGTTTAAAGCTCTCTGTGGTCACTGTCTTCACGCTATGTATCCATTCTTCACATATTAACTCTACTGTTTCATTCATTCACCATTTTCCCGAAAGATATAAGACATAAGAAAAACTCTACAGGTACTAGAAATAGACATTAAAAATTGCTTAATGTCCTTAGACATGATCTGTTGCTTACTTCTTTAAGTTAATAAAACATGTCAGATACCAAATGAGCATGGTCAGTTATGTGAGAAAACTAAACTTGTGAACATATAATTACACTAGAACAAATAAGGAGTAATAAAGCCAATTTGATCCAGGGGAGTAGATACGAACTCACAGACTTAGCACCCTTGCAGCTGCGAAGTGATTAATAATGAATAGTAAAGTTTATTTATGTCCGTGACCACACTACACAGTTATCATCAGTCAACAAATTAAGTTGCTCAAAACTAAATGGTAGGTTATTTCTCAGTCGCAGGCGAAATGAGCCAACTAAAGCCCGATTAAATTATAGAGTTAGAGTATAGTAAAGGCAAGGTTATTGGGAAGCTGCAACAATGGGCAGGGTCAGTTCACTGGCCCTGTAGACCAAGACCAGGAAAGTTGCCTTCAGGAAAGATGTCAGAGTTAGGGGAAAGAGAAGAGAAAGAGAGAACGGGACCTGAGAGATGAGGGAGACAGAGAGAGAGAGAAAGAGAGAGAGAGAGAGAGAGAGAGAGAGAGAGAGAGAGAGACAGAGACAGAGACAGAGAGACAGAGACAGAGAGACAGAGAGACAGAGACAGAGAGAGGCAGAGACAGAGACAAACAAAGAGAGGGAGGGAGAGCAAGAGAGACAGAGAAGGAGGGAGAGAGAAGAGGGGGAGTGGAAGGGGCGAGGAGGGGAAGAGAGGAGAGAGGAAAGAGGAGAAGGGGAGAGAGAAAGAGAGAAAAATGTTGGATTACATAAGGAAGAGCCTCTATGGAAGGGGAGTAGAGCCCCTTGGCTGGAAAGTTCAGGTTTGAGGGCCTGGTAAGCCAGGTAGGGACCGAAGGATGTTGCTAGGACCTGGAGGCCAGGTCTGCTTTGATATGTAAAACATGTACCTCAGTCCCTAATCTGAGATCTGAAACCAAACATTAAAGATTAAAAGAAGTATGAGGAATTATTGACTGTCTCTGTAAGTACTAATGTAATTAACTTATTCTTGCCCATATCTTTAAAATCTTTTATGAAGTGTGACAAGGTATTCGACTTCTTTCAATGATACAGTAATGAAATTTCTAATCCAAAATTACGAGCTGTTTGGATACCCCACCGTAAAGGAGATCCCACATGAACAGTAGCTTTCCCAATAAGTCTTAATGCTGATATGAAATCTGAGCACTTCTTACAGTATTCTAGGTAAAATGATGTTGAAGAACACGTAGTCTGAAAGGGCAGCAGGACGCTCACCTTATGACAAAGTTGTGGCTGTCGATCTCCTTTCCACATCCACTGTCTAGTAGAATGCCGGAATTTCCAACAACAGCACAGGTCTTAAACCTGCGGTTTTTCATTGGTGAAACTTCAGGCAGGAGGCTATGCAGATCGTGGGAAATATTTAGTGTCCGGCGTCTGTCCAGCACATAGTGTATGACATCACCAGGCTTGAAACTGCTCTTGACCACCGACACGTCACGTTCTGCGTCTAGGAAACGGAGAATATTCTTCCTGTATTTGAAATACAAGCAAAGCTTTAGATTAGGGGGCCGAGTATCTAAGAACCTGCCTCCTTATTTGCACCACAATGCGTGCTTTACAAACTGGCGACTACTGCTCTTAAACTGTCAGCTGGCACATCAACCAGGTAAACGCTATGGAAAATATATTCGTGTTAAATCCTGTGTGAGGAATTTAGAATATTTCATGAATATACATAGTATATACATCTACTGCTAAAGTGAGGAAGTCACTCCATTTGTGAAAGTAAACCTAAACATATTTCACTAGGTAAAATACTGCTCATAGGAACAGCATTGGTACCAATCCTTGTCTAGCATTCTCAGTTTTCTACAGTCATTGCCTTTATTAATAGTACAACGAGATGAGTAGTAACCTGAATTACTTTGAATTAGACCATTGACAGAAATATTAATTTTTTATTGCAAATCCTTCCCAAAATACGTTTATCCAAATGGTACATTAAAAATGTCTGAAGGGGGTTGGGGATTTAGCTCAGTGGTAGAGCGCTTGCCTAGGAAGCGCAAGGCCCTGGGTTCAGTCCCCAGCTCCGGAAAAAAAAAAAAAAAAAAAAAGAAAAAAGAACCAAAAAAAATGTCTGAAGTTTTCGTTCATGCTTACAAGTCCAAGATGTAAGGTGGATTCGGTCTGAGAAGACCTGGTCAGACAGAGCATCCGTTGTATATATGAGAGATAGTTAATGATTCTTAGAGTCCTTTCTCACCGTCTTCTTTGTCTTTAGACATTCACTGTCACTGTTGTTGCTGTTTGGGTTGTTTGTTTGTGTTTGCCTGTGGGCCCCGAGTTTAGAATGTTTCCACATTTTTAAACAAGTCTAGTTGTTCATGTTGTTGGGTTGATTTCTTTAAATTGGAGGCAAAAGCTCCTGTGTATGACCGTGTGAGGGGAACGAAATTCGAACTGATCATTGCATTTTATACCCATCTTTTTAAAAATTTAACCCTTCCTGTATCTATTGTGCAGATTAATCATAGGATATAAGATGCTAAGCTGATACAACTGTGTGCATATTCTAAATAGATGACAGACTACGAGAAAATTGTCATAGCTGGCTGGAGGTCAGGGGAAATGTGGCCTTAGAGAAAATGCACCTGATAATGTGGTTTGTCTTTTAAACGTCGGAAGCTTAATATTGTACACAATAAACTGACTGGTCGTGGAAAAGTGGTTTAAGGGTGTTTAACTGTTGCTTTTCTAAGGTGCTAAAATAGGAGAATCGGACATGAACTCGCTGGGTGGTAGGCAGTGAGAAAAGCAATCTGTGTCCTGACAGGCTTGTGATTCACACTGTGAGGTTATGCAATTTGTAGCTATCGTCTCTCCATGCACCCTGCTTGGTAAGAAAGGTGAGTCTGAATTATAGCTGTCCAAAGAAAAGTGATAAATTACCTTCCCAGGTATATTGAGAGATTTAAATGATCCAAAGGGGCACCTGTGATTGAATTATGGAATGGAGGGTTGATTTAATGCAGTTTTAAAACACTATAAAGAAGCCCGCGTTCATGAGAAATCTTTGGAAAGATTCATTCTTTCGTGTTTATAATGAACATCAGGGAAATACACCAGGATCTAGTAGCGTTTGAGAGAATGATATTGACAAAATCTTAGGAGGTTGCCAGAAGAGTCTAAGATTATTCAATTCCACAGCTAGGAACATACAGCAAGAAGAAGCAATGTGAAAAAAAAAAGACAAATACACATGGCAGAGGTTGGAAAGCAAATGTTATTTACCAGGGTGCTCTTAAGTCAAGCTTCCAGCCTCACGGGGAGAAAAAGTCAGTGCCTGATAGTAGTATGTTGGATAAAAGAGACATCTTTTCCTTTTGTGCTAATATGGTGTATGCTATATGACTCTGAGTAAGTTCCATTACTAAGAACAAAACATCGCAAGGATCTAGTTATTCTCCACCAATAGTGACATCTACTATCAAGATGGTACCATAGTCTTCCATACTCATTAATTAACTACCGTTTAATTACCTGGGTGGGGGAGGGGAAGTGAGACGAGCTTGACACCTATATCTTAACACAGCTTTCTGTTTGCGCGAATATGACAAGGTTGTCTTGAAGATAAAAAGCTGCAAGGATGTGGTTAGATCATCAAAGAGGGTGACGTTACCGTTTCCCTTTGAACAAAACTGAAATAGGCTGACATAGATGCATTTAGAGATTGGACTCAAAAGCAGTAGCATGTTTGAGAGGAGTAGATCAGAGCCGCAGGTATTAAAGGAGGTTCTGTAGCTTAGAAATCCAAAAGGGAAACTCCCTTTCACGCCATCAGAATGTTACATTTGCTCGCCTGTGAACTGACAAGTGGGACTTTCCTACAGAGATGTCTTTTCTAGGTAACAGAAACTTAGAAGCAAAATCATTTCAAAATGTGATGTACAAGTAAGCAGTCCATACTTTACACACCCTTAGGGGGAAAGTCTGAGCGCTACTTAGAACGTTAAACAGACTGGTAAATGAGTAGGCTCACTAACCTTTGGAGAAAATAGTAGTCAAGGAGATAAACAGTTATTAAGTCCATATGCCAATGCTATGAATCCTTCTAATTCCAGGTTATGGGGTTAGTAGCAATTTATTTTTACAAAGCATCATTAAAAAAATAAAGTACCTTTTAAAGCAATGAAAATCCAAATATTATAGACTAATTAAAACTAAAAATAAAAAAGCATTTAAATAATTTCTAAAACATTTTTTAATGTAGAATGGGCGGTTTTAAATTGGGAACTGAAAAGAAAGAGACTTTGGAGTATTTTAAATGATTTTTGAATGTTTTGATCCTTATGCTTAAAAAACATTTTATTCTCAGTTTAGGGCTGAAATTTACACGTGAAAATTTATTGAAAGTAAGGTTGTTGATGGGGAAGGTGATGATAATTATTATGAATGAACAATACTGTGACTTTAGAAGCACAAGCACTTTTGAAACCAGTAAGGAATGGTTAGATTCTTCTCACTTTAGAAGGCTATAATAATTTTATTATCTTATGTATGCAATGGAACATAAGAAATTCTATGAATCTCCTGAACAGTCATCACTTAATCGATAAAAGTATGGAGGGAGAAAAATGTTACATAAATGTAATTATCTAAATGCCACAGGAAAACACTCTTCTTCTTAGAGTAAATTGAGAAACTTTTAGGTTTCATCAGAAAGACATGAATGGTTTACTTTAAAACACAGTAAGAATTTAACATTGTTTCAAAGCAGAGTCAGCAAAATTGCTTGGGAAATAAAGCAAATCCCAGCTGAAACTTCCGAGCTCACAGAGTCAAAGTTCACCAAAAGTGTATTTAGTATTTAAGCTGTAACTTTCCAAGCTTTCTCGATATGTGGCCAAGCCACTAACAGATATTTAAAGTCAGGGTTTGTGTCTGATACTAAAAATAAATAAATGAATAAAAGACACGAGATTTCTTAGATCTTCAACTGTCATTTCATCACTCCAGTTTAGACCTTCTTGCCTTCTTAGTGAAGCCAACACTAATTTACAGCTGCTGCTTTAAAATTAATGGCAAACGCAGAAGTTTGAGTGTTTCGTTTTCAATGAGACTGAAAATATTAGTCACGAAACCGTTTTGTTTTTTGTTTTTTAAACAGACAAAGTTCACTCAAACCAAAAGGGTTGTGAACTGTTAAACTGACAGGAAAGATTCTATCCAGACTTTGCTCAACTGAATCTTCAGCCTGAACTTCCCTTTCAATACCAAACATTGGTCGCAACAGCAGCTGCAGGGGCTTAGAGGCTTAATTTACTACTTACTGCTTTCATTTGTGAAATGTTAAATAAAGCTAACCCCCATCACAGGCCACCCTTCCTGGATATTTTGTACCAACGATCTGTGTTGTAGCAACCGAAATTTCACTGATTGTGCACTTGTCTGTCTCACCAGAAGCACTGAGTGGCACATTGGACAGCAGAAACACATTAAAAGCTGAAAGTCAAATTAGGTTCTATGTACAAACATATGTATCATAATGTAAGTCGTTTCAGCTTATTAGAGAGAGGAGAGAATCAGTGTGTCTAAATTTCATGGTATAAATAAAAGTATCATACTGATTGACGATGACACAGTTCACTGAAAGGAAAGGGAAAGAACTTAGAAATTCCCAAATGCTTTACTGTGCCTATGAAAGGAAAGAAAATACCTACATAACTTTTTTCCTAAATGAGATTTTTTATTATTACATAGTAATTCAGGACTTAGAAAAAGGTTATGGGAAAGATATTTTAGTTTGAAAAAGAGAAATCCTAAACATTCACATCACATGAAAACTAAAATTATATCAAAATATATGAAGAATATTTTTTTAACTTTACTATTTCACACTTGGCTATGAATTTGGTAGGATTGGATGACAAAAATTTGTACTTTTATCTTTAAGGCAAAAACATATCATGCACTTCATAAAGAAGCAAGCTATGTTTAGTACTAAAATATAATCTTCAACAACTTGCTCTATCAAAAGACAGGCTTAATAAAGCACTGGGTGGGAATGTTTGGTCCTGCTGAATAAGCCTCTTCAGCTACGAATAACATTACTGTCCTTTACAGTAGGTAGAAGACGGTGCAAAGTTGCTTTGCCATTTTCCATGAAAGAAATCTATAAATGGGACGGTATGCTCTTTTTTAAAGATGAAACATGTATAAATGGGCACTCTTATTTAATTATCCAGTTTTACACGTTTAAGAAATATTACACTAAGAATTAAAATAGTTTACTAATTATTGGCTAGACTGTGTGGAAGAGAAAAAAAAGCTGCCTTCGTATGTTTCGACACCCTTATTTGGCATCGTATTTTCTTAGGGTTTTGTTAATACATGAAAGCTGAGAAACTAAAGAACCAAAATACGGGAGCTAGGTTGAGCCAGATGGTAGACGGAAGCTGACAGCGTTCACAGATTTAGTCACAAGTGACGAAGCTTAAATGTGTCATCTCTAAAGAAAATAATATTAACAAGATCTTCCCAGCAGCACAACGAAGCCTTGAGAACAAGGTAATGACTTTGATCGTGGATACGCTTGGGAAGAGCTTTAACTTTTTCAACGTGGTGGCTACTTCAAATTACAACGGACTCAAACCGCCTGAGACAATGCTCTTCACCTTGCAATGGCTTCCCAACTCACCAGCTGATGTGTTCATGAAAGCTGCAGACCAAACAGCAGACGGGCTGAAGCGCACAGCAAACCTCACAGCTAAAAATAGAACGAAGTAACCTATCCACACGACTATCACATATGCTAATGTAAATTAACAAATCATTTACTAGGAATACCACCAGGACATTATAAATATAATGGTAATTTAAAAATAAACAAGGTCTTCAAGTGGGATTCAACTGTTTAAAACAAAGAAACAAACAAACAAAAAAATCAATTACAAGCCACGGTCCCAATCAAAAGGTTCAAAGTAGAATTTTGTAAAGCTTGAACATGATCCAGCCACCCCCTCGCACTCAGGCTCGCTAACCACAGACTTGTAAAACCTGAGCCGAACAACAAGATATTTTCATATCCTCAATCTTTTATTACAGGTGTCAAACTGATTCATCCTCAATAGTCCCTGCTGCCAGAGGCAATTGTAATTTTTATGAACTGTTTGCACATCGCACAATAATGAACTTACAAATTATTCTTTCCTTGCAAATGACAACTTTGTATACATTATTCAATATTTGTTCACTGTAGCGTTGTTTACCTCTTTGCCAGTTAAGAGGAACCATGCAAACATAGCCAGGACTAACATTCCGTTGGTATGAACAGCTCTTAGCTGGAAAAGCTCACCTTCAGAATGACAACCGCGGCCTTCATTAGCTTTGTACAAGTTGCATCAGAGGAAGCACTGAAGTGAGTTTATATTTACATGGGATTCCTTATTGTAAAGTAAAGTGTAAGTTTAATGTCCCACGAGTACACACATCATTTGTATTTGGAAAGATATTAGGAATGCATGGACTGATATTAATTATGAAGGTGTACTATTCGAGAAATACGCTTTTTACATTTTCGCATACACAAAGCGTTTTAAGGTTGGCTGGACGGGCTAATCAAACTATTATAATTTTGTTTTATATACGCTTTACATCATCCATGCAGCCTCACCTTAAGTGACTCCCTTCTTGCCTGACCACAGTTTCTTTTAAGTCATGACTGTAAATAACTTCTTTTCTATCAAGCACTTTTTTTCTTCTTTCATCAACTCCTGAGATTTAATGTTATGCCTGCCTATCATCTCATTCCTAATAATTTGTTCATGGCTAAGGTATTTTAGATTTAAATGAAAAGCTGGATGTGGGAGCCAGAGAGAGAGAGAGAGAGAGGGAGAGAGAGAGAGAGAGAGAGAGAGAGAGAGAGAGAGAGAGGATATAGGAATCGTGTGAGGCCAAAAATATCAGAGAAGTAAATGAGACACTCACTTTTTAATCAGTCAGATACCATTACAAAATTTCTATGTTAATATCACATCTATGAATATTTAGTATTTTGTAAACACTAAAAAAAGCAATGATTTTATACATAAGGGACATGCTCCCCCAAACTTCTCAAGTTCTGAATTACAGAAATACTCTAATTTAAGCATACTAACCAAATCAGTGATGGAGTGAAAGTATAAGAAAAATAAGATTCTTTCTCCCTCCATGTTAGGGAATGGATAGCCCATATTCTTATTAATTTTAGAACTGAAACAGCAGAACTCACTGGGTTTATTTCAATAATTCATTTTAGCTTAAAATGTCTGTCTGCCTAAAAACAAGACAGAACTATGGCAAGTTTATTTTCTGACTTTCTCTTCACTTCTTCACATAAGCTTACACCGCCATAACCATTTAATAAATCAAATCAATCTACATGTAAAATACAATAGGAGTCGAGGAACCTCTGTTCTATGTAGCCGAGTGTCAGATCACATTGGAGTCTCAATAAGGGAAAGGAAGAAAATGATTCCTGAGACGAATGTTTATTCTATGCCATACCATAAAATCGTGTCAAAGGTTAGTACTTAACTCAGTACTTTGCTCTATTGATAATGGGCTAGTATATTAAAAATTCCATCATCCTTGAAAAAGTGACTGTTCAATGACTTTGTTTTTTTTTTTTTTTTTATGGTTCTACATTTTTCCACGAGGGACATTAAATATAGCTGATTCACTTTTCCATTAAATATTTACATGTAAGCCATAAATCAAGTGTTCGGTATAAGTTTGCCAAACCCAACTTCGTTAAGGACATGATGTGACGGTTTTCGACTTATTGACGAAACTCACCTTATCTCCAGGACTAAAGAAGAATTGATTTTCCAGCCTTGTACGGAATGTTGGAAGATGGTGGAACCAGCCTTCCGAGTGATTTTATCAGAGTTGTTGACAAGTGATCTGCTCAAGCATAATTCACCATCTCTGAAAAGACAGATAGGCCAGCTGTGTGAAAATCAGAAGCATTTTGCTTAAGTGGCATCATGAACACAATTATATTTACATTATGGATTAAACGTGGGATATTATTTTCATAAGTTAGTAGAAAAAAGAAGCAAGTCTCTCTAGGAGTCATGTGACTGACATCAAAGCAAACCTCCAACCTCCCTCCCCCTTCTTGAAAAGTAATCTTTCATATAAGACAGACCTCCTGATATTTAAGAAAATATAACTCTCATCAAAGTTATAATACCAGTTGCTCCCACTGCTACTTAGACAACCAGAGGCAGGATGTTTGGCCAGTTACTTCTTCTACAAGCCTGTAACTTTTGCTGCCATGATTAATTTTGTTTCAAAGAAGACATAGAAAAAGAACTGGAAATATACTTTGCTGAGGACTACTAAGAAAATGTTGTGTATATCAGATCTGCTTATGTGCTTGATTTCATGCTCCATTTGCATTGTGCTCTTGGGCACTACTTCCCTAGGTCACTGTGGGCTTCACAAACAGCAAAAGCATTATTTAATATGCAGTGACCATGGTGGTTATGGGCTTTTCCTGTATAACAAAGTAACTTGGAAAGCATTGTTGAAGTGCCAATTAAAAAGGAACTAGCTTCTAATGTTGCTAAAGATGAGATTCCCAGGAAACAGAGAAGAAAATTCTTTCAGTTCATATGTCCGTTGCCTTTGTATTGGAGTAAAAGCAACTGACTCTTACAGTCAGTCATCTTTAATATACATACATACATATATATATATATATATATATATATATATATATATATATATATACCATCTTTAATATGGCCAGTACAGCATGTGAACCTGTAATGTTAGGAGTTTGGTCCACGTTATGTTGGAGAGAAACATCTATAGTTGTCATTTATATAATGAGGACCTGTAGCGCTAAGCAGGTCACTATCGACTAGATGTCTGCCTTTGTGATTTACAGTTAAAAAATGATTCAAATAATTAGTAGAAAGCAATCAACTATGACAGAGGAAGAAAAAGTTTAGTCTTTTCAATATTTGTACTGGTTTTAATTATTCCATTTGAATAGCATTGCTAAAAAGTAACATGGTTGTTCAAGCATCACCACATGTGAATGTGTGTGTATTACCTAGAATATTCTCTCTACTAATAGAAACTTTGCCTTTTAACAGGTGCTGATTCTAAAACTGGAAGCGTATTGCTGGGTACTTGTTTTGCATTATTTTTAATACGTAATTTTAATTTGCAGCACCTCCCTGTGCGACTTATGAAATCATATGAAACCACTCCCTGTGAAATTTGAAACTCTGTAAAAATTAATATTTTGCACAGTTCTACTGATGAAAATTACACATTTGCGTGTCTGTGCAAGGCTAATAATAGTCATTTTACAGAGGGCATTCAGGATGTTAGGAAACAGTACAATTCACTATGCAGTGACACAGTTATCAATCTTCACATTACACTCCTGATGACAATAATTGCATATGAGTAAGAATGTGAATGTGCCCGGAAGTTAACCTTCAGATTTTAGTGTACACCTTTAAGCAGGTATAAATTATCATCATTTTTATGGGAAGAGGCAAAGATCTTTCCAATCATCACTCCATCGATGACTGCCAATATCATTTTTTTCTACCATAGGTGGCTAAGGTTAGAATAATAATTATGAGACCTCGTATATTTTTATAGAAGTAAAACTATTCATGCCATTGAATTTTTTAAATTTATATCGTATTGTGGCACTTAATTACGGGTATAATTTCTACCTGTACAATGTTTTTTATGATGATAGGCTTAGTCTTAGAGGACCTTAACCGTACAAACACATATTCTGAGAACACTACTTCCTCACAGAGCAGCTTCTATTAAATTGGTGGCTGGCCATAGGCCAGGCTTTTATCTTTGGAAAGAACCTTGAATGAAAGTGGGTACCAGTAGTCAGACTTCTCTTTTACACTCAAAGGGATCATCTGACCCTATAAAGCCTACTTTATTTTTGTTCCCGCAAACATAAACAGCTCCCAAAAGATATTTTTTTGCCCACGATCTTGGTTTTACTCTGTCTGGAGAAAGATTCCCTTCTCATGAATTCAAGACATGAAGAATATTGCCACCCACTGCTTGCTTCTCATGCTAGTTTGTACAATGACCTCCAAACAGCTGCACTGAAAACATTATTTTCTTTTTGCACAGAGATTTCTACAAACCCTTCGACATGCTACTTTTAAAGGGAAGAAACAAAAGGCATCAAAGATATCACTCGGCACTAAAGAAAGTGAATTTACAGTATTCCTGATCGTGTGGTGTTGTGAAAATTCAACAAAGACGACCATGCATACGATGCCACTCTCAGGAATACCTGTGTCTGTTAATATCTACCAAATCGTTCCTTATTGTTTTTTTCTTTGGTATGAGTTTCTAGCCTTTGCAACAATGTATTTTGTCAGGTCTGATATATATGACAAAGGTGATTAAATACATTTTTGGATATTAGGTATCAGTGTCCTAGTATCTTAGAACACTGATTACTTAGCTTCAGAATGAATGTGAGTAGACTAAGCTCCTTCATTAATTTAAACTTTTAAAAACCACATCAACAAAAGGCCTGAAGACAACTAAGTCTGAACTCAAGCAGGGGTTAATTCTATATTTTATTCCCATAGGATCAAATGATATAGTATAGTGTGATTATAAAGTTCATCTGGGAAGTAAAGAGCAAACCATGGGATACTGCTTTCCAAAGCCGCCTTCTACTTTGAAACAGTTCAAGAGGCGTCCTGTGCAGCTATAATCTAAGCACTGGTTTTTAGCTTCACTGTCATCTTCACACATCACACAATCCAAAACTGTTGATTGTTTAGTAATAGGATGTAAGCAGCCTTGAGGGGTAAAAGGCACGGATAAGTATACTGAAGTCTCATTTTAGGTCTGCCCAGCAACTTCGGGCTAATCTAAAAGATTAAAAGAGGCGTTTATATATCATTTAACTTTGTCACACTTCCAAATGCTTTCCTCACTATATACGTAATGCATATGGGAATCTTAAAACCCGTCTCCAGCCTATTTTGGCGAGCACACCACAAGTGAAAAAGTAGGACAAACGTGGGAAAGCACGTGGGAAAACAGGAACTCTAGAATGACCCACTTAGTACTACCAGTGGTCCGAGGTAAATCTGCTAACAAAATCCTTCTATCAGGAAAGTTTATCCAGAAGGAAGTGGCAGCCTCAGTTGGTCAGTGATTATCTCTCAAACCGTTGGGAGTAACCCCTCACTCTTGTTGAACACACTGCTGGTGCTTCTCTGGAAATAGAAGGTGGATGGACAGACACCTTTCTCAGCTACTGCTTTCCTTTCTGCATAACACTGAGTCCTTGGTGCTGAAGCGGGAGCAATGCTTCATTGGTTGTGCATGGGTACTCTGCTAAAGACACGGTTGGGTGAAGAAGCCTCCTACCTAGTGAGAAATATTCATTGTGGTGGGGATGTTGACTCCGAACCCAGAGGCATCTAAAATTAAAGGACTTGGTTGGAACTACTGCCAACCTGTAAGGCACGCAGTGCCCCCCAAAGGCTGTAGACCGCCTCTATGATCTCACTTTTAAATGAAGCTTTGATCTTGCCTCCAGGGCCCCTTTACTCTCTAAGTCATTTCAAAACTGTCTTCTCCTTAAGCCTACGCTGAGAGGAGATGGTGAATTAGCTGGTGAGTCAAATGCTCCACCAGAGGCACTGTTGAGGAGTTGAAAGAAAATCATATGCTCAGGTCACAAGCTTCTCCCCGAAGGTTTCATTCTGGCAAAAAAGGGAATGAACGTCCAGAGAGATAACCAGCTACCTTGCACTGCTCCAGGCAACACTTGCTCCACCCCGTGCCTGTGTCTGGAGGCCCAGAGAAGTCAGGATTTCTCCAGCACGTGTGCGAGGACTGTCTCTACAACCAGGTCCCAGCCTTGTTCGAAAAAAGCTGCAGTTGTGGGCTTTAATTAAAGAGAAGGAGCTTTGAACGTGAATTTGTTTGTTTGTTTGTTTGTTTGTTTGTTTGACTGTCACAAATGAAGGCAGGCTGACTTCTTTCAGAAATCACACACACACACACACACACACACACACACACACACACACACACACAGGTCTTCTCTTTATCCTGCTCTGACTACAAGTTCTCTTAGAAAAAAGGATAGACAGAGACACCTGGCACCACACCTCTCTTCCTGTTTTGAGAACTCAAGTGCTGACCTCAAGCCTTCTCATAGAAACTGGGAAGAAAGAACTGCAGCTTAGCTTGCAAAAGGTGCGGAAAGCTTAGCTCAGTAGAGCTAACCAGCCACTGTATGGCTGCAGGCAGCAGTTCTGCTGCTGCCAGGGCTGTTCCCACCCTCCATAGGTTTCCAGAAAAAGGCCACAGAAGAAATGTCACTGTGAAACGTGGAGTGTCCTGAATCTGTTATTTTCCTTTAGGGAACCCGGGGTACATGCCTCTTTTCTGGAGGCAGTTTATCCAAGCAAGGAATTGATTCTTAAGCAGCGTTTGGACGGAGTGTTCATTGCCACGCCCACTCCTGCTCGCTAGGGTCCCAAACCACTGGGGTCCTATGGACGCTTGGCGGCTTTGTCTAGGCGCCCGCTCCCCGGAACCCATCAGTTCGGAAGGGAACAAAGAGCCTCTGCCTCTCCTAGGAATTCTCACACTCGCGGGTTCACCACCTTCAAGACCCCTTTGTCTGCCTGGCAAAAGCAGGTCTACTGGGGATGCCCGCTCCCCTCCCAGTTTTTCTTTTTGACCATTGATGTGGATTTTCAAACCATCCACTTCTATGTAAACGACTTCACATGATTATTTATCTATCTATCTATCTATCTATCTATCTATCTATCTATCTATCTATCTATCTATCTATCTCTGATACAGACCTTGAATAGGTTTGTTGAAGCACGAGGACCATGCAACCCACTCCTTTTTAGCTTTCCTTTCTCCTACAGTCCCCTTTGAGCCTCCTACTGTTAGGCTAGCTTTTTACTGAATAGTAAGTCCTTCCGGGAGGATACACCTGCGTCTTACTCACTTAATTGTGACGGATTACTCAGAGAGGAGCAGGGATATTAAGAAAAGAGCTGCGTAAAGTTTCATAGTGTGTGTTTTCAAAGCTCTATGCCCCGCCCCCACACAAAACGGCGCACACAAAAATGGCCAAAGCATCCTTCGTCGTTTTAGAAATGTCAGAGACAATTTAAAAACAGAAGGAAATCTCAGCCAGTGCAGTTTCCGACTGCGGAAACCTCTGGACTTGGAAGGATTTCCGAAACAGGACTTTTAACAGAGTTGACACGCAGGTCCACAACCTCAGAAAAAGCGCTTCCAAGCCTTGTCAGAGACACGAAGTTACAAGGCGCTCTGCTCTGGATAGACTTCAAAGGCAGAGAGGCCAGGGGAGAGAGGAAGGAAGTGAGATATTTACAGAACTTAATAGGGTGGAGATTGTGAACACATCTTGACAAACTCAAGAAAGAGCAGATTATAGTCTGTAAGGGAGCAGCTTCCAGTTCCCTTCTAAAACTGTAACCATGAAACCCAGGAGTTTTATCCGTGGAGGAATGAATAAGGAATTTTCCTTATTGATACTGAAATGTCTAACTTAAAGAAAGAAAGAGAGAGAGAGAAAGCAAAAAAAGAAAGAAAGAAAGAAAGAAAATAGATCTTACAGGCGTCCCCTCCCCCAACAAAACAAACAAACAAACAAAAATGAATAAGGAAGACCCATTTCAGTCAGTGAACATAAACTTTGGGAAAAACCCACTTTTTATGGTGTCTTCATAGACTGGCAGGATACAGAAGGCAGGAAGGAGAAAGCTTGGAGAGTAAAGACATCTCTGAATTCTGCTCAACCATTAAAATGACAAGGGCACACGTTCTTTGTTGACACTTCTGCAGTGACTTCTTTGGTGAGCAGCACCCTGTGCCAATACATCTGTCACCACCACCACCAACAGCAGCAGCAGCAGCACCACCACCACCACCATAACCACCATCATGGCACAGGACAAGTTAAACTCCTCCTGGAAACAGCCAGAGAAACGCGCACACACACACCTCCAAAGAGCCTCTGTCATTTAATTCATGACACTCGGCACAAGCACGCCCAAACCAACACACACAGCACCCCAAACGTCACTCTCCCGGCTCTAAGCACACTTCACTACGGCTTTATTTTGTGTCATATCCTGAACATGCATTTACCCGATGAGTTGCGTCTCTTGGTGCTCCTCAGTCCTGGCTATTTCTTTTGTCTTATAAAAGATCAGGAGTAGACTTATAGTGCAGATGGTCCACCGTTTTCTAATGGAGCGCATCTTGGGTGCCCGGGAAAGTCCAGGTTGTCCCAGCTCAGGCACCTTCTCCTGGTATAAAGGCTCCGTTTTGGGGAAATAATCAAGGGGGAGAAATCTGAAATTTGCGAAGGGAGCGTGGAGCCGAGATCCCAGAATCAGGTCGCTAGGACGTTCAGCGGTGGAGCTCTCCCGGTTCTCCAGCGCTGCCCAGCGCCCTGCCGCGCAGTTTGCGCTAGCCGGGCTGGGGTCGCTCTGTGCCGCCTCCCTGGGGCTCGGGTTTCTTTTCAAATGTGACACCTTGTGCATCGGAGGTGGCGGTTGCTTCTGCAGCTGGGCTCGGGGGCGTCACTGGCCCTTTCCTCGCCGTAGCAGGGAAATGATAAGCAAGGCCAGCCAATCACAGTGCTGAGGGGGCGGAGGCTGCTGTTGCCTTGCCTTGCTGGCGGCTGCTAGGAGAGTAACGTCGCGAGCTCCGTCTGCACTATTGCCTGGGGAGGAAGCTCACAGTCGCACGCGGACGCGTTCTCGGGCACAACCCCCCAAACCACAGACACACACAGGATCACACCGTCTCCTAGGACGCCCAAACGTCAAGGCTCCAGATCCGCTAGCTTCGACACCAGCTGACTACACGGATGTAAAGAGTGCATCTCAGCTAAGAAAGAGACTCATCCCACCAGAGGAATGCAATGGCTACGGCTAGAGAGGGCTCGAGAAAGGAGCCTATTATTCAAAGCATGTTTGCTAAACACACATAAACGCACGAGCGAATAAACCCGTCCGAGGTAAAGCGAAATCCAACAGGGAAGTGGAAGGGGAACGTTCCTTATTCAGTGCACAACTCTGTCTGGAAAATACAATTATTCACAGGAGCCAATGAGCTGATCTCGCCCTCTGAGTGGATGGGGATTGAGGAACCCAGCTTGAAGCTTGCGGTAAGCAAGTGAAGTCAGAGGTGTCTTTACAAACATTACGGATACTTAAGTGACCCACGCTTTGTCATTTGGAAACTCCTCACGAAGTGAAGGCAAGTCCAGTGCCATTTAAACTTCACCGCTGAGAATCAGAATTCTGAGAAAAGGCAGCTTCCTCCTCCGGCACACCCACAAACACATTCGCAGTCCTAGGGAAGAAGGAACGCCGGGTAAAAAGGCAGGAAAGGCAGGCTCCTCCTGAAAATCTGGCTGAAGTGTATTGGGCTCTGATTTTCACCCCTCCTCCCGCCTACCATTTTCCTTACTCCTATTGTATTGTGCAGCTGGCGCGCTTTCTGAGTATTCTAGCTGAGCACCTCTCCATCCCTAGTTTCCGGCACATCCAAGACTGCTCAGGCTTATCACACATAACATCTACACTCTTCCTCAGCAGGAGACAGAGCCTGGAAGCCAGATTCCTTCCTATCTGTGTGCCTTTGCCCCAGGATCTCAGAGGCTCTGAAGTCTGACTTCCTGCTCCTTCACCCTGAGCAGTGCCTTTAGTAGTTCTTCGCACTTGCCATTTAAGTTTGCACTTTCCACATCAGGAAATGATAAGGCCCAACCCCAGGACTTGGGTATCCTTGGATTTGGAGGAATTCTGAATGCCTCAAGGAACAGCATTACGTAAAAAAAGACATCTCTCTTGCTTAAAACTCGAGGTTTGAGAACCTTTGCCCAAACCTTTGCTGAGGTCTCTAACAGGAAACCAACAGGACTTAATGTAAGACCCCTGTCCCTTACTTATGCGTGTCAGTCTCAGTTTGAGGTTTCAGAAGTTAAGTATCCTAAGTTTTGAGAGACCGATCTCTGCAGGACAGCCAAGCAAAGGGCCAAGTCTAAAATGCCCCAAGGAGCAAATAATTATGCGTCTTTATTGACACTACAAGTGGCCTGCTGAGAGCCTTTCCAGTTTATTGATGTCCAGGCAAATCCGGCTTACCTTAATGCATTTTTGTTACACAGACTTCTCAACTAGCAGTGGGGAGAAGAATAAAACAGTCTCTCATATGAGTTAAAGGGAAGAGGTATTGGCCGGGGTGTGTAAAAATGCTGTTCGTTGCAAGGAAAGTCTTATTCACAAGCAGAAAATATCATTTTCATTTTTCCTATATTAGTTCATTTTTTCCCTCACATAAGTGCCCAACTTAAAAGAAAAAAAACTTTTGTTTTTATATATTGCCCTTTGCTTGTTTCCGGACATAGAATCACATATAATAAGTGCCCAATCACAGAAGACCTTGACTTTAGCTAGAATGCACAGTCATAAATAGTGCAATCTCACCCAAATCAGGAAGTCTGTCATCATTATTCTCAATTCTTCGGCGTCAGCTGGCTTGGGTAATTGGCCATGGTACTCTTTTGCATACAGTATAATGGTTTGTAAGCAGGCATGAACCTTTTACAATGGACTACCGATTACAGCCCGTCAATTAAATAATCTTCAATGTGTAATAGTCAATTTAAATGTCTTGTGAGATATGTCTTTTTCACTTGTGCTGCTCTGAATCACCTCAGTCTGTAAGAAGCACTCTAATTGCTTAAGGCTCACATGTTAACTGTCTGTAGACTCTTGTTTCAGCCCATGGGTTTTGTTGTTCTATTTCTATTTCTTATCACACAGCCTTTTGAAATGTTAGAAACACACAGAATATGTGTGTATAAGATTTTCACACACACACACACACACACACACACACACACACACACTGCACTTATGTAGCACTTTTTTCTTTCTCAAAAATATGCTAAGAAATTTATAAACCAGATTCAGGCCAGTGAGAAGACTTTGCTGCTAAATTTACTCACTACCAGTCATAACAAAGGAGTTGAATACTTAGATCTACTTGGTAGAAACATAGAATGGACATCTGCAAACAGTCCTTGGATCTCCACAACAGAATACATGTGTGCACGTGCGAACACACACACACACACACACACACACACACAAAACAAACAAAAACAGAAACAACCTAGAGCCCCCTATTCTTAGAGGGACAATTCTGTGGGGTTGAGTAGCAACTGGCTTGTCTCATTTTTTTATAACTTTATTTTCATTTTTATTTTCTGCTTTTTTAAAGGCTTTAGACTGTATGCCTTGACTGTTACTATGCTATGATTGTACCCATCTCAGTGTTTGGAAAGTGAGTACTAGACAAACGAATAAATGTAGTACTTACAAGAGAAAGTTCGAATTCCAAGCATACATGCCTAATCCATTAGCAGGGACTGCTACTGGGGAGAGTGGATCAATAAACATTTATTGGAGTGAGCCGTTGGGAATAAGAGAAAAATAATGAGTCTATTTCACATCTGACCTGTAACTCCCCAACATAAAATAAATAATTGATCTTCCTCTCTATTACCACAATCATAATTCCCTATATCCCACTTGAAAATTGGTCAATAGTGATAGATATCATACGCATTGTGGTTAAGCACACGTTCTCACATCTATCACTCAGGCAATTATGATGACTTATATTAGCTGCAATTACAATCCTGTCATTAAGCAAGCACTGCAAAAATGGAGTCAGTATACAAGATAAAAAAAATAAGGATATTTAATGTCATGACCTAAGTGTAGAATCATTTGTTTCTTCAAAACATACTTTAGAATAGGAAGAACATATAATGGATTTATCCACTTTTAATCTTCTTGACAGGAGACTGCATCTACAGTGGGATATCAGAAATGAATGCTTATTGTAGCATTATATGTAGAATCCTGTAGAAGTTGTCCTGGAATTGATGGAAATTTCAGAGCAGGTATGCTCCATGCCATGGAACCTTCATGTTTGTTCCATGTTTTGCAAATGAAGGATGAAGTCTCCTTGAAGGTGGAAGGTCAAAAGTATCAGCAAGCTACACAGTATCGTCAGCTGAAAGAAATACAGTAGCTTGTATGAGAAGGGAATCTTACAAGAAATGAAATTCTGAGATAAGTCTGTAAAATCTGAGAGAAGGAAAATTCAATTATGACATGTAGTACTTCTACTGTGTCTTTGGGACCTAACATTGATTTTAAGAAGAGCTACCGCTATGGGCATACACAAACATGTTCAATAGTAATCAGTGTAACAGGTTCTAGTCACAGGAAACATGTATCCCTGTGATCAAGCAGTGCTGATGCTCTACTAGCCAACCTCAAAAGGGAGTGAATGTGCTCCTTAATAGTGCAATAAAAACCTTAATATTAGAAGACAAACTACTGTGTTTAAGAGACAAATCCAGAAGACAGATACTTTGGCTTGTGATTTCTAAACTTCAGTGCGGTAACACCTCCATTTTAGAAGGAGATAGAGAAAGTAAGATGCTACAGGTGAGAAGTACGGCAGCATAGCATGGCGAGATTGCAGGTCACCAGAATGGCGGGTAAGTACAGACAGCACCAACGACAGTTAATCATTAAGAGTAGGAAAGCAGGTGGTAGAGCGCTTACCTAGGAAGCGCAAGGCCCTGGGTTCGGTCCCCAGCTCCGAAAAAAAAGAACCAAAAAAAAAAAGAGTAGGAAAGCAGGTTGAGGAGGAGCAAATCAATAAGGAGCACCCCCTCCACGGCCTCTGTATCATTTCTCACTCCAGATTCCTGCCTTGAGTTCATGCTCTAGTCTTCCTTGGATGATGGACTACAAACTATATGATGAAATAAACCCCATCTTCCCCAACAGAAGCTATCTAGGAAAGGCTATGCCAAGTCAGTGGATTTTCAGGACATGGCTCACTGTTTTGCACAGCTTGGATGGGTGAGCTCTGAGAAGCAAAGACTACAGAGACGTTGTCCCAGAATTGCTTCTCACTTCTGATATGCCTTTCCTGCCTATAGTAGCTTAATGATTTCCAAGGTATTTATCCACCCTATTGTGCAAATTTCCTACACAATCAATATGAAGATATACTTTCATGTAGGAATGCTGTTTAGACAAATTGATGATTTCATAATTCCTAATAATGGTTTTAGAGAACTCCTAAAGTGATACAAGTATTCTCAAGCCCCCTATAGAATAAAAGCTGCAAATAGAGTTCTGTAAACCTTCATGGGTCATAGACTAATTGCACTAGGAAATAAAAACGGGGTTGGAACACATTAATGATCAAGAAAAACATTCATTCTAGGCCAGGTCCAAGGATAAAGCCACAGGTGTACACTATGATAAAACAATGCCGTGTAAAATTATTGCTTTGAACTTATAATGAGCTTATAGAACGAAGCAGTGCTTTGAATTTATAATCTACATTCTGCTGTAACTTCCATTTGTGCCACATTATATCTATGAGATAATCTTTTTCTTGCATAGAAGACTTTTGGGTAAAAAAAATTCATAAAAAGCTGAAAGCAAAAAAATAAAGGCTTCATGTAGCCCTTTTCCTGCTTTCTCCAGAGTGCATAGAAAAAAAAACCAAGAGTAAATGGGTAGGAAATTGAGAGGCTCTCAGAGAGATGGAAAGGGGGAACAGCTGATGGTAGTACTGTCATGGAAAAGGAAGAAGGTTCTTGTTTATATGCCTGGCTATAACCTGCCTAATACAGCTAACAAAGCCAGAATTAGGGGGCATGCTGGAGAGGGAAAGAGCTCTTCAAATGTCTGTTGATAGGAGTAGTTGCTTGATCTTCAATTTCACAACCAAGGGACAAAGATATTCACTTAGTAACTGGATTGTATAGTGTATAGTATGCCTTCCTTCTCTTGCCTTACTGTAAAACTTAAGTGATTTTATTATTTTTACTTTTGTTTATGCAGCATGGTTGTCACCAACAGACTGGTTCAAGATTAGTTCAAACTTTAGATTTTTACACAGCATTAAAATATTCTATGCTGATTATTTTTCTAAGATCAAATGTGAACTTTATTAGTTGGTTTTCACTTAACTGACAAACCACCTCCCCTGACCCTGAGGGCAACGACATATACTAAACAATACTAATTTCTTATGGATAATGTGTCACCTGTTTTGTCCCCCCTTCCACCCCCCATGGCTCTGCAATACGTGGCTCCACTTCCCAGAGGGAAACTCTACCTGAAACCTTGGCAAAAGTCAAAGTAGAAACTTCTCGTGCAACCCTCAGTTTGTGTTCTGTTTGCAGAAGTTTGGCATAGGATCAAGCAAAATGTCAGTAAAATAGTAAAACATTATCTCCTTCAAGGGTTTCTTGATTTCCCACATGTTAGTGAATGGGTCAGTAGAATTGTTTTTACTAGGAGAAGAGAGCAAATCCTTAGCAGAAAAGGGTGGGGGAAGAAAACTGAAAGAGGGAGAAACAAAGGGAACCCAGATTAAGCCTGGAAAGCATAATACAATAATTTTTCCACATTACACAGAAATATATATTCAAAACTGAAAAGCCGCAATGAAATAAAAGCCACATGGTCTGAGTGGTACTCATGCTAGGGGAAGGAGTCAAGTAGCACAGTCTGTAATGCCCATTGGGATTTAAGAAGACACAACTCTTTCATAAGCTCTCTAGACAATAAAAAACCAAGTACAGTAGGAACCGAAGACCATGATGGAATAAAAGAGAAGCTGTTATTTATTTAAATATTTATTTATTTATTTATTTATTTATTTATTTATTTAACTTCTCCTGGCCAGAAAACCAGACAAATACAGACGGGGGCAAATCCAGAGTCTTGCCATTTCAAGCACTAATTCAATTATACCATTTTATTATCATTTACGAGTATTCTACATATCCAAGGAGAAGCTCCTATTATTTAACACTTACAGCGGTGGCTTTTCTGATTCATCTCAGCGTGTGGGCACAGACTCAAGTCAGATCACTGTGCTGAGGGCTACAGTCTATGTCCCCTTCCACAAAGAGAGCTGCATTGGCAGTGAACACAATTTTTGTGTTTCCTTGCTCTACAGTTTTGGGCTTACTTTTAAGCCATTCTTGTTAGCATATTTATTCCATAGAACAATTTGTGTGTACAGTTTATAGGCAGCTATCATGACTCATTCACATGTCAAGATGTTTTTGCTCTTACTTTTAAAGTGTTTCTTTGAGGAAACAAATATTACAGACACTGCTTTCTAAGCACAGAGGGTTTCCTTCCTTAGACTTCTAGAGAACGAAGACAAAGTAGGCACAGTCCTGGAGACTTTTACTTTGTAAGATATTCTCATTAAATTAATAATATTTTATTTGAAAAAATATTCATCAGAAGGCCCTGAATATAAAATTAAGAACCCCAAATATTTCACATATTAAGGAAAAAGATTTGGAGAGAAATTAGCTGCAGGCCCTCGGATGTTCAAAAGGCAGAAGAAACCAATCTACTCTTATTGTCTTCACAGAACAGTAACTAATAATTTTTACTGTCTTACATAACTTATACTTAGTCAACATTTGCATTTATTAATCTCCCAATGTGTTTTGAGATTTAGGTAGTTTAGGTGTGTCCTTGTTGGAAGAGTCATGGCCCTCTAGGCAGGCTTTGGGGTTACAAGAGACTCACACATTTCTTGTGCTCCCTTTCTGCCTTGTGGTTGTGGATCATGATATCATTCTCAATTTCTTCTTCATTCAGTGATCATGAATCTGTAACCAAAAGCCGAATTTAACACTTTCTTCTGTAAGTTGACTTCGACATGGTATTTTAATCTCAGCAACAAAAGAGTAACTCAGGCAGAATCTTTTCTTTGCATGTATATGTGTGCATTACCTGAGTGCCAGAAACATGCAGAAGCCTGCAGAAGGCTACAGAGCTCCTGCAACTGGAACTACACTGTCTTAAGGGTATGACAAAGAGCGACTAAAACATGTCTGAATCCCAGAAACTTATGAAATAGTAGATTTACTAATAATTTGTTAGGTGATTTTTTAGCCTGTACGACTTTTTAAGAGAATTTTCAGTTTTATATTTTCTAAAATAGTTGCTATGTTTAGATGTTGTATTTAAGTAGAATCATGAAATAAGTTGCAAAATACCTCTCTGGTTTTAAGAAAAGATTTTGACAAGGATATTCTTTTTTTTTAATTCACCAGTTATAGAGATGTCTCAAATTAATCATTTAATAGTACAGAGGCACAGCCACTGTTTGTTGACTTTTGCATATATTTTATTTTGCAAGAAATTTTTAATTTCACATATAGAGTTACATTCTTATTACAAAGTTTGTTGTAGTTGTTGACATCCTAATTAATTTATTGGCTAGTTGTAGAATACAGGCATCCAACCCTTAAATCTCTTATTAGGCATTGCATTTTATATGGTACACATTTTGAAGTTATCTGCTTTTGCTTTGCTTTACTTGGTTTATTTTTGAGATAAGATATTGCTGTGTAACCCAAGCTTAATTTTCTTTAAATTATAAACATCTATCACAATATCTCACTAACATTCTGATTTGGTTCTAATTTTCCTAGTAATCCAGTCACAGACATACAGTTTTTCCTACAATATATTAATATGGTAAATATATTATGACACTTGGATGATGTCAGTGTGTAATGTGCTGTGATTAGGGTTTAATCATGCACTTGAAAAAGTCGTGCATCCTTTAGTCATATGAAACTTGACTATGTTCTCTCTGACATGTAGGTTATGTAGAGAGATTGCAGGGATCCGTTTGTTCTGTTTGTCTTGTTCTGCAGTGTTTGAGATAGAACTGGCATTGGTCTGCACACCTATAAAGTCAGGCCTGACAGACTGAAGCAGGAAGATCATAATTGGAATACTGCCTGGGATGTATGGTAAGAACTGTACTAAAGCAATCCATCAATCAATGAACCAAACGATCAACCCAATAGGCTAATGCCAAGAAAGACAATTATTGCTCATAACTTGGTTCCTCTTCCTGTATTCTCTTAAGCTTTATTTTTTCCTAACCATATTTTAAAGTCCAATTTGAAAGACATTAGAATAAAATTGCCCACATGTGGTGTGTGCATGCATGCGTGCATGCGTGTGTATGTATGTGTATGTGTGTGTGTGTGTGTGTGTGTGTGTGTGTGTGCGCGCGCATGTGCACGTGTGTGTTTGTATCAGGTATCTCATTATTACTGCGATTTTTTTCTTTCATCTCATAATAGCCCCATTTCAAAAGCTATTCATTTTATTTTAAGTGTGTGAGTGTTTTCCCACCAAGTATGTGTGTTCAGAAGACAGATGAGAGTTTAGAAGCTAGGACAAGGAATGAAGGAAATGAAGAGGACTGCAACCCCATAGGAAGGACAACAATGTCAACCAACCAGACCCCCCCCCCAGAGCTCCCAGGGACTAAATCATCAACCAAAGAGTACACATGAAGGGATCCATGGCTCCAGCTGCATATGTAGAAGAGGATGGCATTGTCTGGAATCAATAGGAGGGGTGTCCCTTGGTCCTGTGAAGGCTCAATGTTTCAGTGTAGGGAAATGCTAGGGCACTGAGGTGGGAGTAGGTGGGCAGGTAGGGGAGAGGGGATGGGAGGGGATAGGGATTTGTGGAGGGGAAACTGGGAAGGGGAAAACATTTGATCTTTTCCAGTCATCATTTAGATGCTAAATCTTGAGTTCTTGTCCTCTGGAAGAACAGTAAGTGTTCATCCCACTGAGCATCCTTACAGCCCCCCCAAACATTCCCCTCTGTGATGTCTGATTTATGATAGGGGTTCACAATGCCAAGATTTCATAAAAATGTTCTGCTTTTACTTCCAACTTGTCTTTGCTTGTATGTTTACTGGGAAATATTTTTGACAGCATATTATTGAGTCTTGATTTATTTGTTAAAGTCAAATATTCTTTTTTATCATCCCATTGAGTAAAGCTTACCTTAAAGAATTTCCTTTTTCTTGCAGCTCATGTGTTTTCTATTTTCTTTGAGAAGAAGGCATCACCAAAACAGGATTAAACGTAGGAAAATAGTATTGGAAGAAATGAGAGGGAGGAGCAATGGTAGGCAACCTGCAGGAACGAGAGAACCATTGGATGCCTAGGTCTTACTGCTGTGAAAGTCAAGGAAGCTGACTATAAGAATGCTAATCTGAACCTTTTGTGCTGTACTTTGAGTGTTTATGTCAAGCACGTGAAAAGTTTTAAAATCAAGGTGCCCATCAGACAGGATAAGTATTCAAGCTACAGTCAGTAACAGCTGGCAGTACCTGATGTTTGACACAGATGGAAACATGGACTCAGAGAACGACCTTGGGTCTTCCCACCTTGCATTCTTTTTGCAACAGACTTCTCTAAGGGGATGGTCTGGTGCTGTGTTTACCTGATGGTATATTCTGATCGCCAACATCTGGTTGCTCCCAGAAAAGTGAATTTTCATGTGCACCGGTCTTCATTGTGTGAACTTTACTCTGGGATGCAATTTAAAGCTATTGGCTAAGTAAAAGTGGTGATAGACAATCACTGGGGAGGATACCAGTAAGTGGGGCTTTTATTACAGGACTGGAGGTCACAGGTAGGGACCCCAAGAAGAAGGAAAGAAGAGAGGAGGAAAGAGAAGGGGAAAGGAGTCAACAAGAACAGGAGGTCTCCATTAGACATGATGGACTGAATGAAATGCCCCTGAGGACAGACTGATGGAGCAGAAATAACCTGAGAGAGTCTCAAACAGTAAGTATTTGGGAGCATGGTCTTCTGTATAGAAAAATATAATAAGCGTAATATGCCCAGTAATTGGACTAAAGCTGATTTTAAAAGTCCATAGGACTCTGCCTTTATTATTGGAGGTCTGGCTGGGTTATACTAATAACTAATAGAGTTATTAAATTGGATTATAAAATATCATTTACAGACAACTGAGGTGTATGTATCATATCCTGATATTTATACCTTCCAAAGAAACCTACTTTTTACCACATGTGTTCAGGGAAACAACTCTTCTAATATTCTCATGGCCTTTAATATATGAGGGCACACTTTGGAGGTAGTCAGTTGATTGAAAATAGTCTTCTTAAAATTCCATCTCTAATATCTGTTATTCAAATGTATCATCATAATTGTTATTTTAAATGTATTCTTTTATATTGCATAGCATTTAATAGTGGTCTTTGAAACAGGATCCGGCATTCTGTTGTGATACATTCTATTTGCATATTATAAGATAAATGTTAGCTGCAAATGGTTATCTTGATATCTTTTAATTTGGACAAAGCTTAGTACCACTTATACTAGTTCAGATGGTGTAAGAGTGAGAAAACAAAGCAAGATCAGATTTTAAAAATGTGTATTGGAGAAAAAGATCCATGAAAAAAAGGTAGAAAGATAAAAACAGACAGACAGGAGAGATAGAAGAACCCTAAAGGAGAAAAGGGAAATATAGAAAATTTAGAAATATGGGATTCAGGCAAAGCTGTTCTATTAAGATTTTTTTCAGTATCTAATGTGAACTCTTTGAGTGACAGTTGGCCTTCTCTGTCTTACTGTGAATGTCTAGTCATTTGCTGAAAACAGCTTGTGAGAAGGAAGGCCTCAGCATGGACTGGGCATTGAATTCTGCCCGTAGCCTCCAGGGTTGTCAATCTTTCATAGTCCCTGAAGAAGGATATCTGATAGCTACCGTGGTTATATTTTTCTGTTTGTAATGCTTGCACACAATTGCTTGATGTTTTATTATAAATTTTACTGTTATTAATTTGGGACAGTAAGTTTGACACTTTTATTATGGCTAGGAATTGTAGCCTGCCAGTGTCTGTGTTTTCACTTACTATTTTTCATGACTTTGAATATATATGCCATGTTGTGATTTTGACAAGTAAGCATGACAATGGACATAAGGGGGAATTGTGTGATTAATGTTGTGAACCATCATACCACACTACCTGTCTTTTTAGCTGAGTTTTCTGATAAATGTCTCATTCATCTAATCTTATCTTGATATTTTGCTGTAAGACAGTGGTAACAATGAGATCCTACCAAGTTTAACGCATCACCCATATGACAAGCACAAGACAGTCTATTTCACCCCAAACTAATGACATAGCAAGATGAATGCTGGAGTGTCAGGACTTTACTGGAAATCTTTCTGTGGTTTGAATGAACATGCACTTCTTCAACAACATTCTGCCCCTCACATGGTGAAAGCTTAATCTGGGATTATGATAAAATTAGAGATGGCAGCCTCTGGAAGCAATGGTATCAGTGTCCTAAGGAAAACAGTCACATGGAGCTGACCTACTTCTTCCACTGTATGTGCCTGTGAGGTTATAGGAGAGGACTACATGGGACAGTCAGTGTGTCCTCAGTAGACGTGACTTTTGTCAGCACCTTGATCTTGAAATCACTAAGCCTCAGAACGATCAGAAATAAATATTTGTTATTTATTCTAGGCCCATTTTTAGAATAACACACATAGACTAAGATTACTTAAAATGTTTATGCATGTTCCAAGATAGTTATGAATGCATGAACGATATTGGTGAAAACATGTCAGCTGTGATGATACTGAAAGAGAAATGGCATGGCCCAGAATTATACATACTTACCAGGGATTTTATTATAATTATTTTTGTTTTGAGATTATAATATAACATGATCTTTCCCCTTTACTTTCCTCCCTCTAATTCCACTTATGTTCTCTTTCAAATTCATAGCCATCTTTTCTTTGTTTTATATACATATTAAGTATATCTATACATATATACTATAGTCATGTATGTATGCATATATGTATGTATATGCTTAGTCCAATTAATGCTATTTGCCATTATATGCTTTGTGGATTAACCATTTTGTAATGGATAACCAGTTGATGTGTTCTTTCCTGGGAAAGACCATTTCTCCTGCTCTCAGCATTCCTTAGTTGTCTATAATCCTTTGTCTCAGGTTGAAGACTCCTGAGCTTTTTCCCTTCCCCCTTAGCATGTTTATTGGTGTTGTCATTGTTCAGGTCATGGGTAGAAAGGTGAGACTCCATGAGTGTAGCTTCTCTGGCATACTAGGAGACACAATGTCAAAGAAAATTCTTGTTCCTCTGAGTTTTACCGTCATTTTCTCCCCTCTTCTGAAAGGATCCTTAAGCTTTAAGTGCAGAAGTTGCGTTATAAAACTATCAGTGAGGGTTGGGTTTCATAATTCTGTATTTAGATAAGATGTGATTTTTCTGCAATTATGTCTGTTGCAAAGAGAACTTCTACTGATGCTGGGGGAAGAACTGAACATATCTGTGGACATAAGGAGAAATATTTGAAATATAAATTAGTCATTATACTGGTTTAGTAAAGTGATAGTTACAGGTTCTCTTCCAAGATCCATGACTTCTCTAGCCCTGAGTAGTTGGCTGGATTTCCGGTAGCAGGCAGGAATTCCCTCTTATTGAATGGGCCTTAACTATAATTAAAGAGCTGCCTTTGGGGCATAGCCTTTCATCTTCATTTGCATGCAAATCACAAATCTAGGAAGGGAGCTGTGTTTAAATATTAAGAACTATTTATGATGCCTTTGAGAGAGAGAACACTACATCATCTTTTTATAAATTTGGCAAGCTTGTCTTTATTAGGAATGATGAGTATTGTTTTTAAACCCATGGTAGTAAACAGAGTTTAGAGATAAAGTTTTTAGTTCATCAACACAAGATTCACCAACTCTACGACCAAGGTCCTAGATGTTTTCTTTCTAGATCTCAAAGCTGCCATAACCTTTTGCAGAAAATATGAAAATGTAAAGTTCTCTAGAAACCAATTCCTGTACTGAAATCTCACTTTCCCCCTGGAATTTTAGTCCATGATCATTGTAATATACCATTGATGGTGTTTGAATTTTGTACTTTAACTCCATCAATGAGTCATCACATACAACACTTTTTGATGCCTTTCTCTGATGCTACTCAGTAATAATACATAATCTGATTTCCATTAGTTCTTAAAGATATTGAAAATATGAATTTGGAGTTCTTTCACTTGTACCAGTGTACCATTCCAACTCAGAACAAATGAGAGTGTTGATAATTACCCACCTACAAATTCAATGTTTTTCCATCTGCTAACTACAACATTCTCCTGTTTGCAAACTATGATTCTCATTCCATGTATATAACCTGTTTACGTTAACTGTCACTCATGCCAATTGTGGTGGATTGAATATGCTTGGGCCAAGAAGTGGTATTATTAGGAGGTGTGGCCTTGTTGGAGTAGGCATGGCCTTGTTGGAGTATATGTCTCACTCCTAATCACATTGGTGCCAGTCTTCTACTAGAGGCTTTCAGATGAAGATGTAGAACTATAAGATCCTCCTGCACCATGCCTGCCTGGATGCTGCCATGTTCCTACCTTGATGATAATGGACTGAACCTCTGAACCTGTAAGCCAGCCCCAACTAAATGCTATCCTTATAAGAGTTGCCTTGGTCATGGTGTCTGTTCACAGCAGCAAAACCCTAACTAACACAGAGGTTGGTACCGGGGACTGGGGTATTGCTATGATAGACCTGATCATGTTTTTCTTTGGAAGAATGTGGTTTGGGGAACTTTGATTTGGAAAATGGTAGAATGCTTAAAGTGGGGATGAATTGGCTAATCTAGTAGGAATATGGAAGACTTTGTTTCTGAGTGTGATTTGAGCTGTGCAGATCTGATCCAAGAGGTTTCAGTGGAGAAGAATTTCAGTATATGGCCTAGAATCTTTGTTTTGTGGTATTTTGGCGAAGAATGTGGCTGCTTTTTGCCCTTGTCTAAAGAATTTACCTGAGGGAAGGGTAAAGACATTTGTATTAATTGCACTGATAAAAGAAGACTCAAAAAAGCCCAGCAGAAACCTTGGTTCTCTGGTTTAGTCTCATGAGCAAAACTCCGATCAAGCATAGCGAACTTAAAAAGAAAAAAATAAAAATAAAATGTATGGTTCAAATGATAAGAAAGGGTCACTGGGAAATGAGATGGAGCCAAATCCTGTGTTCAATGAGATAAAGAAATTAAGGGAGTGGTGATCTCAGGGCCAGATCCCAATTACTTTTTGTGGTCACAGATCAACAAGGAATAGTTTGGACTTTTAATCCTGACAATGCCTATGAGCGAGCAAAGGGGTTTCTTGATAGAAATGCATTGGTTCACCTCTCTCTTGTCTATCACATAGAGCTACTGTGACTGACACAATATTGCTTATGCCTTGAGATCATGCTTATACCAATTTTAGGGTCTTTTATTTCATGTTCTCCATATAACTGTTGGAAGTGTGTGGACTGAGCTATTCCTTACATTTAGTCTCCACTGTCAATGACGGTAATATATATATATATATATATATATATATATATATATATATATATATATGATGGTTATTTTCAGGATTCTGTTATCTGCATTTCTCTGAGAGGTGCATTATTTTAAGAAATCACATTTCTATGGCAAAAGGAATTCCCATTATGCTTCCAACACCTAACTTCAGCATATTGAATATCATTGAAGGATCAGGAAAATAGGGGTGTTAAATTGAAACTTGGAGGCTTATAGAAAAATAAAATGAAGTAGAAGAAAAGTAAAACCCACTAGGAAATTTTATTGAACAAGTTATGATCATACAATATATTCTGATCACAGTTTTCCCTACTTTAACTCCTCCCTGCTTTACTACCTATAGAACTACATACTCTTATTTTTTTTCTCTCTCCCCCTAGAAATTAAACAGGCAAAATGCTCTGAAAACAAACAAGAATAAAATTAAGCAAAATACCAAACATGTACGCATGTACCTGTGTATACATATGTGTGAGTGCGCGTGCATGCGTGCGCTCACACACACACACACACCATGGAGTCATGCAATTGTAAAAAAATAATATATAAGCAAGAGATCAGTTAGATTAAAAATGCCCAAACATAACAATATAAGGTCAAAAAGATCTCTACAAAAATCCCATTGATTTCATTTAGAGTTGGTCATCTACTGCTGGTCATAGGGCCTACCCTTATAGAGTAGGTTACCATTCTCAGTGGCATTTCATTGAAAAACCAATTATTTTCTTTGCAGACAGATGTTAACTGGAGATAGTTAGTTGGGCAAGTCATGGAAGTCGGTGACTATTTCCCCTTCTCAGTGCTGTAACAAGAGGCTCGAACCCGGGCAGGCCCTATGTGCACTGCCAGAGTGAGGTTAAATGTGCCCTGTGTGCTTATGTCAGTCCTGTGTTTTCAGGAATACACTGTTTCCTTAATGCCATCCATCCTCTCTGAATCTTCCAGTATTTATGTATGCACTTCTACATAATTCCCTGGACTCTGAAGGGCATATTTCGTGGAGACATACCATTTATGACTGAGTTTCCCAAGGTCTCTCACTCTCTCTTCATTTTCCAACTGTGGGTCTCAGTGTTAGCTCCCACCTCCTGCAAGAGGAAACTTCTCTGACGATGGCTGAGCGAGGCAGTCGATGGGTACAGAAGAATGTCACTAGGAATTATTTTATATCTTTTAGCACAATAACAGTATTTGGTTTTTCCTAGGTCACTATCTAGTTATAGGTTCTTGGCCACTCGAGCAGTATCAGGCATGGGGTGAGCCTTAAACCCAATCAGAGAGTGACTGGTACCTCCTATCCTTTGTGACATTAGTTCATCAGCAGATCGCCCAGGAAGGCTGTAGACCACAGGATCTGAAACTGAGCTGGTGGCTATCTTTTCCTGTCACCTGTAGCACCTACAGAGTTTCGTCCAGGCTCATGAACACCAGTCCTTTGAGGTGGGGGCTTCAGGTAGGAATCAGTTCAGTTTCTCCACACTCAGTGGTTTGCATAAGTGTTGTCGTCAGTAATATGGCCTTACCATTAGTTTGTGGACAGGGGATTATAGCCTGAGATGTTCAAGGGCTTTCATGCATTTCTTTGTCCAGTGACTCAACTCTATGTAAGCCATTCCCAGCAGTGGACGTCTCATTTAGTGATGAAAGATCTCTTGTTTGTGTGTGCCTTTTACATTGTTTGTGGCTCTATTTAAATTTCTTTGATATGTGTTTACATTTTAAGAGTCTTCTATAACAGTAGGTTTGCATATAATCCTTCAGATACATTTTACTGTCAGATTTCTCTCCAATATATTCCCTACTTGCTCTCCCCTTCCATGTGCCCCCCACACAGTCCTTCTGCTCCACTATCCCCTATGTCTCCCCATTACTGTCTTATTTCCCATCCCTTGTATTTCATCACTGTATCTATATATATTGTAAACATATATACTGATGACTTGGAAGCTAAGGTTCACATGTAAAAGAATGCACATCTTGCATATTTTTGGTTCTGGTAATCTCTCTTGGGATCATCTTTTTTCTAATGCCATACACTTACCTACAAATTCCATGATTCCATTTTTCAACATCTGAATAGTATTTCATTGTATAAATTTTTCACAGTTTCCTTATCCATTGGCTACAGTTAGGTGTCAGTTTTATGAAGCATGATACATTTGAATTCTTCTACATGAAGTATGTAGTTTGACAAGCCCTGTTTGTTGAGGGTCCTTGTTTCTCCAGTGTGTACGCTTTACTTCTTTGTCAAAAAAAAAGTAACCTTAGGTATATTAAATTCTATTGATGTCTTTCACTCCATCCCAATGCGTAATATGTCTGATTTATGGTGATACCATGCTGTTTTATTACTATAGCTCTCTAGTCCAACCTGAGCGTGGGATGGGGATCCCTCCAGAAGTTCATTATTAAAGATTATTTCATCTCTTCTCTCCTAGCAATATTAAGTGAATTTTGCTTATCTTGCCGTTTGAAACATGTTAGTGTTCACTTTGGACATTTTATAGAATTTAGCTCTAAGATCCCTTTGAATGCCAGGCCAGTGATATTTGCTGTCTGGATTGAACAGTAGTAACAGTTGTCTTTGCGGCAAGCGTATCTGTTCTGCTAATGTCTACGCGATGGGGAATGAAGCTCAGCTCCACTGCTCAAAGAGCATCAGCGTAGAAGGGCATCCCATGGCTTATAGCACAATATCCTGATGACTATGTGCAGAATCTCATGGTAGTAGAAATATTTAATAGCTCCCCCACAGTAAGTTAGTGTAAAACATTATGATTGGAAAAGGGAATACTTTCAGTGAGAGATTGCGCATGGAGACGTATTGAATGCGCAATATGGCACTTATAATGAGAAGTTCATATAAATGTTCACAAACATGGGTGCACATAACAGCGTGCAGTGGCATTACCTGAATGCTTCCATATTGCTCTGACGGAGTCAGACGGCATGCCCGAAAGCACACATTAGAGTTTATGATAAATGTAAATAGGTCCCGTTTATAGCTTTCAGGGATCATCTACCTGTGTAATTTTTGGTTGGTCTCTGCATCACTTTTTTTTTTCTAGAAAAAGCAAAGTGTGAAATGAGAATTACTTTAAAGGTCTTTTCTAAAGATTTATGGCACAAAAGTACAAAGGATTCAGTAGTCATCTTAGTATATTTTTATAGTTTAATAAACTGTAATGATAGACTTTCACAGAGTGGTTTAGACATTTGCAAAAACAGATATGACCCATTTGCCTTGAAGGATGTGCAGTGTTTGGCATGAAACACAAGTTCTGCCTCTTGGGTTCCTTCATGTCCACCCAGGTAGCCTCCTATCTGGACTAAACTGTCCCTGTCTCTGAATTAAGCACGAAGGTGCTTTCAGGAGGATGGCTTAGAGCCAAGTGAGCACAGGCATCCACAAACTTTATGGATCCTGCTGGGAGGAGAGAATTCCTCAAAAAGTATATTTTTCTTTGTCGTTTTTCTTTTTCTTCCAGCTTCCTCTATTTTTTTTTCAGTTTGTAATTTATCAAGTTAACAAGTTTACCATCTTGTGTAATTATCGTTTGTGTATGTGAAATGCATCTAAGAACAAGTATGTTAGCAAATTCCGAGGGTTAAATACAGTCACCTGCCAGTACAAGGCTTTCTATCTTACCCCAAGGCCACATTCTTCAGCAGCTAAAACAGTTTACCTCTTAACCGCAGCTACCATCCAACTCAGGTTTAAATTTGAAATTTCACACAGACTTGAAATTATACTGCTTTCTTTGTGTACTTTATTTTATTTATTATAGTGTTTCCTGTGTCCATACAAATAATTGCATGACATCTTCCGAACCTGAAAAGTGTTTCATTGTGTTTAGACAGGCAAACACACATGTGCATGCACATGCATCCACACATGCACACATACACACACATATTTACACTTATTTCACATATCAAATTTTCTTCATTCACTTCAATTATGAATAAATGGACAAATTGTGTTGCACCTTGAGAATAAATCTATACTCTGGGAATCATTATTTATCTCTTGGCCTACGTCAGATACTCATCTGGAGGAAGGTTTTGAATCATCTGCAAATATAAGAAATCTTCACTTTTTTCTGTGGGGGAGTATCAATTTATATTTCCACCAATTGCACACAAGGATTCATTTTTGTTCTTGTCCTCACCAACATTTATTATTTCTTCTCAGTTTCTATTATAAAGCCACTATAAAGGTGTGAGGTGATATCTCATCTCGTTTTAACTTTTATTTCTCTGATGATACTAACGTTTTCCCATATGCTTTGCATTTTGTGTGTTTTCTCTTAATACAATCATAACAGTAGAGTGATGTCAATTAAACACATGAAGGATTAGATTGATGAATAATCAGTTAAGAACACTTGCTGCTCAGACAGAGAACCTGGACTTGACACGAATATACGGAGGATTCAGTGGTCATTCTAGGATGTTTTTATAGTTTAATAAACAATAATGATAGACTTTTGCATAATTTTTTGGACATTTGTGACAACAGAAATGACCTGGATTCAGTTCCCAGCACCCACATGGTGACTTATAATTTTAATGTCAGACGATCTGATGGCTTCTTCTGACTGCAGTAGTCACCGGGCAAACATGTGATGCACATACTATAGGTAGGCAAAATTCTCGTGAACATGAGAGAAAATAAAACTTAAAATTTTAACAGATACATAAAGGAATGAAACAAATTCGAGTCCACAAATAAATCCTCGTTTTTATCTTCACCTGGTATTGTTACAGCTACTAAGACCAGACTTGGGATAAAGAGGATGTGTTCAAGAAAGCTGAAGAAATTTCAATAGCAGGAAGAAAATGATATGCTTAGATTTTACCATAATCAGAAATCAACACAAAGCAGATTAGAGCCTCATGTATATGATTTTTAAACTATCAAAACGTCAAGTTAATACAAAAGGAAATTAATTTTTTTTACAAAATAGTACTAAAAACACTAGCAGTGAAAGCAAAAATAGGCTAGGGAGTTTCCCTTTAGGCTAAAAGTCTTCTGCATAGCATAAAGAATAAATATAGTATGAAGCTATGTATAGAATGGAAATGAATTTTTGAATTACACATCTGAGAAATGATTACCTTTCTACATATATATATATTATACACACACACACACACACACACACACACACACACACACACATATATATATATATGCATCATACACCATAGGAATGAAAAACAATATATATATGTACAAATATATGTGCATATATATTGTAAAAGACACTGATTCATGAGTCCTTACTCTAAGACTGGGTGGGGGAGAGGAGATGGGCTGGGTAGCAGCATCTGCTGACGTCATGGAGGTTTTTGGTTCCCTTCCCAGTACTCACCTTCTGCAGTTCAGTGTCTATAACTCCAGCCCCAGGGATTCTGATTCCATCTTCCTGCCTCTATGATTAACCGCATACTTTAATTACATAGCGTAGGTTCAAGCATTCACATTACACGCACAGTTTTAGAAATTTAAAAATTTAAAAATTTATAAATGAATAAAAGGGTCATGATTAAATAAATGAATAAATAAGCAAATTAAATGTATGCAGCTTTGGGCAGTAGAGTGTGCTTTTGTTTAGGAAAGTACAACTATTTAATTTATTTAGTTACTGTATAGTGTTATTTTCTTTTGCATGATATTTACATCAAAGTGTGCCTTTTTTATCCCTTATATGATTATATCTGTTAGTTAAGACATGCTTTGTAGTGATTTAAACCACTTTTCTTTTCTATTTATTTATTTATTTATTTATTTATTTATACACTTCAGATTTTATTCCCTTCCAGTCCAACCCCCTACCCCGACAGTTTCACATCCCATACCTCCCCCCCCCCACCCTGTGTCACCACAAGGATGTCCCTACTCCACCAACCCTACCACACCTCTAAACTTCCTGGGCCTCCAGTCTCTTGAGAGTGCATCTTCTCTGACTAAACTGAGACCCATGAGTCCTCTGAGAGGTCTCAGGGTCCAGGTTAATTGAGACTGCTGGCCCTCCTACAGGGTGCCCTCCACCTCCGCTTCCTCCAGCTTTTCCCTAATTCAGCCAGAGGGGTCAGCGCTTCTGTTCATTGGTTGTGTGCACACATCTGCATCTGACCCTTTCAGCTGTTCCTTGGTTCTTTCAGAGTGCAGTCATGAGAGGTCCCTATTTTTGAATGCCTCCATAACTTCAGTACTGGTGTCAAGTCTTGGGGCCTCCCCTTGACCTGGATCCCACTTTGGGCCTGTCACTGGATCTTCTTTTCCTCAAGCTCTTCTCCATTTCCATCCCTGCATTTCTTTCCGACAGGAAGAATTATGGGTCAGAGCTTTGACTGTGGGATAGCAACTCTGTCCCTCACTTGATGCTGTTTTTTCTGCTGGAGGTATGTTTAATAAGTTCCCTTTCCCCACTGTAGAGCATTTCCTCTGGGGTCCCTCCCCCCATTTGAGTCCTCAGAGTCTTTTACTTCCCAGTTCTCTAGTACATTCTAGAGTGTCCCCCACCTACTACCTACAGAAGTCGTCTGTTTCTATTCTTTTTTGCTGGCACCCAGGACATCAGTCCTTTTCCTGACCCAATACCCACCCATCCCCGTCCCCTTTCCCTCTCCTGTTCCTCCCTCCACCCTTGTAGTTGCTTTCTTCTCCCTCCCAAGTGGAACTGAGACGTCATTACTTTGGCCCTTCAGTTTGTTGACCTTTTTGAGTTCTGTAGACTATACCTTGGGTATTCTGGGTATTATGTACTTTGGGGGGGTGATATCCACTTATTAGTGAGGACAACATACTCTGCATGTCCCTTTGGGTCTGAGTTACCTCACTCAGAATGGTATTTTCTAGTTCCATTCCTTTGCCTGCAAAACTCAGGATGTCCTCGTTCTTAATAGCTGAGAAGTATAATACTCCATTATGTAAATGGACCACATTTTCTGTATCCATTCTTCTCTCATGGAACATCTGGGTTGTTTCCAGCTTCTGGCTATCACAAATAAGGCTGCTATGAACATAGTGGAAGATGTGCCCTTGTGGCATGGTGGGGCATTATATGTGTAGAATTCCAAGAGTGGTATTGCTGGGTCTTTAAGTAGGTCAACCATTTTTTTTTGAAATATCAGGAGTCAGACTATACGCCTGACTCTTATGGTGTCACTGATACAACTCCTCAGGGACACCAGCAAGCTCTCTAGAGCTTTACCAAGGCACAGGAATTACCATGCTGTTTCCTTTATCTCCGTCTCTTCAGTATTTTCTGTTTCAATGAATTCCATGTAGTATTTACTCCCTCCTCACCACTACCACTTATTCATTTAATGAAAATAAAATATCGGTTTGGGTTTCCCTGTCTTGTTGCTCATAATTTTTCAATATTCTTTTAATGTTGTAGTTATCCACAAAGGAATACAAATGTTTTTGTTAATAATTTAACATGCCAATAATTTAAATGTGTCCGTTTAAAAGGTGACTTTTGCTGAGAATAACATTGAAGGCACTTCCTTGGAGGAGCATAGAATTTGCTTGCTACCACAGTGGACTTCATCAGGAGATCTGAATAAGAAAACATAATTTAGTCTAGCCACTGTGAGCAGAAGGAACTCTGCAGCCAGTGCTACTATACAGTAGCCCAGTCCTGAATCTCAAGGGTTTCTCTCTTGCTGACCTTTGACTGAAGCGATGTTTTTGTTCTGTTCAGGTCTCAAATCTCCCAGTTCACATTTTAACATTTTGACTTGTCGGTTTCAATAGTAACCACATGAACCAATTCCTTATGGTACTACATGCAATTATTTTATTGGTTCTTTTTATCTGTAAATTATTAAGAGCTATCATTTAAAACTTACATGTCTACATTACACCAGCTACTTATCTTTGATCTGATTGCTATCTTGTCTCCTCTGTTTCCCATGCCTTTGCATGTGGCAGGTATTTCCTTTTTTATATATTGTCATACATTTTAAAATTTTTTTATTTTACTTATTATTTATTCACTATATCCCTCTAATTGCTCCCCACCTTTCACCCCCTCCCACAGTCCTTCCCACATCTCTCCTTCCCTTTTCCTCTGAGTTAGTGGGCTCCCTACCCTCTTGGTATTCTTCAAGTCTCTGTAAGACTAGGTCCTTCCCACTGAGGCCAGACAAGGCAGTCCAGCTAATAGAACATATCCCACATATAAGGAACAGATTTTGGGTAGCCCATACTCCAATTGTTTGGGCCCCACATGAAGACAAAGCTTCACATCTGCTACATGTGTGCAAGGAGGCCTAGGTCCATCCTGTTTATGTTCTTTGGTTGGTGGTTCAGACTCTGAGAGTCCCAAGAGTCCATGTTAGTTTACACTGTTTGTTTTTCTGTGGCGTTCCTATCCCCTTCAAGGCTCACAATCTTTTTCTCCTATTCTTCCATAAGAGTCCCCAAGTTCCACCCACTGTTTGTTGGTGTCTGCATGTCTGAGTCAGCTGCAGGGTGGTACCTCTCAGAGGACTGCTTGCTCCTGTCTATAAGCATAGACGAATCTCATTAGTAGTGTCAGGATTGGTGCTTGCCCATTGGACAGGTCTCAGGTTGGGCTGGTTATTGGTTCCCTCAGTCTCTGCTCCATCCTCCATATTTCTTGTAGACAGGATGAATTTTGGGTTGAAACTTTTGTGGGTGGATTGGTATCTCTATCTCTCTACTGGGGTTCTAATCTAGCTACAGGAAGTGGCCTCTTCAGGTTCTATATCCCCAAAGTATTGAGTCACAGCTAAAGTCACCTTCGTTGATTCTTGAGCACCTTCCTCATCTCAGGTCTCTGTCTCATCCTGGGGATGTTCCCCTCCCACCTCCTCACTCCTGCCAGTTGTAGATTTTCATTCATTTTCATGGCCATCTGGCCATCTCTCTTGTCCTTCCTGGCCTCTCCATTCCCATCCTCATTCTCCCTCCCTCCCAGTTCCCTCCCTCCATCTGTTTTTCATGACTATTTTATTCCCCCTTTTAAGTGCTGTTTAAGCATCCTCCCTTGTGCCTTCCTTGAGCAGAAATTTCTTAATGGAAAGAATAAGGCCGTACTTGCCTTGCCAGGAGATGGTTCTGAGTATCATAGACTATACAGTTCTCAGAGAAAAGTGATAGTGAAATCAATTTGTCTTATATTTGAAATCCATTAATGCTAAGTTATCAACTTGAAAACAGAAGTAAATAGATGATTTAAATGATTGGTAATATTATTTTTTAGGAAGATTCAAACATATGTGATTATAGAATGTCTAAGTAAGGCCAAACCTTACGAAGTCACTGTTCAAACTTGATCCTCCTTTCCCCCTAAATCTACCTAACACCATTCATCTGGACAATTAGGTATGAAACACAGTTTTGAATTTAGTAACTTTTTATTACGACTTAAATCTCTGGCCAGTAAACACAAACAATAGGTAAGAATATTTATTCTTTAACAATTATTCTTCAGAGTACTTCAAAAGTCAAACACTGGAATCTTTAAGTTTTTGTGTAGAATTAGAACTTTGTAAAGGTACAAGTAATGAGGATATAAATATGTTAATGTTTTAACTGTATCTAAAAGTTTTCCTCAGGAAAAAATTGTATTTTTAATTAGCTTTATGAGAAAATGTTTCATCTTTAAAGTTACATAAGAGGTTCTGACTTTTAGATAGTCTCATTTCATTTCAGTATCAATTAGAAATTCTGAAAAAAAAATTCTTTAAGTTCTGGCCAATGGCAGATTATGTAATGAGGGAAGTAAAAATCTGCAGGAATGCCATGCATCTGAGAGCAGGAATGACCAGTGCACAAGAACTGTGATAAATATTTGATTGTCGATGATGGAATTTGCCATATGAAAATACTGTACTGGACCGGGTATCTGAGGGCCTGTCTCCAATGAGGGATGCAAAAGAAAGATCAGCAAATCTTCACAGGGATACTAGTTGAATGTAAACTTTTCACATCAAAGTAGAATTTTCTGAAGACCATGCAAAGAAAAAATAATTAGAAGAAAGGAATAATTTTCTACTACACATAAGCCAAACAATGACTGCATCTCATACTGCTGTGGGCATTTCCATGTTCCGGCAAACAATACAGAACAACTTTATTACACATATGACCATTAGAAGAGAGATAAGAAACACCACACAGTAACTAGAACATGCCTTAATCCAGTGAAAAGCAAAGCAAGGCCATTTAAAAATGGATGGATATTACCCAATTGCCTGTGGCCTTAAAATTTTGAGGAGTTGAATATTTATGAAATACCACATTAAAAACAATATTCAATCCTTAAAAACCTGAAACAAAACACTTTCAGCCTCGGTATAAATTCTAATATAATTTTAGTTCACACATTGCCATAGTAACAGGTAAGATATTATACTTGGCTCTCTATATGTACAGGATCTACATCAGGGTTTTAAAGTATCTTGAGTAACAAAACTGCATCTATGCTACATGTGTAGAGAAAACGTCTAGTTTCATCACTCACCTTCAGCCCCACGATATAGCATCATACCTGTTTTCATCTTGGTATATCCGTTATGTATAAATGGTTGAAAGAGACTGCTTGAGTTCATGTAAATACCATACATTTTATCAAAGGTATTTGAGCAGTTGTAGTTATCGGCATATGTGGGTGTTTTAGAACCAATCCTCTATGGATTTCTACATTCTTTGGAGTAATATAAGACAACAACATTGGACTAGAAGATTTTGTTTTAGGATTCTGTGATGTTTTTGATGACGATGGCTTTCATTGTCTCGAATAGTTAAATATGTTTCCCACGATTGGTAGAGCTATTTGGGTTGGACTAGAAACACTGGTTCTGTTGGAGGAGATATGTCACTAGTGGTGTGTTTTGAGACTCCAAAAACTCAGATGATTTTTCTCTCTGTCCCCCTTCATCCTCCTCTCCTTTCCCTCTCCCTCTCCTGCCTCATTGTTGCTGTATCCTGAGATGTAAGCTCTCATCTATTGCTCCAGTACCATCCATGCCTCCTGATGATATGTTCATCTTCATAATGACCATGGTCTCATCTAGAGCCCTAAGACCCCAATAACCTCACTCTATAAATTGTCATGGTCGCAGTGTCCCCACAGCAGTAAAAATGTAACTAAGACAATGTATGTGCTATTGATAGTTTTATGTGCTTATATGCACTCTACGATCAAGCTACAGTCTAAAATATTTGCTTATTATGATTTAGAACTGGCTTATTCTTCTTATAGTTCTACTTAACTTCTTTTCCATACAGCAGTCATAAATTATACAAAGTCCAATAGGTTGTGTTTCAGGATAAATATTCGGTATCATACTGTTTAGAGAATAATTTCTTTTAGGTGAACATTCTGGCTGCCCTTGAGAAAATTTATCCTTGGAAAGTTTGGAGATTATTAGTGTGTATATTCCTTAGTGCAACTAATATTTCTCCCTAGGACTACTACAAAAAAGTCATATGGCCTACCAAAAAGCCAAGAGTCTCCATTATACCCATGGAGATGAGTTTTATGTATATAAACAACAGAAAAGTATCACGATGAGTAGGTTATCAGTTATTGGGATTTGAAGACAAAATGTGTAACATACTCATTTCATCAGAATCTAAGGAGGGATGAGGAAGCAGCTAGTCTGTTCTTACAAGGCTAATAGTCACGTGTTGGCAGTCCGCATCTAAAGGATCATTATCTAACACATTTCTTTTTGTTTCACGTTGCCAACATCAGTCCTTAAAATTTGCAAGTGAAGAGTTCTAAGCAATCAAAACCTAGCAGAAAAAAAAACCAAAAAACAAACAATAAATAAATAAATTGAATTTGCTATGGAGAGGTGGGAAGCCTCTGTGTGAGATCTAGGTTCAAAACAGAACATCTCTCTACAATCTTTGTCGAAGTTCTGTGCTTCCTACATAGCAATGCAGAGCTCTACAAATACTGGTTCTCAATCTGGAACTTTAAAATAGGTGTGTTGGGGTCCCGTTGTGGTTCCACATCCTTTGCCTCCTCCCTCTCAGGGTATCCAGAAGACACTAGACACTGAGACAGAAGGATGAAGCTGAGTTTGACATGAGTTGGGTCTGAAGTATCCTAGTCTATCTGGGAGTGAGTGTCACAGCAGGGATTGGGGGATTGGAGTTTCTCCTAAGATCTTAGTGTTTCAGCTCTTTTAGACAAATGCATGTGCACATACCTCCATTGAAGCAGGCTTCTGTGAATAGACTTTATTTGGAGTAGGAAAGGGCTATATATAAACTTGGCAGTGTGGGAGTAAATGAAAATTATTGTTGAGAGTTTAATGTACAGTGAACACCTCATTTGTATGGAGAGGCATTTCAGGAATCCCAAGTATTTACTGGGCTGGTTCTTATTGAGAAAAGAGGAAGTTGAACTTGTGGGTCTGCCAAGGACTACTTGACCTTCCCCAGGAAGAAGGTGTTGTGGGTAAGGTTACTTTGTCAAGGTTAGAGAAAGCGAAGCCCTGCTGGTAAAGGAGTTGCACCAAGCTCAGAGGAGCTATCCAGTCTTGGTAGATGGTGACCTTAAGTAGCAGGGTTTCCCCTATAGAATGTTAGCTGAGTCTTAACAGTAGGCATTCATTTATTTTTAGACTGCTTGCTATTTGAGTATATTTTACTTTCTCCTTAAGGACGAACTATTCCATATGTTCTATTTCTGCCATCAGTTTTCTACTTATTTAACTTTTACTTTCCCAAAGACTGTGACCTCTGCCTATCAATAAAAAAATAAGCAAACTGGAGTTGGGCTGGTGACCAATAAACAGCTTTACTGTTACAAGCTGCTCTTCATGGTGCTGGCACACAATTTACTCACTACTAGGGGAGAAAAGTAATAATCTACTTTATCCAGCCATAAAACCTGTGACATATAAAAGAAACCTGCATGTCAGATATTCTGGTTCTGGTGGCACAAATGTTATGGGATTAATCAATTAGTTCCTAAAAATTAGATTTAAGCCTTACTCCATGGGATGGAACCCATGTATCATACTGCTAAAGTAGCCTAGAACCTGACTGAGACTAGAAAGCTCATGGACTGAGGGAAAAAGCTTCTATTTTTTTTCTTTTTTATTTTTCTTATATTGGACATTTTTCTTTATATACATTTCAAAATTTTTTCCATTTCCTGTTTTCCCTCCAGAAACCCACTTTCCCATACCCGTTGCTTCTATGAGGGTGCTCCCCCACCCACTAACCCACTCCCTCTTGCTTGCCTGTCCCCATTCCCCTGCACTGGGCATTGAACCTTGACAGGACCAAGGGCCTCTTCTCCCATTGATGCCCAACAAGGCCATCCTCTGCTACATATGGGGATGGAGCTATAGATCCATCCCTGTGTTCTCTTGGGATGATGGTTTAGTCCCTGGGAGCTCTGGGGAAGGGGGGATCTGTTGGTTGTGCTATCTCCATAGGATAGAGCATTGCTGCTTCTTCTCCTTCTCCTCCTTTCTTCTCTTTCTCCTTTCTTCTTCTTCTTTTCTTCTT